>NC_041386.1:528529225-528550755 GCF_002162155.2 Triticum dicoccoides | reverse complement strand
TGTTAATAGCCTACCCACTATCAGCAAACTGCTTTGTATCTTCCTCGGTCTCATTTACCCCACGCTGTTTTTGTAGAATTTCATGACATTTTGGTGAGCTGTTAACTTGGGTCCTTGGCTCGTTCTCTTCCTCAACCCAATCTACCCTTTTTACGTTGACGTAACTAGGAAACTTTGAATGCTTGTGAATGGTGTCCTTGAACGCAGACTCTGCAGCACTTCTGTCAGGTCCCTCAGCACCCTCGGCTGCCCCAATTATTCCATCAATCTTCTTCAGGTTTACCAAGTGCTGAATGCCGGCAAGCAAAACATCATACTGCTGTCCTTTGCGGGCATTGAAACCTAGCTTGAGCCTAAGAACATTGGGCAATGCTCCTTCCTGGAAGGCCAGGCACAGTACACCGCACATGTATTTGAAATATTTGAGAGCAGGGAATGACCCATTGTTGAAGATGATGCTTTCTGCAGGGGGTTGTCGGACATACAATGAAAGAACAGTGAGGGCAGGCAATCCTGTGATGCTGTCAATATCATTCCTTCGTAGTTCACGGACCACAAGACTCAAATAGCAAAGTTTGCGAACTACTCCAATATCCTTGGGAACCCTGGAAAACATGCAAATTGGGGGCAACAAATCAAGTCTCTGAAGACCCTGAAGAAAGACAGGAGGAGAGGAAACGCTGCTCAAGACATCATGGTAAATGGCTGTGCTTAAAGCTCCAGGAGCCAGAATGACAGATTTGAGGTTAACAAGCTTGATAACAGAAGAGGCCAAAGCTACCATATTTCTCTTCAGGTGCTCATCAGACTGCACTGTGGAATAGGTGAGATGAAGATATTGCAGGTTCATCAAGCTACCGAGGCTCAGTACATTGTCTTCAGAGTTATTGCCAAGGTCAAAATACTGTAGTGTACGCAGAGATCTGATGCGGCCAATCCCATCAGGTAGATTTCTCTCATCTCGAAGAGATAGATGCAATAAGCCTGGGAGATCAATGATATCCAATGGAACAGAAGATATTCTTGCATTTATTTCCAGTGTTTCCATGTATCGTAGTCCATGCATCTGGGCTGGTAGTTCTACAATCATATTGCATGAAATCTTCAAATATCGGAGGTGAACCAAACTGCAAATTCTTGTGAGGTCGAGATTCGTATGCCCATATTGGTTGCCCCAAAACTCAAGGGTCAGAACTCGCAGCAACTTAAACTCCACATCAGAAGGAAAACATCTGAGAAGTCCAAAAAAGAAAAGTGATCGCGATTGCGACAGTATTACACCTGATGGCTTGGTCGCATATTTGGCACTGCTAAAGTGGAGAGAAAGTCGACGGACCATATTAGAATGTCCTGTGATGGCTTTTGAATAATCTATGGAAGTGATAAAATTCTCTTCTTTGGACTTGAACATAATAAGATCACGTACAGTGTGGTGCATTGTACAGGAATACACCTCATCATTATGGTTAATTTGCTCAGGTTGGATCATTCCCCTGTTGACAAGCTCATAAAAATAGCTATCTGCAATTTCCTCTACCTCTTTTTCTTCCTTTGCAGCAATGAAACCTTCAGATATCCATTGCTTCAACAAATCAACCTTCCACATCGTGTACCCCTCCGGATACATAGTAAGATACAGCAAGCATGTCTTCAAATAATAAGGAAGACTACTGTAGCTAAGGTTTAGTACTTCTTTCAGCATCTCTTCCAAAGTAGGACTTGTACTTAATTTGGAGCATAAACATTTCTGCAGATGATGCCATAGCTCAGAGTTATCCGTCTGACTTGCTAAGAGACCAGCAATACAGATGGTTGCTAGTGGCAAACCACCACACTTTCTAATGATTCTATCTGAAACTTCCTTCAATTGATCAGGACACAGATGTTCAGAGCCAAAAACAATACTGAAGAACAATTCTGCAGAGGCATGGCTGCCAAGGGGTTTCATTTTCAAAATATTATCAGACTGATAACCACAACATTCCAGAGCTACACTGTCAGTTTCTGCTGTTGTCATTATTCTACTGTAATTTTTACCATCTGGAAAAGCGCTTTTAACAATATCCCATGTTGTTGTTTCCCACAGATCATCAATTACTATAAAGTATCTGCAAAATAAATGTATATATAACTATGTATTTTCTGAAATATACTAATGTACACAATGATTGATTAGCATTTTTATTTCTATCACTAAGTAGAAACAAGAAATACAATTAAACAATTATTGTTTTAGTTTCTCCAAACGTTCAAAGAGTTATACCATACATTTGGTCCATCGACTGTGCACATTCACAAAATTCCACTGTGCACAATCATGAGCACTGGGTTTTATGTCTGAGTCTTAGGATAGCTAAATCAATTGATTGCACACACCTCCACGGGACAAAAAAAGGTAAATAAGGTACCTCTTATCTTGGAGATATTTCATGAGATTGCCAATGAGATTTTGCACCTCGCAGAAATAAGAGGGTAACTGACAACACTGAACTTGAGAGAGGATGTCCCCAAGTAGTCTCTTTGTGTCAGACCTTCGCGATGCCCGCACAAAAGCCCAGCAGTCGAACTGCCCTCCAAGCTCACGGTACAGTTGCTTAGCCAGCGTGGTCTTGCCAACCCCTGCAGGTCCATCTATACACACCACTTTCAGTTGTTGATCAGCATCCTCAGTAAGCCACTTGGTAAGCTTAATCTTCAGGTCATCGACACCAACAAGGAAATCCGTCGCATGTCCATATAGGCCTGGAACCCGATTGTGCCCAGTGAACACACGGCTAGAACTCGAGGCACAGTCATCAAGATGATACCTCTCACGCCGTTCACTTGCCTCCAGCACCAGGGTCCTGAGCTCTGCGATCTTGGAAACCCTTGTGCACGGCTTCAACGACTTGAAAAGCCGAGACACCTTGACACGACTGACCCTGTGGCCGCGGACGGGTCTGGTCTTGACGCCATTGCCGGTGTGCCTCAGCATCATGTCGTCAATGCAGTCCTCTATTTCATAGGAAAGTTCACGCACCTCATCCATCCAGTACATTGCCTTCTGGTTGGGGGAATCCGCCATTGACTGCTCCAACAGGCCGGCGCTTAATTCTTCCAAATCTTCCTTGAGGAGCCCGATTCCGTGCTTCAGTGGCTTGGGCAGCCGGTGGTCGGGGTCTAGCAGCGAATGCAGCTTCCTGAGAAGGGGGCCCATGGCACCCAGGGAAGAGCTCATGGGAGCCTCCATGGCGCTCGTGGCGAACAGAGAAGAACTCATCTCTACCTGAAAAATCAAAGCATGGAGAAGAATGACATGTAAGGGCAAGAGCAATGTGATAAGAGAAAAACTAGACACACAAAACCAGTTCTGCTCCAATCTTAGAAAACTGCGTTTTACTTTCAGTTCTCCTTTTACTGAACTGCTCTTTTCAGTGAGCTGATGTATGAGACAGAGACCATTTTGGTTTCATTCTGCTAATGGAACCAGGGAGGAGCCTCCCTGTTCATCCAAAAAAAAAAAGTTTAGCATCGATTGCGGGGCCCATCTGTCAGATCCCGGATGGATCAGCCATGGATTTGAAGTGGATCAAGAACAAGAAATTGGGGAAAAGTATGAAATCACCAAGAACAGTGAGGAACTTGTGTATATGGTGTATGTATGTAAAGGTATTCTTGTATTGATAATAACCAATATTTGGCTGAATAGTTGATCGATACATCTCCTCTAGTTACCACCCCTTATATAGCCTGAGGTTACAGAGAGTAAGTTGAATATAGAAATAATAACAAGGACGGAAATGAATAAACGTTGACAGCGGTAGATCTTCTGCCTTTGGGTTTCCTTTTGATCCTGGCCATTCAATCTGCCATGACACTACAAGTCCTCCTCTGACTAATACCTGACATTCCATCCCTCTTGAAATCACACTTGTCCCCAAGTGTGGTTCTCCCTGGACTGAGTTGAGAGCAGAATGTTGAGCCTCAGGGAGGCATAAATGATATGATCCAAATTGGAGACGTCCAACATATGATTTCAAGATGTTTGAGCTTCTGACACTTCCTTTGTTTCACCGTAGCATAGCATTCCCCTGATTGCATCGCCATGTTGAACAACAATGCCAATGGTGGATCTCTTGGGTCAAATCGCTTGTACACCCATATATATGATACAGATTGTCGCAAGGTTGAACATGAAGAGTTTGTTTCCCAGAATAGTCCACAACCTGTAGGGTTAGAATTGGTATAGTATGGACCTTGTACAATAACAACAATGTTCTTGAGCTCTTGTGCAGAAACCACAATGAACTTGGATTCTTGCCGTGCTGGTTCAAAAGAAGTGGAAGTAGCAACAACCATTATCACAGTCAATGTCTCCATTGAGATTTGATCAGAAGGAAATTTAGGAAACACTCGCTGCTTCAGATGAAAGAGATCTTCATGCGCTATACAATCTTGGTATGAGAAAGTGATGCTCAGTAGGTCTCTTAGAGATATGGGAATCATCTCTCAGTATCCTTGTACAGCCCCATAATTCTTTCCTTTTGTAAAAACTGCACCATGTTCATGTTATGTGCTGGAGTATGCTTCCCTGGAAGATAACTGGCAGTAGCACATGTAGTAAAATTTGTACATACAATGGATTGTACGCCAGTGTCCCATGGTAACACAACAGCTGCATAGATTCCTTTAGTCTGCACTTTCATGTCATTGTACGTCTGAACTGGAGAGCTAGCTTTCAGATTGCTTCTCACAGATCTTGTACAGATGTTGACCAATGGGTACAAGCAATCGACAGACAAAGGCAACAGCGAGGCATCCGACTGTGGTATCTTATTCTCTGTGCTACATCGGGCCATTTGAGTGATCACTTTGCTGCTGATAAGTTCAGAAATAACCTGTCCCGCAGTTCCAACTAGTATCATCGCAGTAATTTTCACTAAATGGTCATGTTCTCCTGGATCCCATGGAAAAAGCCGCTTGACTTGAGATGCAGCATATGACAGCAACAAGAACTCAATATTGATTTCACTTTGATCATAGAAGTCAAACTAAAGAGGTGTTCCTTTGAATTTCCAGTGTGAAATTTTAGTTTTCTCTTTGTTGTACATCTGATTCTCGTGATCAACTATAGCACTAGCACCCGACAGACAAAGATCAACAATACCTCTGATTACTATCCCTTCTTTTTTCCTTGCTGAGTTGGTTACGGCATTTTGGAAAATTGACATGGCACCAAGACATTTTACCAGTAGAAAACAATTCCTTCTTGGGACCAATTAATGGTTGATGTTCCAGTTTCCAGTATTCATTCTGCATCAAAGAATTGATGAACAACATTTTGGCCCAGAGAGTGAAAGAACCATCAATATATAGATCACCAACCCCTGTTGGGTTGCTTGCATCGCTTTCTGTAGTAGCTGCACTTTTGGGCTGCTCTTCCCAAAATTCAAAGGCACAAAACTGGGACTGTTTTAAAGGAAGAACACACTCATCAGTTGTTGCTGCTGTAACATTCTTCAGTCCATTTTTTTCTTCCAACTCTGGATATTCCACTGTGTGTAGCAAAATCATGTTGGAACACACGCCAACGGTAATCAGGGTCGACCGTGTTCCATACAAGTCGTAATACGGTAGGGAATGACCAGTAACATGGCAGTGATATTTCAGTGAAATGAACCACTTGTGGTAGGACTGCTCAGCAGAATATGCATAAACCAATATAACATCATCTTGTACATGGTGTGGCTCAGCTACGGACTGTATGCCAGGGTTCCACGGCAATATAAGATTTGCATTGACTCCTTTATTCTGCACCCTCATGTCATTGTTGACTATTGCATACAATACCTTCTGTACTAGAGGGCTAGCTCTCAAATGGCTGCTACAGACCAGAGGTGGTCGCCATGGTGGTCGTATCTCTGCAGGAAGGAAACCAACGACAAACACCTGGCACACAGGGCTGATAGAAAACCATGATAGTAGCGCCACAAAAGACATGTCCCTCTCTGGGCTGTCCTTGTCGAGGCATTTTTCTATGAAGGCACTTGTCACCATGGACTGTATTGGAACGACAGTGACAGTGGCTTTGAGCGCCGCTGACCTGGGAATGCAGATGGAGTCCTGGGCATCCACGCCAACGGTTCTGGTGGTGTTGATGTTGGTTGATGTACGCACAGAGATGACAGGCATGACCAATGTCGCTGGCGGAGATAGGTGAGCCGTTTTGGTTGTTAACCTTGCCTCCTTCAGATACATAATGTCGCTCAGGCATTCAGTCAAACAGTTGGTGGGCAACATTTTTGAAGCCTGTGTACATGAAAGAGACACTTCACTGGGGATGTCATTCACCACACGAAGGTCACTCCAGTGCGTCCTGATGACGCGGTAAGCAGTAGCAGTGGTGACTGCCGCAGGGGGTCCGGTTGGAGGCGCGGTGATGACGCAGGCAACAGAGGTGGTGGAGATGGTGGTGACTGCAGGAGGCGTTCCGCTCGGATGCGCAGTGATGGAGGTCAAAACACTACTCGAGCATTCAGTCGAACGCCTAGTGGGCGCCAATGCTGAGGTGGTGCCAGTTGCTGCAACGGGAAACCTGCTTGTAGGCGTGGCGACCACGGCGGTGGCATGGGAGGTGGCGGTGGCGGTGGCGATGGGGGCTGCTGCAGCAAGAAGAACTTGAGACAACGCAGATAGCTGATGTCCCAAATCAGCGACTGCCTTCTGGACCTTGCCCACTGCATCACACATCTCATTTAGTTTGTTGAACTGAGAAGACGATGGTGACACTGACCGCGTGGCGGTGGTGACGAGGGCACCGATCTGAGAAGTTGGGTTTGTGGACGAGCGAGGTGAAGTAGCTGCGGTGGCGGCGAAGATCGGACCAAGCAAGGAATCAACGCCATACGAAGAAGCCATCGCACAAACGCTCGATTTGGGAGGGTGGGATTGGGGATTTCACAACACCAGCACAAACCCGAACCAGATCTAGTCAAAATACCAAGGAAGCAGAGGCTCTGAATACCATTTGTCAGATCCCGGATGGATCAGCCATGGATTTGAAGTGGATCAAGAACAAGAAATTGGGGAAAAGTATGAAATCACCAAGAACAGTGAGGAACTTGTGTATATGGTGTATGTATGTAAAGGTATTCTTGTATTGATAATAACCAATATTTGGCTGAATAGTTGATCGATACATCTCCTCTAGTTACCACCCCTTATATAGCCTGAGGTTACAGAGAGTAAGTTGAATATAGAAATAATAACAAGGACGGAAATGAATAAACGTTGACAGCGGTAGATCTTCTGCCTTTGGGTTTCCTTTTGATCCTGGCCATTCAATCTGCCATGACACTACAAGTCCTCCTCTGACTAATACCTGACACCATCGGTCAGAATAGCCTTTTCTCCGCATCGCCACCGAAATCCCCTCTTCCTCCCAGCAATTCAGAAATCCCCAAATCGATGTAGCCGGGAGCGGGATAGGGACTACAGCCGGCGCGGGCCTCGTCGACGGCTTCTGCGGCAGCGCTACAGCGAGGGGAGGGCCGGTGAGGGTGAGGGTGAGGGCGAGGGCGAAGGCGAGGCTGCTGCTCTGTATGGGTGGAAATGATGCACGGCGGCCAGACCAAGAGCAGCCGCTGGCATCGGTTTGGAGCTAAGCTAGGGTTGATGCGGTTGCCGGACAGAGGAGGAGGCACCGCCGCAGCGGTAGAATACGACGGAGGAGGAGGAGAAACTCCGCCCACGGTGACGGAACGAGTCCACGATAGAAAGGTTGGGAGATATTTTGGGCTGTCGACAAACCGGCGGGGCCCACCTCCCGAGTCTAGTCCTCTTTTCTCCTCGCTCCCCTTTCTCCAATCTTCTCCACTAATATTTGCAGGATAATCTCCCCACAGTTCAGCTGCTCTTCCCTCCCCACATTCTCGGCCAGGGAGCTGGGTGGAGGAGACGGCGATGGAGGCGGCTCTTCTGGGCGGATTCATCAAGGTCATCCTGCCGAGGCTCTTCTCTCTCATCGACGACAAGTACAAGCTGCACAGGGGCGTCAAGAGCGACGTCAAGTTCCTCGTGAAGGAGCTCCGCATGATCGTCGGCGCCATCGACGACGACGAGCTCTCAGACACCTCCGCCGCCGCGCGCCTGTCGATCCAGGACCTGCGCGAGCTGGCCCATGGCATAGAGGACTGCATCGACGGCCTCATGTATCGCGCCACCTGGGAGCAGCAGGCGTCCTTCCTCCGCCGGAGCGTTCGGCTTCGGCCCCCCAAGGCGCTCAAGACCAGTGCGCAGCTCGCTCGGGAGATGCAGCGGCTCAGGCAGATGGCGAGGGAAGCGCACGAGCGGAAGCAGAGGTACGCGGCCGACTTCCCGGCCGGCGGCCAGCCCTCCTCCTCTGCCACCCCGCCGGTGGACGAGTCGCCCTCCTCCCCGTCCGATCCGCGCATCCTTGACGCGGATCTGGTCGGCGTCGACGAGCCCATCGCGGAGCTGCTGGAGCAGCTGGCTGAGGTGCAGCCGAGCCGGCTGAAGGTGATCGCCGTCGTCGGGTTTTGCGGCTTGGGGAAGACCGCCCTCGCCGCGGAAGTGTACAACAGAGAAACCCGCAGCGAGAGATTTGAGAGGCACGCGTGGGTTTATGCGGCGCTGAAGAGCCCGCGGGAGGTGCTAGCGGACCTGCTCCGGAAACTTAGCTCCGACGCCCCTTCTTGCCAGGGGAAAAGTGTACTGGAGACCTCCGATGTCGGCCAACTCTGCGCAGAACTCAAACAACAGTTGGTGAAGAAGAGGTAATCGACTTCCGGCTTTGCCTGATTCATTTCGCCTTTGCACCTATAATTTCAAGAAACATCTCTCTGTTTTATCTGCCCACAGATGCACCGCCAGTATGGTATTTTCCTGCTATTTAGCTTGAGGGAAAACTAAACGAAATGTGATCCAAATTTTAATGATCAGCAGCCCAATTTGTGATGGTATAAATGATAAAAGAGTTCTCAATTTGTTGGTCCAAACCCCAAAAAACAATGGATGGAGACAAATCCTACCAATGAGCGGTATAAATGGAAGGTTGTATTTTTTGCTTCTGTATTACTTATTTTTCTTCATGATCTGTCTTTCAGGTATTTCATTGTGATCGATGACATTCGAACAGAAGATCAATGGAAAACCATCAAATCTGCCTTGCCAGCAGATAAGGATATTAGCAGCAGAATACTGGTGACGACTACTATTCAGTCAGTAGCTAATGCCTGCAGTTCTAGTAATGGCTATGTTCACAAAATGAGCAGACTTGATAAAATATGCTCAAAACAGTTGTTGACCAAGAAAGCTTGTCCGGACAAATATTCATGTTACAAGCAGCCTGATCCAGCAGAAGTTTTGAAGAAATGTGATGGCCAGCCACTTGCGCTGGTGACAATAGGTGAATTCTTGCAAGCAAAGGGTTGGCCAACAGGACCTAGCTGTGAAGACGTCTGCACCCAGATAGGTTATCACCTGGAGAATGACAAGAGCTTCGAAAAAATGCGACGTGTGCTGATTCATAACTACACCACTCTGCCTAGCCATGCTCTCAAAGCCTGCTTGCTATATTTTGGTATGTTCCCAAGTAATCGTCCCATCAGGAAGAAAAGTCTTTTGAGACGATGGCTTGCTGAGGGATTTGTGGAACCGCAACCTTCGCCGAGCTCCCCTGATCCCATAGCTGCTTTCAATGCCCTCATGGACCGAAACATCATTGAGCCAATCAACTTGAGCAACAATGATAATGTGAAGACTTGTCAAACATATGGCATGATGCGTGAGTTCATTTTGCACATGTCCGTCTCTCAGAACTTCGTTACTTTGTTTTGCAATGACAAGATAGAGCCCAAATACGTTCGTCGGCTTTCTCTCCATGAGAGCTCTGCTACAGATGCTGACAGTTTCAGCAATGTTGATTTATCACTTGTCCGGTCCCTAGCAATCTTCGGGAAGGCAAGTCAAACTGTATTGGACCTCAGCAAGTACCATCTTCTGCGAGTATTGGATCTTGAAAAATGTGAGGAGTTGAAGGATGATCATGTCAAAGACATATGCAACCTGCTGCTTCTAAAATATCTGAGCCTTGGGGCTGGTGTTACCACAATTCCAAGAGATATTGTTAAACTGAAACATTTGGTATCACTTGATGTAAGGAGAACAAAGGTACATATACTGCATGTAGAAGTCTTCCAGTTGCCGTCTTTAATTCACTTATTTGGGAAGTTTAAGCTTCCAGATATAGTCAAGCCAAAAAGTGAAGTACATGAGTTTCTCTCCAAAGGAAAAAGTAACTTGGAAACACTAGCAGGATTTATTACCGACAGAAGTGGAGGGTTCCTGCATCTTATGGGTTATATGAATAAACTGAGTAAGCTGAAGATTTTGTGTGAGTCGCCTGCAGGCTGCGCTGACCGAACCGATCTTAAGGAGGCCATTCAGCAGTTCATTGAGGATGAAAAGCAAGCAAATATTGGTTCTCGCTCTTTATCGCTTCATTTCAGCAAATGCTGTGAAGAGCTCCTGAATTCCTTAAAAGGACCCTGCTACCTCAGCTCACTGAAATTGCACGGTGACTTGGCTGCACTGCCTCAGTTTGTTGTTTCACTTCGGGGCCTCAAGGAGTTATGCCTTTCGTCTACCAAATTGACGACAGGTGTTCTTGAAGCTTTGAGTAATTTGAGCTACCTCCAGTACTTGAAACTGGTTGCTCATGACCTTGACAAGTTCATCGTAAGAGACCAGGCGTTCTGCAGGCTTCTACGCCTTTCTTTGGAGCTGCAATGTCCAACTTTCCCTACAATAGAAGAAGGGGCTCTGCCATTCCTTGTCACACTCCAGCTGCTCTGTAAAGATCTGCATGGCCTTTCTGACCTCAAAATAGAATATCTCAAACATCTCAAAGAGGTCACTCTTGACCCTAGAGTCACTCCAACAACAAGAAGAACATGGGAGAAGGCTGCTAGGGAGCATCCGAACAGGCCAAAGGTTTTGCTGCTCAAATCTGTTGATGCAGCACAAAGTGAGATTGCAGACTACACTATAGCGTCAGAGCCAACTGAATGTGCCATTCAAGAATCTAGTATTCCAGCACTACTTAACCAGGGGCTGGTGGCATCATCATCTGTAATGAGTAAACAGAGCACTTCTGTTTTGAGCAATATGGGGCTCTCAGAGGTTTCTTCTGCTTTAACATGATTTGGCGACCTCGACGATGGGTAGCTTTTCCTATAAAGGGCGCTTTTATTATCTGAAATGTAGCATCAAGCGGATATAAATCATTATGAGTGACACTCGCCCTCTGCATAACTAAGTTGCACACAGCCAATCCCGGGAAGTCTGGTAAAAAAAATGAAACTAAACCGGCAAAACGGCAACAGTAGTCTTATAGACTGACACTATGCCTATGTCGAAACTGTTGGTGGATCAATCCGGAGGTTATGCCGCCACCATGTTGAAAAAATACCTCCGTAGCCACCTGCTCCAACCTCGTACAGACCGCTTTGAACAGCGGTTGGTACTTCACTTGTTGTAGCGTAGACCACATAGAAAACGAGTGCGTACATCGAAAATAATCTGTAGAAGAGAAGCATTTTTGTCATTAGAAATGAAATCATTTCTGCATAATCAAAGCGACGATGGGTAGCTGGTTGCGAAAGATGATTGGCGATAAGCTTTTGCCGGGCCTTAGAGGAGAGCTTCATCAGAGCGTGACTATCAGGTCAGATGACCAGAATAAAATTAGATAAATCCTACAATAAACCATTTTTATCAGAAGATAGTTGGCGTTTAATCAATGTTCTAAGAGCATCTACAGCCTGACTAATCAAATTTGACCCTGACTACGGACAGTGACCGGCCATCCCTCGTCTCTCTGCTTCCACAACTGTCCATCTCATATTTCGCCTCTTAAATCCATACAGTTCATGCAACTTGATCAACATTATCTTAGATAAAACTTCAACATAGTAATAGCAAACATTTTAGCCAAAATAAAATTAGATAGATAGCTTAGTTGCGGAGAGATGGCGCCGGATTTCACCATTTTCTCGCCGAGCTCCCCTTGGAGTCTCCAAAGCGTCGTTAGTAGTCTTCGGCGCACTTGTTGGCGGTTAGAGAGGAGTCATCACTAGCTAGTCGCACCACTGTCCAACAAGGAGGAGGAGAGGATCCTGGCCCTTGGCGAGGCTGGCGGCTCTTGCCGCGGCGGCCACCTTCTCCTTCGCAAGGCGCTCCGACTCCATGATGCCAGCCGAAGTGCCTTGGCATTTTTGTGGCGGCACCTCCTCGCGTCCGTCTCCTCTAAGGCCAACGCATGGTGGGTGACATCGCGAAAAAGGTTGCCCTCGGGCTCAACGGTCACGAATATGCACGAGCACAGTCAAAGTAGCTAGGACTGGCTTCTGTCGTCTTCTACGCGGCTCGTCGCCTCGCGCCACGAGAAGCCTGCTTCTTCGATTCGCGCATACTTCGCCACGGGCTCGACGGTGCGAGGACGAAAACCCAGCGCCATCCGAGAGGAGCAGGGACCAGCAGGAACGGCCACAGAGCGCGGACAAGGGTGGACCTACCTTGCTGGCAACCTGGGACGATGCAAAAGCTCAAGCTCCCGCACATATCCATCCACATATGGCGGAGGGCGATGCAGAGCGTGTACTCCTCATCGCCCAGAGCATCGCTTGAATCCTCCCTAAGAAGCACGCGTCCCAATCGACAAGGTCTGCCATGATATCAGATTCGCTGCCAGAGCCGGCAATGGTGGCGTGGGGAAAGGAAGGGACGAGGGGGGACAAGACGGGTGTGCGGTGGGAGCGGAGAGGGTGAGTGTGTGAGCTAGGGTTTGGTTTCGAGTGGGGATCCGGTGGGATTTTTATGAGGACTCGGTGGGGACGAGGTGTGCTAGTGTGGGCCAGACCAACATGACAGCCGTGTCTGGTCCTTCTCATATACTCCATCTTATATATGGGCTGAGTTTGAGGGGTATCGGACAGTTTGGACATTTGAACTGGACATAGAAAGGCCGGTTGGATGACAGTTTTTTAATCGGACGATGAACAGGCTGCTCATCCCAACATTTAGGTAGGTCTAAATGGATCTGATCGAATGTAGATAAATGAATATGGTCTGTGGGCATACAGTTGCACATGAAAGGATGGTTGCACGCGACCGGTTGGCATGCGCTCATACATGTGCATGTATGCAATTGCAATTGCATGCAACCGATGGACATGCAGTTGAGCCATGTCGGTTGTGCGCAATTGTAATTGCACGCGGGTGGCGGCTTCAGGAATTTGCAACCGGATATTCATACATATTTATTTTGTCAAAATCATTGTTATTTTTCGAAGGTTGTCACTATTTTGCCAAAATTAACACTGTTTTATAAAAATCATGGGTATTCACATGAAGACCCAAAAATACCCCTAGCACCGCCCCTAGCGATGCATATGCATTTGTGCAAAGATGTGCAACTACGGGTGCACACACGTTCGGGTTTTTTTTAAATCGGGTGCGCATGTCCGATGAAAAGTACAAAAGTAAAAGAAAAAATCATTAAGAAAAAAAGGAAAAGATCACACGAACCTTCACGTAAAACCAAATTGCTTAGGAGCCAGATGATCATTTGGTAATTCTCATATCTAAATGAGAAGGCAAATCCGAGGAAAATATAATAATGAAAAAATAGAAAACTGGTCCAGAGATTGTCAAGCGTGTACTGGATCAATTTGTTGTACCAAAACCATTTCTATCCAAACCGGAATATGATTGTAACTAGTAGAATGCTCGTGTGTTGCTACGGGCAAAAACCGAATGTCCGTGCGTTGCCACGTAATAATAATAATAATAATAATAATAATAATAATAATAATAATAATAATATAGATATATTGATCAAATTATTCTTTTAATTCAGAAAAATGTGTTAAGCAAGGTGGCATCTGATTTTCTTCATACAACGACAAATAAAGACTCTTCCACTTGTTTCCTTCTCGGTAGGCTTTGTGTCTCCTTAACCAACCAAATCATTCATTAACTGGATATATGTCGTCCACGATTAAATAGTATTAGGCCATGTACGGAGTACCTCTACCCCACAACTCCACTTCAGGAGCAGGTGGGGTTACAGTTGAAAAACACGGAGCGAAAAACGTGGAGCGCCTGCTTCCTGGCTCTGCAGCTCTCGGGATTTTGCGGAGCTGGTAGGATTCCGAACAAGCTCTTAGTATCACTCAACTTGACACGTCCATGGGTGTCACTATTATAAGGTACACAAAGCTTGAAAATTCCTTGGGCGGGCGGTCTATGCTGTGGCGGCGCGTCATCCGGCTTTGGATTGGCGGCGGCGTCGAGGACCTGGTGGACTGCTTAGCGGCACCTCCGGTCAGATCTAATATGGTCGGTGCAGCCTGATGAAGCTATGTACCTAGGGTTGGGTCATGAATCTGTCCAGCGTACCCTCCCCAAGGACATCTTTACAAAGAATCAGAAGCAATCGAAGAGAAATCATCATCCACTCGACCGTGGAGATGCGCTCACTCGACTACCTTGAAGACACTCGACCAGCAGAAGATGAGGAACCCTCCACTCTGCAACAGTTAAGACTTAAACCATAGCATTATGAGCATTTATGACATTTACTGTAGACGTTACATGTAACGCCTTTCCTTTATGAGCATTGAACTCTGTGTAACGGAGGGAAGCCGGGGTCCTGGCGCACTCTATATAAGCCACCTCCCTCCTCTGGGACAAGGGTTCGCACTTTTGTAAACACACACACACGTATAATCCAGTCGACCGCCTCAGGGCACCGAGACGTAGGGCTGTTACTTCCTCCGAGAAGGGCCTGAACTCGTAAAACTCGTGCGTACAACTACTCCATAGCTAGGATCTTGCCTCCTCATACCTACCCCCCATTCTACTGTCAGTCTTAGATCCACGACAGTTGGCGCCCACCGTGGGGCAGGTGTCTTAGCGACTTGTTGGAGAAGTTGCAGTTTTTCCGATCCCCGTCATCATGGTTCCAGGCGGAGGTTTGGCTGAGGGCCGCGAGATCCGTCTCGGTGCGCTCGTGTTTGTCGCCGACGACTCCGCTTGGCTTCAGGAGGCACCACTCGACGTCGATGCGCTCCCCGCCTGTGGGGCGACGCACTTTCACGCGTGCGTCCACGGCGTCCTCCTGCGGCAACTGTCGACCCAGTACCAGTCGACTCCTACGGCTTTCCCCCTCCCTGCGACCCGCCGGAACAAGCGCACCGGCCGGTCGAGGGTTCAACGGTGGGTGAAGCATGCGGTGGCCCGCCAGTCGGCCACCCCTCAAATCGCGGCGCTCGAGCCCGACGAGTCTCTCTACGGCCTGTTCGACCTGTCGACTGGCTCCATAGAGACTGCATCCGAGTGCGGCAGCAATGACTCGACAGCGGAAGTCCTGATGGTCAATGGACCACGCGGTCCTCCTGGCTTCGATCGTGAAGACAGAGGTGACGGGAACGGCGATCCATCGCACGTTCACGAGGAGTACCGCCCCGAGCCTCTCTCCTCGCAGCAGAGAGAAGAACTTCGTCGCCGAAACATGGATGCCCTGCATCCTCCTATCGTTGGAGAAACGCCCGAGGCCCAGGCCTTGGAACGGGCTCACTTGGCCAATCTGGCTGAGAGCACTTGGCTGGAGAACCTACAGCATGCACTCGATGATCGCGCTCGTCAACGTGCTCATGAGTCCAGCCGACGTCAACTTTTTCCACCTCCAGCTCAGGTATACCGAACACCGGTCCAAAACCTAGCAGCCGCGGCCCGGATAGCAGAGTCAATTCAACCTTCCCAGTCAGAAGCTGGTCGAGGTCTGGCTCAGATTAGGGCCTTGCTCCGGGCAGCAGGAGAGTAGAATACGACCGTGTCTCAGTCGCGGGATAGGATCCATAGCAGATCTGTGGTTGCAGATACGGTCCAGTCGGCCCATAGCCCGAGATCGCCCCCGAGGCGTGAGGGACGTGGAGAGCGGCGTGATCAGTACAAAAATCAGGAGCAGTATGATCGTCAAGCCGATCGTGATGGTCGCCATCGAGTGCCCATGCCTCCTCCAAGGAGTGGGTCATACGTGCCGCGGCCACATGAAGACAAGCGCCCTAACAGCGTCAGAAGAGGTATTCCAGTCGACCCCAGGGAACCAGGCTTTGATGCGAGATCTATTCTCGTACAAGGCTTGGTTGACAGAAATAGAGCTCACCGAGATGGCCATGACAGAGGCCCGCAAACCAGCAATAGGGTGCATGTCTCTGGCCCAGAGTGCTTCAGCAGAGCTATCAGAGCTGCAGTGATTCCCCCCAACTTCAGGTTGGCGACTGGAGTTAGTAAGTTCACCGGAGAGTCCAAGCCTGACACCTGGCTCGAAGACTACCGAGTGGCTGTCCAGATTGGTGGCGGAAATGATGAGGTGGCCATGAAACACCTTCCTCTGATGTTGGAGGGCTCGGCTAGGGCGTGGCTGAATCAGTTGGCGCCTGGCAGTATCTATACTTGGGAAGATCTCGCCCGAGTGTTTGTCAGAACATTTGAGGGTACTTGCAAGCGGCCAGCAGGTTTGACGGAATTACAGTGTTGCATCCAGAAACCGAATGAAACTTTGAGAGATTATATCCAGAGGTGGATCACCCTGCACCACACGGTGAAAGATGTGTCTGATCATCAGGCAATTTGTGCTTTCAAGGAAGGCGTCAGGTACCGAGAGTTGAATCTGAAATTCGGTCGGACAGGGAACATGACTTTGACTCGGATGATGGAAATCGCCACCAAGTATGCCAATGGTGAAGAGGAGGAGCGACTGCGGAGCGGCAAGCACAAGGCAGTCGCCCATGAAGCCAGAGGAGGAAACTCCAGTCGGAAACAAAAACGCAAGGCCGAACCAGCTGCTCCGGGTGAGGCCTTGGCTGTGGTTCAAGGAAAGTTCAAGGGGAAGCCCAAAGGGCCGTGGAACCCCAAGAAAGTAAAAGATCAAGATGGAAATGATGCGTTGGATCTGCCGTGCCATATCCACACCAAAAAAGACGAAGAAGGTAATTTCATTTACCCGAAGCATACCACTCGACAGTGTCGGCTCCTGATCCAGCAGTTCCGAGAGAAACAATCCAAGGAAAAGGAGAAGGAGGCAGACAAGGCTGAGAGTGAAGGGGAAGATGATGATGGTTATCCTCACGTGAATTCCACTCTGATGATTTTTGCTGATGTTGAAAACAAGAGTCGATTGAAAGTCATCAACAGAGAAGTGAACATGGTCGCTTCGGCGACACCCAATTACTTGAAATGGTCGCAGACTGCCATTACGTTCGACCAGTCTGATCACCCAGCGCACATCGCCACCCCTGGGAGGCAAGCGCTGGTGGTCGACCCGGTGGTCGAAGGCACTCGACTGACAAAGGTCCTGATGGACGGTGGCAGTGGCCTGAACATTCTGTACGCAGAAAAATTGAAAGGAATGGGCATTCCGATGTCCAGACTCAGTGAAAGCCGCATGAGTTTCCATGGGGTCATCCCAGGCAAGAAGGTTGTGTCCCTCGGTCAGATTGCACTCGACGTGTTTTTCGGTGATGCCAAAAATTACCGCAAAGAGAAGTTGACGTTTGAAGTCGTGGATTTTCAGAGTGCGTATCATGCAATTCTGGGCAGGCCAGCTTATGCACGGTTCATGGCTCGACCTTGTTACGTGTACCTCAAACTGAATATGCCTGGTCCCAGAGGGGTGATCACTATCTCTGGTAATCAGAAAAAGGCAGAAGAGTGTTTCCAGAAGGGCTCAAAGATCACCGATGCCCAGATGGCCGTGGCAGAATTGCAAGAATACCAGAAAAATGCTGACCCAAGTGACTTGTTGCGAGCCAAGAAGCCAGCCACGGATTCAGCATTCAAGTCGTCTGGCGAGACGAAGTCTGTTCACATTCACCCGACAGACCCCAATGCGGCTCCGACCCACATTTCGACCACACTCGACTCCAAATAGGAAGAAGCGCCCATCCAGTTCCTTCGTGAGAACTGGGACATCTTTGCATGGAGGCCTTCTGACATGCCAGGTGTTCCCAGGGGACTGGCTGAGCATCGTTTGTGAGTCGACCCGAAAGTGAAACCAGTCAAAGAGCATCTTCGGCGGTCCGCCATCCAGAAAAGAAAAGCAATCGGTGAAGAGGTGGCTCAGCTTTTGGCAGCTGAGTTTATCCGAGAGATTTACCACTCCGAGTGGTTAGCCAATGTTGTCATGGTCCCAAAGAAAGATGACTCACTCCGCATGTGCATCGATTTCAAGCATATCAATCGGGCCTGCCCGAAAGATCACTTCCCTCTCCCTCGCATCGATCAGATAGTCGACTCGACTGCTGGGTGCGAGCGTTTGTCCTTTTTGGATGCCTACTCCGGGTACCACCAGATCCGTCTGTACGGACCCGATGAAATAAAGACAGCTTTTATCACCCCATTCGGGTGCTTCTGTTATGTCACAATGCCATTCGGCTTGAAGAACGCCGGAGCCACATTTATGCGAATGATTCAGAAGTGCCTGCTCACTCAGATCAGTCGGAATGTGGAAGCATACATGGATGACATTGTGGTCAAGTCACGTAAAGGTTCTGACCTGCTAACCGACCTCGCCCTAACCTTTGCCAACCTCAGAAGGTATGATATCAAGCTCAATCCATCAAAGTGCACGTTTGGAGTTCCAGGCAGAAAGTTACTCGGTTTTCTTGTTTCCGAACGAGGAATCGATGCTAACCCAGAGAAAGTAGGCGCTATACTTCGGATGAAACGCCCCGTGCATGTGCATGATGTCCAGAAGCTTACTGGTTGCTTGGCCGCCCTAAGTCGATTCATTTCTCGCCTCGGTGAAAAGGCCCTGCCTCTTTACCGACTGATGAAGAAATCAGATGCGTTCGAGTGGACTCCAGAAGCTGATACAACATTTGCAGAGCTAAGAGCCCTACTTTCCACCCAGCCGGTGCTTGCTGCTCCAATCAGCAAAGAGCCTCTTTTGCTTTATATAGCAGCCACTGGACAAGTTGTCAGTACAGTACTTACGGTCGAGCGGGAAGAAGGAAAAGCGTACAAAGTTCAATGCCCAGTTTATTATATTTCTGAAGTCCTTACCCCGTCAAAGCAGAGATATCCTCACTATCAGAAGCTTGTCTATGGAATTTACATGACCACAAAGAAGGTTGCACACTACTTCTCAGATCACTCTGCTACAGTCGTAAGTGACGCTCTATTGTCAGAGATTCTGCACAACAGGGATGCAACTGGTCGAGTGGCAAAATGGGCAATTGAACTCCTTCCCTTGGATATCAAGTTTGAGGCAAAGAAAGCTATCAAGTCCCAAGCAATAGCAGATTTCCTCGCCGAGTGGATTGAACAGCAACTGCCGACTCAAGTTCACTCGGAGACTGGACCATGTTCTTTGACGGATCCAAGATGTTGAACGGTTCTGTTGCTGGAGTAGTTCTGGTATCCCCCCGAGGAGACAAGCTCAGATATGTCCTCCAGATTCACTTTGATTCCTCTAACAATGAAGCAGAGTATGAAGCACTCCTGTATGGGTTGCGCATGGCCATCTCACTCGGCGTCCGTCGCCTCATGGTCTATGGCGACTCAGATTTGGTAGTTAATCAAGTGATGAAGGAGTGGGACGTCAGAAGCCCAGCCATGACTGGTTACTGCAACACGGTGAGAAATCTTGAGAGGAAGTTTGAGGGGTTAGAACTCCACCACATCCCCCGATTGAAAAATCAAGCAGCCGATGAATTGGCAAAGATAGGTTCCAAGAGAGAGGCCATTCCCAGCAATGTGTTCTTGGAGCATATTCACACGCCGACAGTTCAGGAAGACCCTTTCATTGAAGAGCCCCCATAACCCAAGAGCGCCACGGATCCGACTGAAGTCGAGGTCCCAGCTGTGGTCGACCTAATCATGGAGGTTCTGGCCATTACTCCCGACTGGACGGTGCCCTACATTGCGTACATCCTCAGGAAAGAGCTCCCAGAGGATGAAGAAGAAGCTCGACAGATCGTCCACCGATCTAAAGCTTTTACTGTGATAAGAGGGCAGCTGTTTAGAGAAAGTTGTGACTGGAGTCAGTCAGAAGTGCATAACACTAGAAGAAGGTTGAATGATCCTCAATGACATCCACTCGGGGACCTGTGGTCACCATGCGTCCTCTCGGGCCATCGTGGCTAAAGCATACCGAGCTGGATTCTATTGGCCACGAGCAAATGAGATGGCGAAAGATATAGTCGACAGATGTGAAGGCTGTCAATTTTACTCCAATATGTCTCACAAGCCAGCGTCAGCCCTGAAGAACACCCCCCTCGTCTAGCCCTTCGCTGTTTGGGGACTGGATATGGTTGGACCGCTGAGGACCGGCAGAAGCGGATTCACTCACGTGCTCGTTGCAGTCGACAAGTTTACCAAATGGATCGAAGCCAAACCCATCAAGAACCTTGACGCTAGCACCGCTGTCAGTTTTATCAGAGAATTGACGTTTCGATATGGAGTCCCACACAACATCATCACGGACAACAGATCGAACTTCGATTCTGATGAGTTCAGAATTTTCTGCGCCTCTCAGGGCACTCGAGTCGACTATGCTTCTGTTGCTCACCCCCAGTCGAACGAACAAGCAGAAAGAGCCAATGGCCTAATTCTCAAAGGACTGAAGCCCCGACTGATGCGTGATCTCAAACACGCAATAGGTGCTTGGGTTGATGAACTTCCGTCAGTTCTGTGGGGTTTAAGGACAACTCCTAATCGGTCGACTGGAAGAACTCCTTTCTTCTTAGTCTATGGAGCCGAAGCTGTCCTGCCAAGTGACTTGCTCCACAATGCACCCCGAGTTGAACTCTTCTCCGAAGCAGAAGCAGAGCAGGCCCGGCAAGATTCAGTCGATCTCTTAGAGGAGGAAAGAGAGATGGCCTTGATCCGCTCGACCATTTATTAGCAAGATTTGCGTCGATTCCACACCAGGAATGTGAGGGGTCGGGCCTTTCAAGAAGGAGACTTGGTTCTTCGAGTGGATCAGCAGAAACCACACAAGCTCGCTCCAACTTGGGAAGGCCCCTTCATCGTCACCAAAGTTCTCCACAACGGAGCATACCATCTTTACAGTATCGAGCATTAGAAAGACGAGCCACGGGCTTGGAACGCGGAGCTGCTCCGCCCCTTTTGTACTTAAACACTTGTTCAAATAAAATGTAATAAGCAACACCTTTTGTAATTCATTTATCAAAGATGAGAGCTTACGGTTCTCTCATTCGATTGTGTTGTTCTTATTTACTCCTGAAATCCCCCAGTGGGTGGGCTTAGTCACAAATCCATTCCGCCTAAGTTCGAAAAAATCCCACCGAGTGGAGAGCAGTCCTCCCACTCGGGGGCTTAGCTGCAGTCGAGCACTCGCCTAAGTTCTCTCACTAAGAGGCTTAACGGCAGTCCAGCACTCGCCTAAGTTTGAAAAAATCCTACCGAGTGGAGAGCAATCCTCCCACTCGGGGGCTTAGCTG
>NC_041386.1:528507662-528528384 GCF_002162155.2 Triticum dicoccoides | reverse complement strand
GCTTAACGGCAGTCCAGCACTCGCCTAAGTTTGAAAAAAATCCTACTGAGCGGAGAGCAGTCCTCCCACTCAGGGGCTTAGCTGCAGTCGAGCACTCGCCTAAGTTCTCTCACTTTGAGGCTTAACGGCAGTCCAGCACTCGCCTAAGTTTGAAAAATCCTACCGAGTGGAGAGCAGCCCGCCCACTCGGGGGCTTAGCTGCAGTCGAGCACTCGCCTAAGTCCTCTCACTAAGAGGCTTAACGGCAGTCCAGCTCTCGCCTAAGTTTGGAAAAATCCTACCGAGTGGAGAGTAATCCTCCCACTCGGGGGCTTAGCTGCAGTCCAGTACTCGCCTAAGTTTGAGACCCATCCCTATCCGCAAGGACGACGAGGTGCAGGTTGACTGCAACCTTCTTCTTCGGAGCTGCAACACAAATACAACGTCCGCTCCATCCCTATCCGCAAGGACGACGAGGTGCCGGTCAACTACAACCTTCTTCTTCGGAGCTGCGGCACTAATACAACGTCCGCTCCATCCCTATCCGCAAGGACGACGAGGTGCAGGTCGACTGCCACCTTCTCCTTCGGAGCTGCGGCACAAATACAACGTCCGCTCTATCTCTATCCGCAAGGACAATGAGGTGCAGGTCGACTGCTACCTTCTCCTTCGGAGCTGCGGCACAAATACAATGTCCGCTCCATCCCTATCCGCAAGGACGAAGAGGTGCAGCAAGCAAAGTCCATCCGAAGGCAAACACAAGCACATTCGGAGATAAACCAAATTCAGATAAATACTAAATGGTTCCAATGCGAATCAAAAGTACTCGGGCACCAAGCCCGAAGGAGTTTAACGGTTACAGAAACCACTCGGCATTCCGAGGCAAATTTAAAGCGTATCCAAGTTTCATAAGATTGTTCACTCAGCCAGAGGAGGACTGGCAGGCTCCACGAATGAGTCCAGATCGATCCCATCAGCGATCCGAGTGGCAGCAGCAATGAAAGTCTCCATGAAGGACTGGAAGTCGTGCTTTTTGGTGTTAGCAACTTTGATCACAGCCAGCTTGTCTTCATGAACCTCCTTGCAATGGACTCGCACCAGGGACAGCGCCACGTCAGCACCACACCGGGCGGAGGATTTCTTCCATTCTTGCACTCGGTCAGGGATCTCGTTCAGTCGAGTCATCAGAGATTCTAGATCATTCTGAAGCGTCACCTCCGGCCAAAGTGTCGAGTCGATTTGAGAGACAACCTCCTTCAGGCGTGCGAGGTAGCTTGTGGCGCTGGCGATACGGGACTCCAGTCGGAGCACGTTCATCGCAGTTTCGTCGCAGACCAGGGAAGCGATAGGGTCCAGGCCCGTCTCGACCCTCCCAGTTTCTTCGTCAAAGTCTTGACAAAGTTCTGCAGCCAAGAGTCAGTTCAATCAACCGAGAAAAATCCGATGGCAAACATCAACACAGTCGGATTAAAAGAAATACCTCCCAGTGCGAGATAAAACTTCTTGGTGAGGGTCCTCAGATAGGCTTCTGTGTCGTTCCTCTTGCGGATCGCAGACTCCAACTTTTCTTTCAGGGCGACCTTATCCTTCTTCAGGCCGGTCACTTCGCGGTTAGCTTCATTAAGACATGATGTTAGTCTAGTCACCTCTCCTTCAAGCGTTCCGACTGAAGCAAGCTTCTTCTCTGCGAGAGCGGTTTTGTCTTGGGCTGCTTTTTGCGCGGCGGCGAGGTTCGAGTCCTTCTTGTCCAGAGCCAACTTCATTTTCTCTGCAAAAGAAATAATTGAATCAAAAAAGAGATCAAAGAGATATATTGAAATTCAGTCGGCAATCAGTTACCTTCCATACCAGCGGCCTCGTCTTGAGCTTTTTCAGATTTTGCTGAGCCAATTCCAAGTCTAAGTTGATTTGCCTCTGCTTCTCTTCGAGTTCGGCAAACTTGGAGATAAGAGTACAAGACTTCTGCAGGAGGCAAGAGACAGGTCAATCGATAGGTTCGAAAGCAGCTCATTTTCGAATGAATAAAACCTAAAGAAGTGGACAACAAGCTGTTCAGACCCCAGTCGACTGCCAGTAGTCGACCGTGGTCTCGGGGACTACACCCAGTGGGTGCACTTGGCGTGCCCCCACCGGTTCTGATCCCACTCGCCCGGCCCGCCGGAGTCGAGTGCAAGGAGTAAAAAAAGAGAGAGAAAGAGCAATTGCGCCGTCAAGAAAAGAAGAACTCAGACCACAGTCGACTGCCAGCAGTCGACCGTGGTCTCGGGGACTACACCCAGTGGGTGCACTTGGCGTGCCCCCACCGGTTCTGATCCCACTCGCCCAGACCGAGTGGAAGAGCGAAACTACCAAAAACGACAGCAACACCCATTGGGTGCTCTAATTCAACGCGAACAACAGGAGATTGTGCAGAAGAAGATTTTTCGAGAACAAAAACAGTCAGAAAGTCTACTCACCTTGACGTTGGCCCGAAGAGCGGCACTAGCATCGTAGGCAGCCTGACTGCTCTCGTGCACTATCTTCGCCCGCTCCATCAACATATCATCCTGTCGGATGGCTTCCGCAGCCGCTTCTGACTGGTTGTCTGGGACGGGGTAGCTGGTAAAAAAATGTGCAGACGACCCAGGTGCAGATGCTTGAGGCTCCGCGGTGTGGAGTTGGATAGTTGAAGGAACCACAAGCACGGTCGACCGCGTGGGGTGCTCACTCGGCAAGGGTGCAGCGAACGTCATAGCGGCCCTGCCCGCATCTTCAGCCTGACAGACGGGAGGTGTTGCAGTTGGTTCCTGCCGAGTCACCCTGCCAGCTGTTACCTTCTTGCTCTTCCTAGGCTTAGGAGCCACATCTTCGTCGTCGTCCGAAAGGTCAATGATGTTGGGTGGAGCTGCAAGACAGAACATTCGACCCCAAGTGAACCACTCGACCCTAAAAGGATCAAGAATCGAAATCGCAAGAGTTCATACCTGGGTTAGAGGTCACCGCATCCTCCATTTCCTCGTCCTGGTACTGGTATGAAGAGGTCCCTGACGTAGCAGCACTGCAAAGGCCCGCATTCAATCGGTTACATCCAGTTAATTGAATCCACATAAAGGACAAGTCAGATGGTTACCCGGAGATAGTAGGAACGGTCACTTTGATCCGAGGCAAAGCTTTGGGCGGTTTGGAAGAGATGGCTTTCGGCACTTTCGGCGCTGGAAGTGGCGCGACCTTGGATTGCTTTGGAGGCTTCTCAGTCGGCGTCGGGGAATACATCCTGGGGCGCTTCGAGGATTGCCCGATCGGTGCAGCCACCAAGTCCGGAGCGCGTGCCGGGTCATGAGTGTGCTTGGACCTCCTCTCCTTGCGAGGAGGCGAGTCGACTTCTTCCTCATCGGTCGATTCATCGCTCTCCTCGTCTTCCTCGGCTTCCGAATGCTCCTCGCCGCTCTCGCCCCCGCTCCCTTCTTCTTCAGCACCGGGGTCCTGCACTCCGTTGGGCATCGAGTACATTTCAATGAGGGCCTGAAAGGATAACAATCAAAAGACATTCAGTCGACCACAAACGGGACATCACGTGGTGAATCAGAAAGATACTTGATAAAACAGAAATATACCTGCTCCGGCTGGCGCGAGTTGTCGAATGGAATCACCCTCCTGGATCCCCGAGGGTTGTCTTTGTTGCCAGTGATTCCCCTCAACCAGTTCTCCAAGATATCCTCGCTGACCTCCTCCGGGTGGATCCGAGTGGTATCTTCGAGCCCAGAGTACATCCACATCGGATGGTCGCACGCCTGAAGAGGTTGGATGCGTCGACCGAGAAAGACCTCCAGCAGATCCATCCCGGTCACTCCGTCGCAGACAAGCTGGACGACCCACTCGACCAGCTCCTTGACCTGCGCCTTCTCTTCTGGAACTATCTTCAGGGGAGCAGGCTTCTCCACTCGACCCAAGGAGAAAGGAGGAAGTCCAGTCGACTGGCCAGGGGTTGGCTGATCCTTGCAGTAAAACCAAGTCGACCGCCAGCCCCGGACCGAGTCAGGAAGAATCATCGCTGGGAAAGTACTCTTGCTCCTCATCTGGATCCCCAGACCACCGCACATCTGGATCACCCGCGTCCTCTCGTCACTCGACTTGGCCTTTTTAACCGACTGGGATCGGCAAGTGAAAATGTGTTTGAAAAGCCCCCAGTGCGGTCGACAGCCCAAGAAGTTTTCGCACATGGACACGAAAGCGGCCAGATAGACTATGGTGTTCGAAGTGAAATGGTGGAGTTGAGCCCCAAAGAAGTTCAAAAAACCCCGGAAGAAAGGGTGGGGAGGCAGCGAGAATCTGCGATCTACGTGGGTTGCTAAGAGGACACACTCACCCTCTGTAGGCTGCGGCTCAGTTTCGTCCCTCGGGAGCCGAGCCGACTTGTGGGGGATCAATCCCCCCTCCACCAGGTCGTCGAGGTCGTCCTGCGTGATTGCCGAGCAGATCCAGTCGCCCTGGATCCAGCCCGCCAGCAGGCCGGACCTCGACGAGGATCCGCCCCGGCTGGTCCGCTTGCCCTTCGCCTTCGCGGTCGCCTTCTTCGCGCGTTCCAACGCTGCCGTCTTGTCCTTCCCCATGGTGGCGGATCGAGCTCGAGCGGAGGTCCGGCGACGAGGCGGAAGCGAGAGTGGCGGAGGGATCGGGAGAAAGAGAAGAGAGAATGGGGGCGTGCGGAGCAGAGGCATGGCCCGAGACCTTTTATAAGGCCTTCCACCGAGTGGCTGACTAGTGGACCCAAGCAATCTAAACAAATCCCGCAACAGTCGCGCGCGCAGTACATGGCGAAGAAGGTGGCGCGGGGATCGAGGAGACTTACCTAATCCGTCCCGATAACCTCGTTTCCTCCCTTCTGGCGCGATTCCCAAAATTCGAATCCCGCGAGATCCGCGGAGAGCGGAACAACCTGTCAGACTGAAGACAAACACCCTCTACATCATCATTCGGAATTCAACCATGGAAGTTCACTCGACAACAACCAAAAATGGACCAAGGCGATTGAGAAAGGAGTCGACTCGTCTCCTCAACTCATTGTTTCAGGACAAGGCATATTCATAGCACAAAGAGTGGGTCGGAAGTGTTCTCGACCCCTTCCTCACTCAAACCCTGATCCATTCGGGGGCTAATGATGAAGCTATGTACCTAGGGTAGGGTCATGGATCTGTCCAGCGTACCCTCCCCAAGGACATCTTTACAAAGAATCAGAAGCAATCAAAGAGAAATCATCATCCACTCGACCGTGGAGATGCGCTCACTCGACCACCTTGAAGACACTCGACCACCAGAAGATGAGGAACCCTCCACTCTGCAACGGTTAAGACTTAAACCATAGCATTATGAGCATTTATGACATTTACTGTAAACGTTACCTATAACGCCTTTCCTTTATGAGCATTGAACTCTATGTAACAGAGGGGAGCCGGGGTCCTGGCGCACTCTATATAAGCCACCTCCCTCCTCTGGGACAAGGGTCCGCACTTTTGTAAACACACACACACACACGTATAATCTAGTCGACTGCCTCAGGGCACCAAGACGTAGGGCTGTTACTTCCTCCGAGAAGGGCCTGAACTCGTAAAACTCATGTGTACAACTACCCATAGCTAGGATCTTGCCTCCTCATACCTACCCCCATTCTACTGTCAGTCTTAGATCCACGACAAAGCCGGCGATGGTGGTCATCTTCTCTGTCGGAGGTGGCCGGCCAGAGGTTGGGTGGTCAGGTCTCGAGATCCGTCATCTAGTCCTAGCTGGGAGTTGGGGAGACAGAGTTGCCGGTGAAAACCAAGCCGACGACAAGCGATGACGGTGTTCTGCGTCATTACCTTGATGAAGGCATCGTCGTGTAACTATTGTCGACCCACTTGTGCTGCTCCGGGGGAAACCCTAGGATCTGGTTTAATTTTTCATCGGAGATAATCTACCTTGAGGATATAATTTTCAGAAATAAAAACACTGTACTTGCCAAACAATATTAAGAAGTAAACTGCGAAAGATTCACTTTATGCTTGCAAAGAGCTTTCCCAATAATCTTTATCTATTTCTCTAGCTCTAGCAAGGCACAATCTAAATCCCCTCTCCAAAGCCTTGTAAATGATCCCTTAGCTAGCAAACAACCCGTATATTGCTAGACATTCTTTTAGAATCAAACATTTTAGTAAAAACACATGACCTATCAAAAGCCTCACATCTTCCTCAGTTTCATAGTCTACAGTTCGACAACTGAAAGTGAAGATACATGTTGGGTCGAGGCCAATAGAAATTCAGCTCACAAAGCACATGAAAGGACACATCAATATATCCTATACCGTTTGAGGCGATGTAGTTTAGAGTCGCTGCTCGCTGAAGGTTGATGATATTACTGGACATTCAGTTATCTGAAGCACAGGACCTACTATCAACCCATTCTCAAAAGGCATAATCACGGGGACCACATGAACCCTTTCTAAGAATATCTTAATGCTATTTTGACGGCATTTGAACATAAACAATAAGTAAATGCAATACAGACATGGTGCTTCAAAGTAAGCATTAACAACAACACCTCAGTATGAGAAATGGAGAATTAAAAGGAGGAGTCACGTAATGTTGTATTATTTGCCTTAGACAACATGCAAATCAATGACTGAACTTGTCTACAAAGAATGAAGTTACTGGTTAGTCCCATGCTTTGCTCCTCATAGCAGCTAGAAATCTAACTTCATCAAATGGGGCAGATCACGCTTATTAGGTTTCTAGTGAAGATACCTGGTGTCTGGTCTACCATTCTCATGCAGTTCTTGTTATCTTTATAAAACGACAGCTTGACTGGGCTAGAAGGATTTGGTAGCCATTCTACATTGAAAAGGTCACATTTTCCTATGCAAGTAGTGCCCACATCAGATTCTAGAAAAGCATAATACTGCAGGAAATAAGGAATTCAGCTTTAATTTTTTTTGTTCTTTCAGATATCCAAGAGATTTAAAGGTATCATACAATGAAATAGTAGAGGAAATATATAGTAATATATATAACCGCAATACCAGTACCCAATTGATGATGCTGGCAGCATAGTAATGATGCTGGCGTCGCCTTTGCCTAAGACTGATATTTTTCACTTATCAGTGCATAAAATTAGCATTGAATGATTCAGCTAACAACACATTCATCATTAGGTAAACACCTCACACTGAACTGATGCTTTGGCTGATCCAAAAATCCAATAAATGATTTTCCTACAGTAGCTTAAATAATTGGAAGCATCAGAAAATCTTTTTCCTACAACTTCCATATCCTTCATCATGCACCTTGTAGCTTGAACATTTTCAGCCAAGGCTTCAAATGTCTACAAAACTATTTAAGCATAAGTAGTGTGCTATATGACAAAACAATTACCATAGGTAGTGTCCTATAAGACAAAACTATTAGCACAATGTGCACTAAGTGGGTATCTCTATCCATGTAGAACCATCTATGTGATCAATCTTACTGGAACTACCAAAAGTATGCAAATGACATCACATTATATTCAGTAAACACCGGAAGATTGGATTCTTAAGTAAATGAATTATAGGAAATTCATAAGCTCCAAAACACAACAAATTAGGATCAGTACAGAAATGCTTTGACCTGTAGGACATCCCCTAATTCCCAATGAGAGGTGACAACGAAAATCTAAGCTATGCCAAAAGTACATGGAAGGAAGCTTTTAGATAAACGCTCTTATATTTATTTACGGAAGGAGTAATAAACAGGCACCCGAAAGTTTCTGAGATGTGTGCAGACTACAGAATATACAGTGTGCACACATAAAAGCTAATAATTTGATGTTTATTGGAGTACACATGAAATTTAAATTCTAATAATTGATCTGAGCTTCTCTACTGAAGAGAGGGAACTCTGCAGAATATACACCGGCACATATGATTCGTTGGCAAGACAGTAAAACACATTCTTGATCCCGACACAATAAAATATAGCCACCAATTTCTCGTGGATGCAAGTAGAGAAGCAAGATCATGGCAGATGGATAGAGGAGTGAGTGAGATGCGACACCTGCATGGTGTGGGACTGTATGTTGAGGATGCCCCGCGTCGGACGGCAGCATGATGGAGAGGATCGGCGGCCGCGCCATCGCTGGATGCATAACCCATTCCCTCCTTCCTCGTTGTCACCCAGACCACTACAAAGATCTCAGCTCCTCCCGTTCCGGCCCCAGATAGCGGTGATAGGAGCGGATCCGGACGCCCTCCTCCCCCTTGCCGGTGGCGGCGTCTCCGTGATGGCAGTGCGACAAGGTAGGTGATGCACATTCTCAAAAAAAAACTCTAAAAAAAGGTAGGTGATGCACAGGATGGGAGATCTTCCTACCTGTCCGTCTCGTTGTCGCCGTCGGATTCCCGACCTCGCACTCCTCATCGTCGTTCCGCAGCGGCAGCTCCAGGGCCTCCGAGGTCGCCCTTCACCTATTCACCGACGACGTGGAGGCCGTGGACTCCGTTGGGAACCTAGGCGCATGTGATGGGCAACGGCTGACTGTTGGTGAATGTAGTATTTTAAAAAAATTCTTACGATCATGTAAGATCTACCTAGGAGATGCATAGCAACGAGCGGGGAGAGTGTCCACGTATCTTCGTAGACCGAAAGCGGAAGCGTTTAGTAACGTGGTTGATGTAGTCGAACGTCTTCGCGATTCAACCAATCCTAGCACCAAACGTATGGCACCTCCGTGTTCAGCACACGTTCAGCATGATGACGTCCCTCGGGCTCTTGATCCAGTTGAGGACGAGGGAGAGTTCCGTCAGCACGATGGCGTGGCGACGGTGATGATGAAGTTACCGGCATAGGGCTTCGCCTAAGCACTACGATGATATGACCGAGGTGTAACTGTGGAGGAGGGCACCGCACATGGCTAAGAGAAGACCTTGTGTCTTTGGGGTGCCCCCTGCCCACGTATATAAAGAAGAGAGGGAGGGAGGCCGGCCCTCCTAAGGGCGCGCCAAGTGTAGGGAGTCCTACTAGGACTCCCAACCCTTTCATTTTCGGAGTAGGAAAGAAGGAAAAGAGGGAGAGGAAGAAGGAAAGGGCCCCCCCACCCCTTGTCCAATTCCAATCCAGTTTGGGCAGCGGCGAGGCGCGCGCCACCTCATGGCCCTTCTTCCCTTTCTCCACTAAAGCCCAATAAGGCCCATTAACTTCCCCCGGCGAATTCTCGTAATTCTCTGGTACTCCAAAAAATACCCGAATCATTCAGAACCTTTCCGATGTCCGAATATAGCCTTTCAATATATCGATCTTTATCTCTCGATCATTTTGAGACTCCTCGTCATGTCCGTGATCTCATCCGGAACTTTGAACAAACTTCGGTCATCAAATCACATAACTCATAATATAAATCGTCATCGAACGTTAAGCATGCGGATTCTACGGGTTTGAGAACTATGTAGACATGACCGAGACACATCTCCGGTCAATAACCAACAGTGGAACCTGGATGCTCATATTGGTTCCTACATATTCTATGAAGATCTTTATCGGTCAAACCGCATAACAACATACATTGTTTCCTTTGTCATCGGTATGTTACTTGCCCGAGATTCGATCGTCGGTATCACCATGCCTAGTTCAATATCGTTACTGGAAAGTCTCTTTACTTGTTCCGTAATGCAGCATCCCGTGACTAACCCATTAGTCACATTGCTTGCAAGGCTCATAGTGATGTATATTACCGAGAGGGCCCAGAGATACCTCTCCGATACACGGAGTGACAAATCCTAATGTCGATCTATGCCAACTCAACAAACACCATCGGAGACACCTGTAGAGCATCTTTATAATCACCCAGTTACGTTGTGACGTTTGATAGCACACAAGGTATTCCATCGGTATTCGGGAGTTGCATAATCTCATAGTCAGAGGAACATGTATAAGTCATGAAGAAAGCAATAGCAATAAAAATAAACGATCATTATGCTAAGCTAACGAATGGGTCTTGTCCATCACATCATTCTCTAATGACGTGATCCCATTCATCAAATGACAACACATGTCTATGGTCAGGAAACTTAACCATCTTTGATTAACGAGCTAGTCTAGTAGAGGCATACTAGGGACACTCTGTTCGTCTATCTATTCACACATGTACTAAGTTTCCGGTTAATACAATTCTAGCATGAATAATAAACATTTATCATGATATAAGGAAATACAAATAACAACTTTATTATTGCCTCTAGGGCATATTTCCTTCAGTCTCCCACTTGCACTAGAGTCAATAATCTAGTTCACATCGTCATGTGATTTAACACCAATAGTTCACATCTTCATGTGATTAGTTCACATCACCATGTGAAAAACACTCAAAGGGTTTACTAGAGTCAATAATCTAGTTCACATTGCCATGTGATTAACACCCAAAGAGTACTAAGGTGTGATCATGTTTTGCTTGTCAGAGAAGTTTAGTCAATGGGTCTATCACATTCAGAGCCGTATGTATTTTGCAAATTTTCTATGTCTACAAAGCTCTGCATGGAGCTACTCTAGCTAATTGCTCCCACTTTCAATATGTATCCAGATTGAGACTCAGAGTCATCCGGATCGATGTAAAAGCTTACATCAACGTAACTCTTTACGATGAACTATTTATCACCTCCATAACCGAGAAATATCTCCTTAGTCTTCTAAGGATAATTTTGACCGATGTCTAGTGATATACTCCTGGATCAATATCGTACCCCCTTGCCAAACTCATGGCAAGGTACACAATAGGTTTGGTACACAACATAGCATACTTTACAGAACTATGGTTGAGGCATAGGGAATGACTTTCATTTTCTATTTGCTGTCGTGGTTGTGTTTTGGGTCTTACTCAAACTTGCAATATAGGCAAGAACTCCTTCTTTGACTGTTCCATTTTGAACTACTTCAAAATCTTGTCAAGGTATGTACTCATTGAAAAATCTTATCAAGCATCTTGATATATCTCTATAGATCTTGATGCCCAATATGTAAGTAGCTTCACCGAGGTCTTTTTTTGAAAATATCCTTTCAAACACCCCTTTGTGCTTTCCAGAAAATTATACATCATTTTCTATCAACAAAATGTCATTCACATATACTTATCAGAAAGGCTGTAGTGTTCCCACTCACTTTCTTGTAAATACAGGCTTCACCACAAGTCTGTATAAAACTATATGCTTTGATCAAGTCATCAAAGCATATATTCCAACTCCGAGATGCTTGCACCAGTCCATAGATGGATCGCTGGAGCTTGCTGATAACCCACAAGTATAGGGGATCAATTGTAGCTGAAGGAAATATGCCCTAGAGGCAATAATAAAGTTATTATTTATTTCCTTATATCATGATAAATGTTTATTATTCATGCTAGAATTGTATTAACTGGAAACATAATACATGTGTGAATACATAGACAAACATGGTGTCACTAGTATGCCTCTACTTGACTAGCTCGTTAATCAAAGATGGTTATGTTTCCTAACCACAGACATGAGTTATCCTTTGATTAACGGGATCACATCATTAGGAGAATGATATGATTGACTTGACCCATTCCGTTAGCTTAGCAATTGATCGTTTAGTTTGTTGCTATTGCTTTCTTCATAACTTATACATGTTCCCATGACTATGAGATTATGCAACTCCCGTTTACCGGAGGAACACTTTGTGTGCTACCAACGTCACAACGTAACTGGGTGATTATAAAGGTGCTCTATAGGTGTTTCCAAAGGTACTTGTTGGGTTGGCGTATTTCGAGATTAGGTTTTGTCACTCCGATTGTCGGAGAGGTATCTCTGGGCCCTCTCGGTAATGCACATCACTTAAGCCTTGCAAGCATTGTAACTAAATGAGTTAGTTGCGGAATGATGTATTACGGAACGAGTAAAGAGACTTCCCGGTAACGAGATTGAACTAGGTATTGAGATACCGACGATCGAATCTCGGGCAAGTAACATACCGATGACAAAGGGAACAACGTATGTTGTTATGCGGTCTGACCAATAAAGATCTTCGTAGAATATGTGGGAGCCAATATGAGCATCCAGGTTCCGCTATTGGTTATTGACCGGAGACATGTCTCGGTCATGTCTACATAGTTCTCGAACCCGTAGGGTCCGCACGCTTAACGTTTCGATGCTGATTATATTATGAGTTTATGAGTTTTGATGTACCGAAGGTTGTTCGGAGTCCCGGATCTGATCACGGACATGACGAGGAGTCTCGAAATGGTCGAGACATGAAGATTGATATATTGGATGACTATATTCGGACATCGGAATGGTTTCGGGGGTTATCGGATATATACCGGAGTACCGGGGGGTTACCGGAACCCCCCGTGGGGTTATTGGGCCTCATGGGCCCAAAGTAGTGGAAGAGGAGAGGCAGCAGGAGGTGGCGCGCAGCCCCCCTTGCCCCAATTCGAATTGGGAAAGGGAAGGGGCGCGGCCCCCCTTCTCCTTCCTTCTCTCCACCTCCTCCTTCCCCCTTCTCCTAGTTGGAATAGGAAAGGGGGGGGGGGGCAAAACCTACTTGGAGTAGGATTGCCCCCCTTGGGAGCACCTCCTCCTCTTGGCCGCCCCCTCCTCCTCCACTCCTTTATATACGTGGCCAGGGGGCACCCCATAGACACAACAATTGATCTCTTGATCTCTTAGCCGTGTGCGGTGCCCCCTTCCACCATAATCCACCTCGATCATATTGTAGCGGTGCTTAGGCGAAGCCCTGCGATGGTAGAACATCATCATCGTCACCACGCCGTCGTGCTGGCGGAACTCTCTCGTGAAGCTCTACTGGATTGGAGTTCACGGGACGTCATCGAGCTGAACGTGTGCTGAACTCGGAGATGTCGTGCGTTCGGTACTTGGATCGGTCGGATTGTGAAGACGTGCGACTACATCAACCGTATTGTGCTAACGCTTCCGCTTTCGGTCTACGAGGGTACGTAGACAACACTCTCCCCTCTCGTTGCTATGCATCACCATGATCTTGCGTGTGTGTAGGATTTTTTTTGAAATTACTACGTTCCCCAACAGTAGGCTCTTTCGATAAGCAAGAGTGTCGAACCCAACGAGGAGCTAAAGGTAGAACAAATATTCCCTCAAGTTCTATCGACCACCGATACAACTCTACGCACGCTTAACGTTCGCTTTACCTAGAACAAGTATGAAACTAGAAGTACTTTGTAGGTGTTGTTGGATAGGTTTGTAAGATAATAAAGAGCGCATAAATAAAAAGTAGGGGTTGTTTAGATGAAGACACAACTAAGTTAGTTTTAGTAGAGAGCTTTTTGTCACGAGAAAGTTCTTTGTCCCTAGGCAATTGATAACTAGACCGGTAATCATTATTGCAATTTTATTTGAGGGAGAGGCATAAGCTAACATACTTTCTCTTCTTGGATCATATGCACTTATGATTGGAACTCTAGCAAGCATCCGCAACTACTAAAGATCATTAAGGTAAAACCCAACCATAGCATTATAAGGCATCAAGTCCTTTTTATTCCCATACGCAAACAACCTACTTACTCGGGTCTGTGTTTCTATCACTCACGCCACCCATCATAAGAAAATCATGAAGATATTGCAAACCCTACAGCGGGGATCCCTCACGCTTGCGCGACACGGAGAGCATCATAGGACATCACCAATAATAAAACATGCAACTCAAACCAATCATGATCATCAATTAACCCATAGGACAAAACAGATCTACTCAAACATCATAGGATAGCCATACATCATTGGGAAATAATATATAGCGTTGAGCACCATGTTTAAGTAGAGATTACAGAGGGTAAAAGAGGGGTTACACCGCTGCATAGAGGGGGGAAGAGTTGGTGATGATGGCAGTGAAGTTGTTGGTGTGGACTGCGGTGATGATGATGGCCCCGGCGGCGTTCCAGCGCCACCGGGAGAGAGGGGGAGAGGGCCCCCCTTATTCTTCTTCTTCTTCCTTAACCTTCTCCCTAGATGGGAGAAGGGTTTCCCCTCTGGTCCATGTCCTTCATGGCGGCGGAGGGGCGAGAGCCCCTCCGAGATTGGATCTGTCTCTTTGTCTCTCTCTCTCTCTCTGTTTTTGCGTTACCTGATTCTGCCCTTTCACCGTTTCTTAAATTCCTGGAGATCCGTAACTTCGATTGGGCTGAATTTTGGACACAATTTTTATCCGGATATTGGCTTTCTTGCGGCGAAAGAAGGGCACTAACCGCCTTATGGGGTGGCCACGAGGGCCCAGGGCGCGCCTGACCCCCTGGGGCGCGCCCCCTGCCTCATGGCCCCCTCGGCCATCGTCTCACATTGATTCTTCTTCCCAAAAATCACATATATTCCAAAAAAATCTATGTCAGTTTTTATCTCGTTTGGACTCCGTTTGATATGGATTTTCTGCGAAACAAAAAACATGCAACAAACAGGAACTGGCACTGGGCACTGGATCAATATGTTAGTCCCCAAAAATAGTATAAAAAGTTGCCAAAAGTATATGAAAGTTGTATAATATTGGCATGGAACAATAAAAAATTATAGATACGACGGAGATGTATCAGCATCCCCAAGCTTAATTCTTGCTCGTCCTCAAGTAGGTAAATGATAAAAAGGATAATTTTTGATGTGGAATGCTACCTAGCATAATCTTGATCATGTAGTCTAATCATGGCATGAATATTAAGACACGAGTGATTCAAAGCAATAGTCTATCATTTGACATTAAGATAATAATACTTCAAGCATACTAATAAAGCAATCATGTCTTTTCAAAATAACATGGCCAAAGAAAGTTATCCCTACAAAATCATATGGTCTGGCTATGCTCCATCTTCACCACAAAAAGCATTCAAATCATGCACAACCCCAATGACAAGCCAATCAATTGTTTCATACTTTTGACGTTCTCAAACCTTTTCAACTTTCACGCAATACATGAGCGTGAGCCATGGACATAGCACTATAGGTGGAATAGAATATGATGGTGGAGGTTGTGTGGAGAAGACAAAAAGGAGAAAGTCTCACATCGACACGACTAATCAACGGGCTATGGAGATGCCCATCAATTGATGTCAATGTGAGGAGTAGGGATTGCCATGCAACAGATGCATTAGAGCTATAAGTGTATGAAAGCTCAAACTGAAACTAAGTGGGTGTGCATCCAACTTGCTTGCTCATGAAGACCTAGGGAATTTGAGGAAGCCCATCGTTGGAATATACAAGCCAAGTTCTATAATGAAAATTCCCACTAGTATATGAAAGTGATAACTCAAGAGATTCTCTATATGAACGATATGGTGCTACTCTAAAGCACAAGTGTGGTAAAAGGATAGTAACATTGTCCCTTCTCTTTTTTTATTTTTTTGTAGGCTTCTTTGGCATCTATCTCTTTTTTTTGGCGGGCTTCTTTGGCCACTTTTATTTTGATCATGGGACAATGTTCTAATAATGATGATCATCACACTTTTATTTACTTACAACTCAATATTACAACTCGATACTAAAACAAAATATGACTATATGAATGCCTCCGGCGGTGTACCGGGATGTGCAATGATCTAGCGTAGCAATGACATCAAAAACGGATAAGCCATGAAAACATCATGCTAGGTATCTTACGATCATGCAAAGCAATATGACAATAAATTCTCAAGTCATGTATATGATGATGACGGAAGTTGCATGGCAATATATCTCGGAATGGCTATGGAAATGCCATAATAGGTAGGTATGGTGGCTGTTTTGAGGAAGATATAAGAAGGCTTATGTGTGATAGAGCGTATCGTATCACGGGGTTTGGATGCATCGGCGAAGTTTGCACCAACTCTCGAGGTGAGAAAGGGCAATGCACGGTACCGAAGAGGCTAGCAATGATGGAAGGGTGAGAGTGTGTATAATCCATGGACTCAACATTAGTCATAAAGAACTCACATAATGATGTCTACTACACAACCTTCTTCTTGTAGACGTTGTTGGGCCTCCAAGTGCAGAGGTTTGTAGGATAGTAGCAAATTTCCCTCAAGTGGATGACCTAAGGTTTATCAATCCGTGGGAGGCGTAGGGTGAAGATGGTCTCTCTCAAGCAACCCTGCAACCAAATACAAAGAGTCTCTTGTGTCCCCAACACACCCAATACAATGGTAAATTGTATAGGTGCACTAGTTCGGCGAAGAGATAGTGACACAAGTGCAATATGGATGATAGATAAAGGTTTTTATAATCTAGAAATATAAAAACAGCAAGGTAACTAATGATAAAAGTGAGCAGAAACAGTATTGCAATGCGTTGAAACAAGGCCTAGGGTTCATACTTTCACTAGTGCAAGTTCTCTCAACAATAATAACATAATTGGATCATATAACTATCCCTCAACATGCAACAAAGAGTCACTCCAAAGTCACTAATAGCGGAGAACAAAGAAGAGATTATTGAAGGGTACGAAACCACCTCAAAGTTATCCTTTCTGATCGATCTATTCAAGAGTCCGTAGTAAAATAACACGAAGCTATTCTTTCCGTTCGATCTATCCTAGAATTCATACTAGAATAACACCTTAAGACACAAATCAACCAAACACGAGAGAGAGATCAAACACATAGCTACTGGTACATACCCTCAGCCCCGAGGGTGAACTACTCCCTCCTCGTCATGGAGAGCACCAGGATGATGAAGATGGCCACCGGAGAGGGATTCCCCCCTCTGACAGGGTGCCGGAACGGGTCTAGATTCGTTTTCGGTGGCTACGGAGGCTTCTGGAGGCGGAACTCCCGATCTAGGTTATTTTCTGGTGGTTTCTGTATTTATAGGAATTTTTGGTGTCGGTCTGATGTCAAGAAGTTCCCGAGTCATCCACGAGGTAGGCCCATGCACCCCGGGGGGGCACCCTCGTGGACGGCCTGGGACTCTTCTGTCCCAACTCTTTTACTCCGGGGTCTTCTTTTGGTCCATAAAAAATCGTCAAAAATTGGCACGTCAATTGGACACCGTTTGGTATTCCTTTTCTGTAAAACTCAAAAACAAGGAAAAAACAGAAAACTGGCACTGGGCTCTAGGTTAATAGGTTAGTCCCATAAATCATATAAAATAGCATATAAATGCATATAAAACATCCTAGATGGATAATATAATAGCATGGAACAATAAAAAATTATAGATACGTTGGAGACATATCAAGAATCCCCAAGCTTAATTCCTGCTCGTCCTCGAGTAGGTAAATGATAAAACAGAATTTTTGATGCGAAATGCTACCTAACATAATTATCAATGTAATTTTCTTTATTGTGGCAAGAATATTCAGATCCATAAATTCGAGACAAAAGTTTAATATTGACATAAAAATAATAATACTTCAAGCATACTAACAAAGTAATCATGTCTTCTCAAAATAACATGACCAAAGAAAACTATCCCTACAAAATCATATAGTCTGGCTATGCTCTATCTTCATCACACAAAATATTTAAATGATGCACAACCCCGATGACAAGCCAAGCAATTGTTTCATACTTTTGATGTTCTCAAACTTTATCAATCTTCATGCAATACATGAGCGTGTGTCACACCCTAGCTAGTTCATGCATTAGAGTGTTGCATAATGTCTACTTTTCTAGAAATTTGAAATGGGGATGACAGAACCCCCAGCACCCCTCTGAAAACAACTAGGGTTTACTAAAATCATTTTCAATGAACCTGAAATGCCCTTCTAAAAAGTCCACCCTTTTTGTCTTGGGTTTGAACCTCTGACAAAATGGGTTCACAATTTTCTAGGACACATAAGGTCATTGGATTAAATAATTACCTATTTGCATTTGGGCATTTAAATGCTATAAAATATTTAAATGCCCAAATAATTCTGGAAATAAGTGTGGCTGTTGGAAATAATCCAAACAGAGCTCCTGATTATTTTCAGGATTTTTGGAAGTGCCTAACTATTTTTAATAAAGCCACACAGTTACAGAAAAATAGAAAAATAAAAATAGAATAAAGAGAGGGAGAGAATCTCACCTGGCAGCCCACTGGCCGGCCCAGCACTGTGTTGGCCCGTGCCAGCCAGCTGCTTCCTCTCGCCAGAGCAAGCAGAGAGGTGACGCCGCTGAGCGCGAGCTCGCCACGGCGCTAGCTGCTTGCCGCCCGCGCCCCTGAACACCTGGGCAGGCTCCACGTCGCCCGCTCCCCTGCCTCTCTCCCTCGCTTTCCCGCACCATGACCGACGCTGATGCGCCCGCGCCACCGTGAAGCTCGTGTTCTCCGTCGTCCCCGCGTCGTGCTGACTTGTCCACGAGCTCCGCAATCGTCCGCAACATTGAGCTAGCCGAGCCCTGAGCGCTCGCACGCTCCCCCTCGTCTCCATCGAGCTCGTCTTCACCGAACGCCGCCGCAGATCCCCCTTGCCATCTCCGCCGCACCAGCTCATCCCCGACCGCGTCGTCTGCACCGTCGTGTTCGCCGTGAGCTGCTACACCTCTCCATCCCTCCCGTCCTTGCTCTCGCGCCTCATACTAACCGCATCGAGCTCGGCCGCAACCGTCACCGCCACCGCACGTCACCGTCGTGGCCACAACCACTTGAGCTTGATTCCGAGCACGTCACCATCTTCACCGCACTCGTAGGAGCCCAACGCACCACCCCACGTGCCTCGCCATGCCCCATAGCCTCGGGTTCGACCTCGCCCGAACTCCGGCGACCGCCAAGGTCGTCGCCGGCGACGTTCCCGGCCACCCCGAGCTCCACCACTGCCACCAAACGACGCGGCTCGTTCCCAGCTTCACGTAGACATGCTCTGTCGTCGTTTTGGTCGCCGGAGCATGAAACCCGCACCCCACCACCGCGTCTGGTCTTGCCGGCGGCTAAACGCCGGTGAGTTTGACCCCGTTTGACCCTGGTTGACTCCGTGTGGGCCCAGGTTAACTCCCCCTTGAGTCCATGACAGGTGGGGCCCGTCTGCTAACTAAGTTAGGTTTAGTGCTAACTAAAAATTACTTAGGCTAATTACACTGACACGGGGGTCCCACTGGTCAGGTTTGACCTGGCTGGCGCCTTTGACCTGCTGATCTCACCCTAATGCAATGCTGACGCAGTAATTCAATTACTGGAATTATTCTTATATAGGAAATTTCAGAAATTGTCCTAAACTTCAAAAATTCATAGAAATTAATCTGTAACTCCAAATGCAAAGATTTATATATGAAATTTGATCAGAAAAATTCAATCTTTCCATCTGTAATGGTTTCATGCATGACAAAACACTTTAACCTTGCTGTTTAGGTGAATCAAGCTAATGCACTTATATGACTTAATAACTTGAGCTTTCATTTGAATCTTTGATTCAATAGACTCAAACCAACATGTTTAACAATGCATTAGCTAAGACACATCATATTGCCATGTCATAGCATGCATCATATTGTTGCATATTGCCATGTGATGATTGTGTTCTGTAGTGTCTTTCGTGGTAGGTTCTGCCTCCGAGGATACCTTCGATTATCTGACTGAAGGGCAGTACCCTACTACTACTCCATCAGGCAAGCAACCCCATTGATCATATCGATACAATCCCATGTTCTCACTCCTACTCTCATTTACTGCATTTAAGACAACAACGTTTCAAACTGATGTGTGTTGCGGTAGTTGAACCCTTTTCCTCTGCATGACATGTCATTGCCACAGTAACTAGATGAAACCCACTAGCATGTGTAGGAGTTGTTTGAGCCATGTCTGTGTTTCCTACCTTGCTATGCCTGCTATGCTTAGAGTTGTGTCAGGTCTGGTTCATCTAGGTGATGGGCTAGAGTGAAATGATTATGTCAGTAATGTGAGGGATGTGTTGAACATGATTTGGTAAAGGTATCGATGAGAGGCCATGTAGGAGTACATGGTGGGTTGTTTCATTGAGGCCGTCCTTAAGAACTGAGATCTGTATGTGTGATTTAAGAATTGGTTACTACCATGCATTGGGCCCGAAACCAATGGACCCTCTCGGCTTCTTAACCACCCTAGCTCTCTGTCCAGGAGTTGCAACTAGTTTCTGGTGTTTATAGGATATGTGTTGGCGGCCGTGCGTAGCACTGACCCTAGGGGTGGGCTATGATGCGGTAGATACACCGTGGCCGGGTATGTTGGGCGCCCGTCTGGTGTCTCGGGACCCTGTACACATCGTTCGGGGCCGTATGTGAAAACCTCGCCCGGACTCCCTGCGGATGGAACCTGGATAGGCGATAGACCTGGACTAGCACTACAAAAAAAGACACATCCGTGACATTTTGGGCCGAACGAATTTTTTTCCTGTCATACATATGACACTTCTATGACGATAATTGTGACAAAACCCGGTATCATCATAGATGTGGTGGGCTCCTACTTCTATGACAAAAAATCATGACAGAAAATGGGCTTTTCGTCCTGGGTGGGCCGGAGACGCAGCTGCATGACATTCTTTGGGCCGTCCATGACGGAAAAAACCATGGTAGAAGCGAGGGCGAGGAAAATTTTGGGGAGTTCCCGGTTATGGTGGGAGGTCGGGGGCCGAGCGATGCGCGTTTCTCTCGTACACGTACGCGCATGTGTGCGAGGCATTGGCTCTAACTGAACCCGAGCGAGGCGTTGGGCTCTAACTAAACTCGAGCGATTGCACTGCAGGCTACGTGTTACTGAACCCGAGCGATCGATGGCTGTTAACTGAACCCGATCGAGCGATTCCTTCGCTACTGTTGCTAACTGAAGCCGATTGATGCTGCCTCTGGATGAACAGCGAGCGT
>NC_041386.1:528477020-528507341 GCF_002162155.2 Triticum dicoccoides | reverse complement strand
GGACCCCATGGTGTTGCCTCTGGATGAACAGGACCCCGATCGATTGAGCCGGTTGGGGCTGGATGAACAGGACCCCGTGGAGGGCTGGATGAACAGGACCACCCTTGGAGGGCAGGATGAACAGTAGACAGTGGAGGGCAGGATGTACAGTAGCCCGTGGAGGGGTGGTTGAATAGGAGCCCGTGGAGAGGGCTGGTTGAACAGTAGCCGGTGGAGTAGTGCGCGGTGGAGGCTGGATGAACAGGAGCCCGTGGATGAACAGTCGCAGGTGGAGGCTGGAGGAGGTCGATGGTGGATGAATAGTAGCTCATGGAGGTTGGAGGGGGCCGACGGTGGAGATGAACAGTATCCCGTGGAGTCCCGTTTTGCGGTACGCCACACCCCTCCTGATGAACAGGACCCCCGTTTCGACCGTAGCGCTCCAACACAAGTCCGTTTCCTCCGTTTTGCGGTACGCCACACCCCTCCCGATGAACAGGACCCCCATTTCGACCGTAGGGGGTCCGTTTCCTCCATTTTGCGGTACGCCAGACCCCTCCCGATCAACAGGATCCCGTTTCAAACGTGGCCGGTCGAACACAAGGCTGTTTCCTCCGTTCTGCGGTACGCCAGACCTCGTTTCCATCACCTGTTCTGTCCAAGCCCCCCCAATGAACACGACGCATTCCGTTGCCTCCCCATGAACACGACGCATTCCGTTGCCTCCCCATGAACACGACGACGATGCTGTTTCTCCGTCCCGACCCAACCATGTACACGAGCCCTGGCCGTACGTATGCGCGAGTAGGCGTTCGAGACCCCGCCCGTATGTACACATACGTGGCCATATTTTCTTTCTTGCACCCTGGCCGCTGTACGTACGTGTACATGCTACGTGCGCACCTCTACTACGACATGTGCGCACCTCTACATCCACCAGTATATATGTACGTACACGTTCGCGACCAGAATGACAACGCTACGTACGCTTCGACCAGGTGGGTCCCGACTGTCAGGCACTTCCTTGCGTGCGAAGATATAGCTGGTGGGTCCCAGCAGTCAGGGGCAAACGTTTTTTTTCACGAAATACGGTGGCCCGTCCGGTGGGTCCCTGCTGTCAGGTGGAGGAATAATTATTTTGCACGTAATAAGGAGGCACTTCCTTGCTGCGGCCGTGGACCCAGCTGTTAGCCTCTCCACGTACAGTCCACGTCCGGTGGAAGCCGTTCCTTGACCATGTTGACCACGCCGCGCCGAGAGCACCAGGGCAGTGGACGACGGCGAGGCCTAGGAAGGGGACGACGCAGAGCTGGGGAAGATGCGGCAGTGGATGCCCACCCGTAGAGGAGTACGAGGGTTCGCTGCGGTGTGAGGCTGCCGTCGCCGCAGAATAACAGGGGGTGTGGGTGAGTAGAGGGATGGCCTGGCCGGCGGTGGGAGTAGTAGGGGGCGGTGAGGCCTCCGCCGCATCGCAGCCGGCCACGGGAGGCAGGAGCACGAGGCACGATCGACGCTGGTTTGGGCGGCTGGAGCAAGAAGACCAGAGGTTGAAGAAGCACTACGGCCGTTGGATGGACATCGTACGGTCACTAGAGCTAGAATCGTGCATATTGACTAAGTTGACAAAGCCCCCCGTCCCCGTCAACTTAGTAGGCCCACAAGTCAGCCTCCCACCAAGGTGGGTCCCAGCTAGTAGGGGGTATTCATTTTTTTGTGCGTAATAAGGAGGCACTTCCGGTGGGTCCGAGCTGACAGCAGGGGGAACATTTTTTTCACAAAATACGGTGGCCCATCGGGTGGGTCCCAGCAGTCAGGGGCAAATGTTTTTTTCACGATATACTGGTGGGCGTCCGGTGGGTCCCTGCTGTCAGGTGGAGGAATAATTATTTTCCATGTAATAAGGAGGCACTTCCTTGCAGCTGTCGTGGACCCAACTGTTAGCCTCTCCACATACAGTATTCTTCTGATGGAATTCGGTCGTTGACCACATGGACCACGCCGCGCCGACAGCACCACAGCGGTGGACGACGGCGAGGCCTAGGAAGGGGATGACGCAGAGCCGGGGAAGACGCGGCAGTGGATGCCCACACAGAGAGGAGTACGAGGGTTCACTGGTTTGGCTGCGCTACCGTCACCGCAGAATAACAGGGGGTGTGGGTGAGTGGAGTGGAGCCTGGACAATGGTGGGAGTAGTATGGGGGTGGTGAGGCCTCCGCGGCAGCACAGCCGGCCACGGGAGGCAGGAGCAGGTGGCACGACCGGCGCTGCTTTGGGCGGCTGGAGCAAGAAGACCAGAGGTTGAAGAAGCACTACGGCCGTTGGATGGACATCGTACGGTCAGTCGAGCTAGAATCGTGCATATTGACTAAGTTGACAAAGCCCTTCGTCCCCGTCAACTTAGTAGGCCCACTATACTGGGTCCCAGCTAGCAGGGGAGTATTCATTTTTTTGTGTAATAAGGAGGCACTTCCTTGTGTGCGAAGATATAGCTAGTGGGTCCGAGCTGTCAGCGGCGGTAACATTTTTTTCGCGAAATACAGAGGCCGTTTCAGTGGGTCCCAGATGTCAGGTGGAGGAAATCATTATTTTGCGCGTAATAAAGAGGCATTTCCTTGCGTGCGGCCGTGGACCCAGCTGTCAGCCTCTCCACGTACAGTCCACTTCAGATGCATGTCGGTCGTTGACCACGCTGACCATGCCACGCCGAGAGCACCAGGGTGGTGGACGACGGTGAGGCCTAGGAAGGGAATGACACGGAGGCAGGGAAGACTCGGCCGTTGTTCTTGTTTCCCACGCGGAGGGGAGTACGACTGTACGAGGGTTTACTGGTTCGTCTGCCGTCGCCGGAGAATAACAACAGGTGTGGGTGAGTAGAGGGATGGCTAGGCCAGCGATGGGAGTACGGTGGGGCGGTGAGGCCTGCACGGCAGCATAGCCGACCGCGCGGAGGAGGGAGCAGGCAGTCTCGCCGGCGCTTGTTTGAGCGGCTGGAGCAGGAAGAGCAGAGATTGAAGAAGCACGACAGCCGTTGGATGGACATCCAACAGTATACAGGCCATCTGTGGAAAGCCTCAAATCTGTGGAAAACAGCATACAGCCCATCTGTCATTATTTCAAATAATTTACAGCCCATTTGCTAATTCTTACGGGGTTTTTTGGAGCCCATATTCTTTATGTTAGCATTACAGCCCATATTGTGGCCACGGTTAAAAAATTATACGAAATTTTGCATATGTCGGAGCGGTCTGAACTATTTTTAATCCCGAAATTTCGAGTCACATTCACACTGATTTTAAAAATAAATGTATATCAATATAAAATCCAATAAATTGTCCATGCATAAAAATCAATGCAATTTAAAATCTCGAAATGAAAAAAAGATATTTGAAAATAATTGCCGGTTTGATGTGTTTTAAAAATGTACAACCCATTTCTCATTACTGATAGGCCATTTTCTCGGCCAGCCGAATGAAGCTCTCCTCATCTTGAAAGATTTGCACCCCAACAGGCCTGATAAAGCAACTTACTTGACAAATCACAAAAGAACTGGGCTAGCCATTTTCAGAAAGAAAAAAACTACTGGGCTGGTCTGTGGTAAACATAAAAGAAAAGGCTGTCTAGACATGCCAGAGTGTCCCGCACAGCCCAGTTGACACCCTACTTCCGTCTCAAAAACAAATTAGATAAATGCCACTCCAATTATGGTGATTCATAAAAATGCCACTGCAATTTCCAAACTTTGAAAAATGCCACTGCAATTTTTGCAAACTTTGAAAAACGCCACTGCAGTTGGCAAACTTTGAAAAACGCCACTCCAGACTTCGAAAAATGCCACTAGAAATGACATGAAATGGCATTTTTCAAAGTTTGGAAATTGCAATGGCATTTCTCGGATACACCAGATTTGGAGTGGCATTTATCAAATTAACCCAAAACAAAAATAAGTGGGCGAGTTGCTGGGTCCCTGGTGGCAGCCGCTCGTTGTGCAATTGTCTCATTTATTGACTACGTTGACAATGGCATGGGACCCAGATGTCAAAAATCCACTAGGCGGAGCCATTTTTTTAATTGGCTTGAAATAAGGAGGCACTTGCATGCGTACTGCCATGACCTTGGCGGGTCCCTGCTATCATCATCTCCACGTACAGTACCAGTTAGTCATGCTTCAAAACTGATAGGCACGCCATTAAAAAAATAAAGGTCGATAACTAATGCGGCACCTCGGGCCAACGCGGCCAGGTCGCATTTGGCACGAGAAATTACACACCATGTTTCGTTGACATGTGGTCCCGTTCCAACATATCAGTGAGACGACAGCGAGTAGTAGGTGTATTTCTGAATGGACGTGTAGGCCGGGGCGCCTCTTCGTGAACCGTGGCAAACTCGCAACCGTCCACCGACTCTTCGCCTTTCCCTCTCGATTTGGAACTGCTGTCGCACACTCTTCCTCTCCCTCCTCCATTTTCCTTCAGCCCTTCACCCTTTCTTCTGCCATTGTTCGATCGTCTTCTCCATGGAGGGAACAGGCCGGAAACGACCCCATTATTCTTGCCCCGATCTGAAAGATGACGTGGTGGAGGAACTCATTGATCGGTGCGACGTCATCACCTCGGCTAGCATGGCAGGTTCGTTCAAGCCCATTATCAACTCAACTAATAACATCATTACAAAGAACCCAAGAGTCAAGGAGCGGTTTGATCTCCCCTATCTTCTTCGCCGTGACCCTGATGACTGGCGCCGGCACGACGAAGGCCTCGCCCTGTGCCAGTTGATGCCGCTTGATAATGATACGTATGATGTTAAGATGCCATTGCTTGAGGGCAAGGCTTGGGCGGGTGCAAATGGAGATTGGGTTGTTTACATTGGGTCCAACTGCGAGTGGGAACTTGTGAATGTGTACACTCGTCACCGGGTTCCACTTCCAAAAATCTCAGCACACTGCCCAGAGGTTGAGCACACCGGTAATGTACGCACGTTCAAATACGATCATGGTGACTGTCTTCTACGGAAGATACCAATTTGTTGAGTTCCCAACCGCTCTTGGAATTACAACAACTATCAAGTTGTTGCTATCTTCAACAAGCTTGTTGCTGTCCTTCGTGGTTCGACTCGATGGATATTGCTCAAAAATCAGTTTCTGTACACGGATGAGTACTGTGATGCAATTTAATACGAGGGCCTTGTGTTTGCTGCCACCACTCATGGCACTGTTTTTGCATGGCATCCTAGTAGTTTCGGTACGCTTGTCTTCCACCGTAATTATAATTGTTTCATCCACATGCATGCGGGTTAGCAAGTTTCCCTTTACTAATTAACCTTCTTCTTGTGTTTCCAAGGTCCTGTGAACATCCCACCACCTATACTTGAAAATTTTTATAACCAAGGGGGAGATGCCGATGGTGATGATCACGAGCAGCGCCCATATACTCTGTGGCGCTTGGCAACTAATTCCGATGGATCACCTCTTCTTGTGTGTATATAGCACACTGATGATGTTACTGCTAAGGAAGCAGGTGTCTCCCATGGTTGCACTCTCCGGACCTATTCCAACACCCGTTGCATGGTATTCGGGATGGATACTAGTGTGCTAGCGCCAACTCCTTCTCCCCGGCACAGAATTGATAGTCTTGGAGAAAACTCGCTCTTCCTTGGACAAAACTATCCGATGATGGTGAAAGGCGATCCAACTGCTGTTGACACATTTATGAGAAGCAACTGTGTCTATACCTCAGACATTTGGGTGGTTCCCTACCCTGGTACTGATATAGTAGGCCGCTTCAGCCGGATGATCAGTCCTGCATTGCTCTCCAGATCGACAACGGATGGCCCGTCCCAGAGAATAACTTGTGGTTCAAAGCATTTCCAACGCCGCAGAATGGTTGAGTAGAAGTTCATTTCATGGCTTGTTATTTGTTGAGTGGTGAAAACTTTAGTATTTATAATGTATCCTCGTTGTCGATGTGGGTTGATGACCTGTTGTATGTAATAAAATGATATGCGTGTGATAAACTTACTAAATATATGAATGGCTTTTGAGTCGCTTCTATGATTGAGTGGTGCGACGAGGCAAAAAAATATTTTCCGAATACATAATTGTACGTGCATTGCAACAGGTTATCGGATGAGGCCAATCAACAATAGTACACGCCACCACCACGACATCCATCTGACACCATATTATTTCTTGGAGTCCGTGCTAGAGCAATCTCTTCAACCTCGTCGTTTCTCTAACTTCAGCCATCGCGCGGCGGGTGAGGTGGGGGTTTGCCGATAGTCGGTTTCCTTAACTGCGGTCCCACTTGTAAGGCCAACTCCAACGCTCGACCCCAAACGCACCTCTATTTTGCACGAACTCCAACAATAATTTTGACTAGAAAAGCAAGACCAAAGAAAACAAGAACCACAAGAATACATTTTACTACTCCTATAAGTTGGATTAGTGCCTTCTCGATGCATTCATTGTTGATCTGCGGAGGCTCGATCTTGCGTCTGTGCTAGCTAAAAGTGATAGAACATCTACTAAATTTCACTCTATCAATATATGGATGTACTCTTCTTCCCAATACAAAAACTTGCATCCATTCTACTCCCTCCATTGCACAATACATGCCTTCTATTTTTCAAAATATATATGTATCTAGACATGTCTTAGTATATAGGTACATCCATTTTTGGACAAATGGAAGTCAAGTATTTTGGAACGGAGGGAGTACACAATAAAAATTTTAAGTTAGCACAACTAGTCTAATCCGAGAGCAGAACCGAAGATTTGGTCGGGTTCTTCCTCCTTTTGCCGACACGTGGGACATCCAGCATCCAGGTCGTGTCATGAAAGAAAATAGAGTGGTAGTTGAAGCCACGAGATGTGCATCTTGGGTTAAACTGTAAATAGAATCTTACTACTCTTGACTAACTCCAAAAGCGGCCACCGAAGATCTTTATTGGATTTGTTTTTCATCACCAGCACGTCGAGGTGAAAGATGTGCAGGTTCAGTGGGTCCTCTTGCGTTTTCACTAACATGTGGGGCCGCATGTGAGCAAATAGACGATGGGCTCCGCGCGTCCGCTGGCTGGCTGAGAAGAGAGATAGAGGAGGGCTGAGCACGGACTGCAGGAAATTTGTTTTACGTACCTCGATATAGGCTCGATATAGTGGGGTGGCATGGGCCATAACTCAGTAGCATTCACGTCTAGCAGTACGGCACACGCCACCCACACGAGTCCCATCCGACACCAATTTTCTTGGAGTCCATGCTACAGCCATCTCTTCTCCCTCCTGTTTTCTTAGCCGTCACGCGGTGGGCGGGTGGGGGTTTGCCGATTATCAGTTTGCTCAACTGCGGTCCCACTTGTAAGTGGAAATGCAACAACGCACGCATTCCCGCTTGAGCGGCGTGCCGGACCAACCGTGTGGGGGTGCGACGTGAACATGGCAGGCTTTTCCTTTTGAACTCGTAACTTGTAAAATTTGGTTCTGCTCCATGGCGCGACCGATAGATAGAAAATAACGATTTTGCCTAGAGTAATGAGAAGTTTGGTTCTGGCGCCGTTCATGCATGGAGTACGTACGAAAATTATGAAGTTGATGCGAAAGGTAAGATAATTACTGTAGTATCATATACTACTACATGGATTTGATGGAAAGATAAAAATACATACGGATCCATCAATGTTCAACGACATCCTCACGCCCTAGTGCGCCGGGTCACCAACCGACATGTGAGGAGCAGCGGCGTTGGCGGCGAGCTCAACGTGCTTCTGAACAGTGCCGTCCAAGGTTGCTGTCGGTGTCAAAACCGGCGGATCTCGGGTAGTGGGTCCCGAACTATGCGTCTAGGCCGGATGGTAACAGGAGGCAGGGAACACGATGTTTTACCCAGGTTCGGGCCCTCTTGATGGAGGTAAAACCCTACGTCCTGCTTGATTAATATTGATGATATGGGTAGTACAAGAGTAGATCTACCACGAGATCAAGGAGGCTAAACCCTAGAAGCTAGCCTATGGTATGATTGTTGTATATGGAGTTGATTGCCTACGGACTACAACCCTCCGGTTTATATAGACACCGGATAGGGTTAGGGTTACATAGAGTTGGTTACAATGGTAGGAGATCTTGAATATCCGCATCGCCAAGCTTGTCTTCCACGCCAAGGAAAGTCCCATCCGGACACGGGACGAAGTCTTCAATCTTGTATCTTCATAGTCCAGGAATCCGGCTGAAGGTATAGTCCGGCTACCCGAACACCCCCTAATCCAGGACTCCCTCAGTAGCCCCTGAACCAGGCTTCAATGACGACGAGTCCGGCGCGCAAATTGGCTTCGACATTGCAAGGTGGGTTCCTCCTCCAAGTCCTTCATAGAAGATTGTAAACACCAAGAGTAGTGTCCGGCTCTGCAAAAATAAGCTTCCACATATTGCCATAGAGAGAATAATATTAACACAAATCAAATCTGCTGACATATTCCGCAGTGCGTCATCACACTACAGCCAAGTCCTTCACTCGAATCGTTTTCACTCTTCCACCTCAGCGTGTTTTGCGAGGCGGTTTCCTTGGCACGTCTTGTCAAAGCAGAGATCGCGTGCCCCCCTTTTACGGGATTCTCATCAATGCGGACGTGGGTAACCAAATCGTGCCTGTTAGCATGTTTTCTTGATTAAAGGCGAGTCCCAAACGGTTACGGGGAGGGCTCCTGGTATTCAACCTTTTATAAAGGGACCAGGGCCTTACTCCTTTTCTCCAATCCCAAAACAAGTTCGCCCGTCGCCTCGAGTTCCAACACCCTAGGCTTCAGATTCCGGGCGCCTCAGACCTTCGACAATGTCCGGTTCCGATCTTCAAGGCCGATGGATGCCCTCCTCTGTCACTGAGGAGGACGTGCTAAAGTGGAGAGAGGCTAAGTTCTTGACCGCCGAAATTTCGCATAGGTTGCCTGCTCAAAGGCAGGCTATTCCCAGTCCCCAGCCCGATGAGAGTGTAGTGTTCATGTCTCACTTCCTTCGGGGGTTAGGCTTCCCGATGGATCCCTTCGTGAGGGGCTGCTGTTTTATTACGGGCTGGAATTTCATGACTTAGCTCCGGAGTCCATCCTCCACATTTCCTCATTCATCGCGTTGTGCGAAGCGTTCCTCCGTGTTACTCCTCACTTTGGATTATGGCTCAAGACTTTTGGAGTGGAGCCGAAGATGATCGATGGACGGCACGCAGAGTGCAGAGGCGCTGTCATAAGTAAGAATGCTGATGCTCCATGGCCCGAGGGCTCCTTTCAAGAGGAGCTCGGCTTGTGGCAACGAGAATGGTTCTATATCACCGCTCCCAGGAGCGCCAAGTGGGCGGCGCCTCCTGCCTTTCGCTCGGGTCCCCCATCACGGCTAGCGTCATGGGTCAACAAAGGATTAGATTGGGGGTTATCCAAAGACGTGCCCTTGTTGCAGGGCCGCATCAGGGATCTCTTAGAAAGAGACCTCAACCTGGTCAAGGTGACGCAGGTCATGCTGATTCGCCGAACACTGCCCGACAAACGTCGCTCCCTTCGTCTGTGGGAGTTTAATCCGGAGGGACCACGAGCTCTCCATCATTTTATGGGCGCAATGCCCATGGAGATGTATAAACTGTTCTTCGGATCACAAATGATGTGTCCGGATTTGACAGAGGACGCAGGCCTAAGCTGCAATCGCCCGGATACCAAAGTAAGTAACCTTGTGCCCGGACCTACTATCCATATAATCGTCATAAACTTGCCCCTAAAGGAGCTGTCCTTTTAAACAGGAGTGGATAGCGAAGGCAAAGCTGATCAGTTGTCCGGCTCCCCTTCCCGAAACCAGGCCGGATCCCGTGCTTGTCAGGATGTTGAAGATAATGCCTTTGGAGGGAAGTAAGGGGAAGGACAAGGGAACTATGGCCTCCTCGAAGGAGGCTACTCCGAAGGGAGGAACTGACAATTCCTCTCCCAAGGGGAAGAAGAGGGCCGCCTCTGATGACCCGGAGACCATGGCCCCGAAGCGGGGGAGAAAATCCTCATCAGAGGGTCCGACGCCGGGGAGTTCCTCGGCCAAACTACGCCCTCAAAGGGATCAGCCCTCCAGCGAGCCGTAAGTAGAGAGAGGTTTTCCTTTTGAGTGATGATAGAAATCCTTGATTTATATCTGAGAAGATTAACTAAAATTTTACCTTGTAGCTCAGACCTCAGCCCTTCTCACCAGAGCTCGTCTTTGGGGGATCTTCTTCCGAAGATGATGGAGAGCGAGACGCCTCCCCCTGCTGTACCGCCTAGCAAGGCGGGCGACCCTGAGGTGTCGTCGCGGAGGGTTTCTCTGAATCCGGCAAGGGCGGAACATAGCTATGTGGCCCCCCAAGGCTCTCCGTGTCCGGCCTTCGAAAGAGGCCATAGGACAAGTCCGGCACCGTCTGGTGCTCGGCCGGAGGAGCTAAAGATTCTGCCGGGGCGAGCTTCTATCTCAGAGGAGCACCGTGCATTGATGGGCACGTTGATTGAAAGGATTTCATCTGCAGAAAGCGGATTGCATGAGGCCGTCAAAAGTTTACTGATGGGTTTTGAGGTACGTTAGATAATGTACACTTTTGTCAGTTGCGCATAAGTAAGGTGCGCCCTGTGTAGATAGTAGCCCCTGAGACTCTGCGCGTTGTCAAGAAATGACGGCACGCAGAGGATCATAATCCCAGGTCTAAGATGTCGCCTTTGAATGTAGGTGGCGAGGTGTCCGGAGTCAAGCCGAACTGATGATGTGGCCGAACTAAAGCGGCAACTGGACGTGGCAGATGCCGACATCGCGCTTGTCAACAAGCGGCTTGATGAGGCTCAAGGTATGTAATTCTTCGGGCGGCATCAGGTAAGAGGAGCTTCATGCCAGTGTCTTACAATGTGTGTGCTCGACGCAGATGGTACGGCCACCGTGGAGAATCTTAGGGCAGAACTTGCCCGAGCTAAGGAGCAAGCCAGAAAAAGCGATGCGGCTGCCGAGAAGGCCCTTGAAGAGCTGAGAGCCGAACAGGCTGCTCATTGCCGAAGCACGGAGGAGATGGCCGAAAAGTTAAAAAGCGCTACCGACCGTTGCAGACTTCTTGAAAAAGAAGACCAGGCAAAACAGACGGACTTAGAGAAGGCCGTTGCCAATGCCAAGGACGCACGCTCTGCGATGAGAGCTGCGAAGGAGGAGCTGCCTCAGACCGAACAGATTGCGGCTGGAAAGCCCTTTATGCTGCGAAGGAAATTTTGTGATCCGAAGTTTGCTCCGTTGGACTGGGTGTGGAGTGTGGAGGATACCTATCTGGACTTGGCAGCGAGTGCTGCTGATGCGACCGAACACTTTCAAGATCAGAAAGATCGCGAGGTGTAAAAGCTTTTCTGGTTGCAGTTTCACAATCCAGAGCGTCCACTGGCAGTGGATGATCGTTTGGCTCAATGGGCCGAACTGAATAGGTTGTCTGGACTCGCCATGAAGTACGTCATGGGTCACCTGTGGCCTGGGAGATCGGAGCCGAAGAGTTATTTCAGCTTGGTGCAGCAATTCCTTGACGTGGTGCCGCGTATAAATGCAATGAAGAGGTCAACATGCATAGAGGGCGCTAGGATGGCTCTTGCCCGTGTTAAGACATACTGGGCAGAGATGGAGACCACCGTTGTTGCGTCCCGAGATTCAGACAAAAGCCGAGTACCCTCCGAGCACTATTTTCAGGAAGTTCTTGAAGGCGCTCGTGTAATAGAGACGCAGTGCCCGAAAGATGCTATGTTATGATAGCATATAAAGTAATATTTTGATAAACTGTAGTGGCCCTTTTTATACTTGTGCCTCCAAGTATTGGGAACACCTCCTGTGCGACCGTTTTAAGATATATATATATATATATATATATATATATATATATATATATATATATATATATATATATATATATATATATATAGAATCTGAAAGATGGCAGTCGTTGGCTTCAGCCCCCATGCACATAGTGCGGGGGTGCTCGCAGAAGACGCATTTTCACACTTAACCCAACGTCTTGGTCCTACAAAGGAGGTGATAGCGCAGCGGGCCAGGCAACCGGACTATAATGATTTAACACTTTCACTTAGCCATAGGAGTTTGACAATGAGACTCTTTAGGTAGCTCCTTGGTGGCAACTGCGCTCGTCCGAATTCGGGGCGCGTATGTGCCTGACCGGGAAGCGGCCCTTCGTTAAAGCAGAGGAATCCGATAGATTCCGATAGGTCATCGAGTGGCTGACCAGTCTCACGCTACATCATGACAGTCAGTTTTCGGCTTTCTCTACTGAGGTGCTCGCCCGGCCGAACCGGGGGCACAATCGCAGTAGTTCTCCTGGTGCTACGTTAGCCGATAGAGTGGAACGTAAGGTAGCCGAACTCAGGAGCCGGGCAACCCAACATTTGACCAAAGACATGATTCGGAGCTGATGCATATAATGCCAAAACTCGCGACGCCGAACACTCCCTAAGGTGTTCGGTCTTTATGAGTGCGGGCGAAACAACACTCTTTATTAAAAAAGCCCCTAGTGTCCAGGTACGTGCAAAAATTCTGACATGGCCACATGCCAAGACGCCAGCCTCCTCCTTGGTTATATCAGAAAGAAAAAACCAGGGGATGTGTAGCAACAAGAGACAGTAAAAAAGGTTTACGTAGGGTCTTAATCTAAAAAGAATCCTTTAGGATGGGTCCCTACTGCACGTCTGTGCCTGTGTCTCCGTTGTGCCGTGTCCTGGACGGGCGCCGCATGACGTTCATCTGTAAAAGAGAGGAACTGAGTTGAAAACGGGTCGTGCCGAAAAAGTTTAAAATAAGCAAAGTATAAAGTAAGATATATGAGATTGAGCTTTATTGTCTCTTATTGTATATGCGTGGAGCCCCTAGTGCGGGGGTATATGGCTTCTAGGCCTGCATCAATGATGATTTTGCACCGAACTCGTCTATCCGCATTCGTGGTCTTGAATGACCTATTTCGAAGTTTCTTTTGGCTGGTGAGGCCATTTTGCTGTGGGGCTGTCAAAGCGGCCGCACAGTCCTCCGCTTGGGAAGGCGCACTTTAGTGCTTCACCTTCAAAGAGATGATGCCTCGTGGACCGGGCATCTTAAGCGTAAGAGATGCATAATGCGGTATTGCGTTAAAGCGAGCGAAAGCTTCGCGTCCCAGTAGTGCTTGAAAGCGACTTGAGAACGGGATGATATGGAATGTCAGCTTTTCGCGGTGGAGGTTATCGGCAGAGCCGAATATGACTTTGAGCCGGAGAAAACCCATACAATGGGTGTCCGGACCAGGTATTACCCCTTGAAAGGAGGTTTTGCTACGGCGGATTCTTGCTAGGTTTATCCCCATGTGCTGGATTGTATCCTGATATATCAGGTTTAGTCCACTGCCGCCGTCCATAAGGACATTTGAAAACTGGAGTCCGCCAATTATTGGATCGAGTATCAAGGCAGTCCAGCCTACATTCTTGATATTCCTAGAATAATCTAGCTGATCGAAAATGATCGGTTTTGACAACCAGTGGCAGGACCCTTTGGGCCGTGTGATGCATACCTTTACGGGCGCCGCACGTTTTGTTATGTGAAGTGAGCTCACTGTTTTTACTTCTTGTGGGAAGTTCTTTTGTTTCCTAGTGCTCTGCTTTTGGGGTTCGTCCTCGTCTTCGCTTGGTGTGTCGAGCCCCTTGTGTTCGGCATTGAGTCTGCCGGATTGTTTGAAAACCCAACAGTCTCTGTGGGTATGGTTAGCAGGCTTCCCGGGAGTACTGTGTATCTGACATATCCTGTCCAGGATTTTACTTAGGTTGGATGGGTCGTCCCTGTTATCCTGGGGGGGGGGGGCGATTTTTCCTGATTTTGTCGTGAGCCTTTGAATCCGGCATTGACTGCCATGCTCTTCAGACTTTTGTCCTTAGTCCAGCGACAGTCCTTGTTGCGTCGTGGTTTTCCGTTTCCATCCCTAGTTTCGGATGTACTTGGGTCGCTGGGGCTGCACCTTGCCAACCAGCTGTCCTCCCCTGCACAAAAGCGGGTCATGAGGCTTGTTAGTGCGGCCATTGTTCTTGGCTTTTCTTGGCCGAGGTGTCTGGCGAGCCATTCGTCTCGGACGTTATGCCTGAAAGCTGCTAAGGCTTCGGCATCCGGACAGTCGACTATCTGATTCTTTTTAGTGAGGAATCTATTCTAGAACTGCCGAGCTGATTCTCCGGGTTGTTGAGTTATGTGACTAAGATCGTCTGCATCCGGAGGGCGGACATAGGTCCCTTGAAAGTTTGCTCGGAAAGCATCCTCGAGCTCTTCCCAGCTTCCAATTGTGTTTTTGGGAAGGCTTTTAAGCCAATGCCGGGCTGGCCCTTTAAGCTTAAGGGGTAGATATTTTATGGCGTGGAGATCATCTCCTCTTGCCATGTGTATGTGGAGGATATAATCCTCGATCCAGACTCCAGGGTCTGTTGTTCCATCATATGCCTCTATGTTTACGGGTTTGAATCCCTCTGGGAATTCATAGTCCAGGACCTCATCGGTGAAACATAGGGGGTGTGCGGCGCCCCTGTATTTGGGTGTGCCAGATTCTGATGATGGCTTCATAGCGTTGCTTAGGAGAGCTTGCTTTCTTGGCCCATAAATGGACCTGACTGGGCCATGATGCGAATCCTTAGGTGGGTCGCATGCCGATTTAGGTGCGACGCCACTTGCCACTTTATGGGGTCGTCTATCTGACCGTGTGGCTTTTTCATTTTTTGAATGCGAGGGCTCTAGGGCCTCTTCGTCGAATTCAGGCAGTAGCTTTCTTTTCGGATAGCTTTTAGTGCGGCGACTGTCGCCGTACTTATCTGTGGTGTTGATTATTTTGCTCCATCTAATCTAGAGTGCATCTTCCGCTGTTTTTAGCTTCCGCTTCTGCTTCTTTAGGCTGCATGCAGTTGCAACGAGCCTCTCGTGGAGGTTCTTCTGCTCCATAGGTTTATTCGGCGTAGGTCGTCCGGAATGCCGTTTTCGCCGGAGGAGGGATGTTCGGTTTCTCTATCCGTGTTGCCCTGTTCGGACGGTTTCTCTAAGGCCTGCTCGTCATCTACCGGCTCGTCCTGCTCTATGGCTGGGTTTTTGTTGAGGCGGGGCTTGGGTCGGCGTTTACGCCGATGCTTTGATTGCTTTTCGGGGGGTCGATCTCCCGTCCCATCCCCTTTTTCCTCATTCGCTTCCTTTAGGGGTATCCACCATGTATACACATCGTGAGATGAGGTGGCTGTCCAATGCCCTATGGGCGTTGGTTCGTCGGTATCTCCTGCATCGTCATCCATGCTGTCGATGTCTCCGGAGTTGAAGTTGAGCACGTCGTTTAAATTGTCGACAGTGGCTACCAAGTGGGTGGTGGGTGGGCTTTGAATTTCTTCATTGTCCGTATCCCATCCTCGCTGACCGTAGTTCGGCCAGGGCTCTCATGATAAGGAGAGAGTCTTGAGAGAGTTCAGGATATCGCCACAAGGCGAGTGCTGAAAGATGTCTGCGGCGGTGAACTCCATTATCGACGCCCAATCGGATTCGATTGGCAGGGGCGCGGGGGGTTCGGAGTCCGGGGAGGAGTCCGAATCCTCGGAGTCATGGGTCGTGCAGAGTGCGGGGCTAGCGTTCGGCTCGATCACTTTTGGGATCGCAGCCCCCGAGGTGACGTCCAACCGTTCATCCTCAATTGGTGCAATAGGCTCCGAGTTAGGGGTCGGAGCCGATGCGTGTGCGGCCTCCAGGACACTGTCCGGGGGCAGAGCTAGATCATGCCCCTTGAGATAGTGCGGCACGCTTGGCCGTGGCTCGAGCCCGTCAAAGATCAAGTCTCCACGGATGTCAGCCGTGTAGTTTAAGCTTCCAAACCTGACTTGATGGCCAGGGGCGTAGCTTTCGATCTGCTCCAAGTGGCCGAGCGAATTGGCCCGCAGAGCGAAGCCGCCAAAGAGGAAGATCTGTCCGGGGAGAAAAGTCTCACCCTGGCCCGTATCGTTGTTGATGATCAAAGGAGCCATCGGGCCTAAAGGCGAAGACACAGAGGAACTCTCAATGAAAGCACCAATGTCGGTGTCAAAACCGGCGGATCTCGGGTAGTGGGTCCCGAACTGTGCGTCTAGGCCGGATGGTAACAGGAGGCAGGGAACACGATGTTTTACCCAGGTTCGGGCCCTCTTGATGGAGGTAAAACCCTGCGTCTTGCTTGATTAATATTGATGATATGGGTAGTACAAGAGTAGATCTACCACGAGATCAAGGAGGCTAAACCCTAGAAGCTAGCCTATGGTATGATTGTTGTATATGGAGTTGATTGCCTACGGACTACAATCCTCCGGTTTATATAGACACCGGATAGGGTTAGGGTTACATAGAGTCGGTTACAATGGTAGGAGATCTTGAATATCCGCATCGCCAAGCTTGTCTTCCACGCCAAGGAAAGTCCCATCCGGACACGGGACGAAGTCTTCAATCTTGTATCTTCATAGTCTAGGAGTCCGGCTGAAGGTATAGTCCGGCTACCCGAACACCCCCTAATCCAGAACTCCCTCAGTTGCCCTACGCTCCAAGAAGGCCAGCGTCCTATCGTCCTCCTCTTGCATGTAGTAGTCCTTGTGGATGATTTGCGCGTAGACGTGGGTGATTATGTCGATGGTGTCTTGCTGCGCCAGGCACTGCGCGGCGAGCGCGACCTCGAGGTGGACATTCTCCGGCGCGACGGCGGGCAGTCGCAGGGCCACCAGTGCATCGAAGAGGTTGTTACCATAGTGGCCGTTGAGGGTGGCGGGCATCACAGAGCCTGTGCGCGTCGGCTGGAGGCTTACGTCAAAGTCGTCCGCAATCTTCTTGGCGACGGTGAACTTGTCGAGGAAATCGACGAGGACCTCGTCGAACAAGGATATGAAGTTGTCGTCCAAGCGGCCCCTCCCCCTGGTGGCCTCAAGCAATACTACCTAGAGACGTTCCTCGGTGCCGGGCCGCAGGCCGGCGTCGTGGACCATCTGGCACAACCGGCTGATGCTCGCGCTCATCGCCTGCATGGGTCTAGCGTAGCTTCTAGTTAACTGATCTTGCGATTCGAGTGATCACTCAGCCCTTGGTTAGCGTGCGTACGTGCGTAGGATTTCATACTACTCCTCGGCCCTCTACTGCACCTGCCTTTGGTTGTATGATAGTGTAACGCCCTCGATGCGGCTATAGCTCCCACGTGTCGAGGCACGACTTAGAGACATAACCGCATTGAAAGCAATGTCGCAAGTCAGGCAATCATTACAACATCCCATGTAATACATAATAAAAGGGGGAGATAACATAGTTGGCTTACACTCGCCACGTCACATCAGAGTACATAAATAACGTCCATCAAACAAACACTCATGGCCCGACTACGGTGCCAAAATAGAAAAGAACCCAACATGCGACAAGGCCCTGAATCGATCCCCACTAGGCACCACTACTGATCATCGGGAAAGGAAACATAATAACGCTGAGAGTCCTCATCAAACTCCCACTTGAGCTTGTACTCGTCACCTGGAGCGAAATCACCTGGACCTGCATCTGGAGTTATAGTATCTGTGAGCCACAGGGACTCAGCAATCTCGCACCCTCGCGATCAAAACTATTTAAGCTCATAGGAATGGATAAGGCAAATATATGTGGAGCTGCAGCAAGCGACTAGCATATGTGGTGGCTAACTTATACGCAAAAGAGAGCAGGAAGAGAAGGCGAAGCACGAGCGAGAAGCTAAAGGAACATCCTGCGCAAGCATAACTCCAACACCGTGTCCACTTCCCGGACTCGCCGAGAAGGGGCCATCACGGTAACACACACGGTTGATTCATTTTAATTAAGTTTAGTTCAAGTAATCTACAACCGGACATTAACAAATTCCCATCCGCCCATAACCGCGTGCACGGCTTTCAAAAGATCAATCCCTGCAGGGGGGTCCCAACTTAGCCCATAACAAGCTCTCACGGTCAATGAAGGAATAGACCTCCACCCAAGACACACCGATCAGACTCGGTATCCCGGTACAACAAGATGATTCGACAGGTCAAAACAAGTCCAGCAACACCGCCTGAATGTGCCGACAAATCCCGATAGGAGTTGCACATATCTCTTTCTCAGGGCACGCTCGGATAGGTCAAGCTACGAGTAAAACCAACCCTCGAGTTTCCCCGAGGTGGCCCCGCAGGCTGCCTGGTTCGGACCAACACTCAGAGGAGCACTGGCCCGGGGGGGGGGTTAAAATAAGATGACCCTCGGGCTCCGGAAACCCAAGGGAAAAAGAGGCTAGGTGGCAAATGGTAAAACCAATGTTGGGCATTGCTGTAAAAGCTTTAATCAAGGCGAACTATCAAGGGGTTCCCATTATAGCCCAACCGCGTAAGGGACGCAACAATCCGGGAACATAACACCGATATGACGGAAACTAGGGCGGCAAGAGTGGAACAAAACACTAGGCGAGAGGCCGAGCCTTCCACCCTTTACCAAGTATATAGATGCATTAAGATAACATGGCAATATAATGATATCCCAACAAGTAAATAAATGTTCCAACAAGGAACGGCTCCAATCTTCACCTGCAACTAACAACGCTATAAGAAGGGCTGAGCAAAGCGGTAACATAGCCAATCAACGGTTTGCTAGGACAATGGTGGGTTAGAGGTTCAATCATGCAATTGGGAGACTGACAAGCAAAAGGTAGGCATCGTAGCAGTGGCAAAGCAAAAGAGCGAGCAAACTAGCATAGCAAAGATAGTAGTGATTTCGAGGGTATGATCATCTTGCCTGCACAGTTGTCAGAGTTGACTGGATCCTCACAAGCAAACTCAACGGGCTCCTCGATAGCGAACTCGTCTTCCGGCTCTACCCAACAACACAAACAAGCAACAAGGATACAATCAACCACGTGCAAGGGCAACAAATAATATGCAAAGATGATATGCGATGCGGGATGCGATGCGGGATGCAAAATGCAAGACGTTACAGAAAATGCATGAACCTGGCCTCAACTTGGATGACCAAGTGGGCCACTGGATAGAGGGGAAGAAATCACCTGAAAACGATATAAAGATCATAGGAATCGGAGCTACGGTTTGGAAATGGCGAGCGTTTTACGAAACGAACCGATCTGCGATATACAGCAAGGAGGGTCCTAAATGCAACGAAATGAACTTGCTACAGCCACCAAACATGAAAACAAAATACATGGCAGTGATGTACACAAGATGGTTAACAAAACACTAGCACTGAGCCATAGGCAAATTCATCCATTAAGAGGTTCAAACAAGCATGGCAAAAATGAATATGCAAAACAGATTCCAGACTTAGTGAAATTAACACTAGCCTAAAATTTCAGACCACGATGCTCTCTTCAGAGCAGCAAAACAACATGATATATGACCTGAACATGACAAGTAAGAACATGGCATGGAGCTACTCAACAAGCTTAACAAAACACCCAAAGTGACCTGGGGCCAAAAGGGATCACAAAATATATTAACGGGCACACGAACATAGCTAAAACACAATCAGTTTTCAGACTTAGTGAAAACTGAGACATGCTGAAATATAACTCACGAAGGCATGTAAACGAGCTCGATGCACTCACCATGGTGCAAGTCATGGAAAGGCAAGCATACATCCATTAAGAAGACACAAAATACAAGCTAGACATGGCAAAGCATGCACGGATCACTAACAATAGCATCGGCAAAATCGCAAACAAGTTGACGATCTGCCCAGATTAACAACGAAGCAAAAGTTGAGCTCGATTGAGTCAACCTAGAGCACTCCACATATGCAAACAAAGACATGGATGGGTAGAGCATAACATAAATATCAAAACTCCCTTACTGATCATCCTCAAAAGAGGCACGGATCACTAGGAAACAAGCTGGACATATAGCATCATGAACTAAAATATCCCAGACTTAGTGAAAATCACTAAGTCCCTGAAATCAGCAATCTCAGATACCTCTCTTTGCAAGCTTGCACAAGACACCACACACATCCTAAAAATGCATGGGTGGCACCTCTGGAAAGAAGACAAAATGCTTAACAATTCATCCCAAAGGGGCACAGGCATATCATGCACGAATTAAACATGGCAAAAATGACAAAAGCGCATGATGAACTAACGGATCTGCAATTTAACCCACGAAGCCTCCTTCTAACAGTATTCTGGGCAACAAGATGACCTAAAATGCAAATGATGCAATGGAATGAAATGATGTACATGTCGAGGCGAAGATTTTGATATATCATACGCCCAAAACGGAGCTACGGTTGCGGAGATACGAGCAGTCAAAGAATGCATAAAAAAATCTGGGAGTTAGGGTTTCGGGGGAGAGGGGGTCAACCCCAGATCTAGATCCAGCGCACGGATCCCGAGGCGGCGCCGGAGTACTGTTCACGCCGGAGCTCCTGTAGCTCGCCGGCGAGGGGGCCGTGGCCGTGGCGGCTGCCGGCGACGAGGAGGCGGCGGAGGGGCGCGGCGCCGGCCGGGCGTCGGTGGTGGCGGCCGCGGGCGGCGAGGAGGCCGGCGGAGGGGCGGCGAGCGGTGGCGGGGCGGCGGCCCACGGCGGCGCCGGGCGCCGGAGACGAGGAGGGAGGCGGCGCTGGCGGCGGGAGGCACCAGGCGGCGGGGCGAGGCGGCTGGGCCGCGGGGGCTTCCCGCGGGCCTGGCGGGCCGGCGGCGGCGAAGCGGTCCCCCGGGCCACGTGGCGGCGGCTGAGTGGCGGCGGGGTGGAGCGGACGCTGTCCGGCGCGGGCCGAACATGTCCGTCGGCGCGGGGAGATCTGTTTTTTTTAGGAGGAGGACGGGGAGGAAGACGAGATCCGAAAGGAGGGGTGTATATATAGGCATAGAGGGAGCTAGGAGAGTCCAAATGAGGTGCGGGTTTCGCCCACGCGATCGTGATCGAACGCTCTAGGACATGGAGCAGGGTTTGGTGGGTTTTGGGCCAAATTTGGAGGGGTGTTGGGCTGCAACACACACGAGGCCTTTTCGGTCCCTCGGTTAACCGTTGGAGTATCAAACGAAGTCCAAATGATACGAAACTTGACAGGCGGTCTACCGGTAGTAATCCAAGGCCGCATGGCAAGTCTCGGTACAATCCGGAAATGTTTGATCCCCACACACGAAAGAAAGCTAGAAAAGGCCACCGGAGGAGAACGAAGCGCCAGAATGCAAAACGGACAACGGGGAAAATGCTCGAATGCATGAGATGAACATGTATGCAAATGCAATGCACGTGATGACATGATAAGAGATGCACGAAAAAGAAAAACAACACACGGAGACAAAGACCCGAACCCGAGAAATAAATATAACTTAGCGCTGGAGACAGCAAGAGTTGGATACAAATATGGAAAGTATATCTGGGGCGTTACAACACTCGACCACTACGAAAAGATCTCGTCCCGAGATCTAGGACTGAAAGAACTCCGGGTACTCAGAACGGAGGTGATCCTCGCGTTCCCAGGTAGCTTCACGATCGGAATGGTGAGACCACTTGACTTTGAGAAATTTGATTGACTTGTTGCGAGTCTTGTGTTCAATCTCTTCAAGAATAGCAACTGGATGCTCACGATAAGAGAGATCTTCTTGGAGCTCAATGTCCTCGAAGTTGACGGTGCGGTCAGGAGTCTTGAAACACTTTCGAAGCTGAGAGACGTGGAACACATCATGAACATTTGCAAAGTTTGAAGGAAGCTCAAGTTGATAGGCGAGGTCGCCTCTCTTGCTGACGATCTTGAAAGGCCCGACATATCTGGGGGCAAGCTTCCCTTTGATACCGAAGTGACGAGTACCTTTCATAGGAGAGACACGGAGGTAAACGTGATCTCCGATTTCGAAAGCCAGATCACGGTGCTTACTGTCATAGTAGCTCTTCTAGCAGGACTGGGCTGCTTTGAGGTTATCACGAATGACCTTGCACATTTCTTCTGCCTCTGTGATCAGGTCATTACCCAGCAGCTGACGTTCACCGGTTTCAGACCAGTTGAGAGGGGTACGGCACTTCCTGCCATATAGAATTTCAAAGGGGGCCTTGCCCGAACTTGCTTGAAAGCTGTTGTTGTATGAGAATTTAGCATAAGGAAGACAGTCCTCCCACTTCATGCCGAAAGAAATCACACAAGCCCTGAGCATGTCTTCGAGAATCTGGTTGACACGCTCGACTTGACCGCTTGTTTGAGGATGGAAAGCTGTGCTGAAGCGAATGTTGGTGCCCATGGCCTTCTGAAAAGAATCCCAAAACTTGGAGGTAAAGATGCTGCCACGGTCTGAAGATATCACTTGAGGAATACCGTGCAGAGAGACAATACGAGAGGTATAGAGTTCCGCCAATTGAGCTGCAGTGATTGACTCTTTGATAGGCAGAAAGTGAGCCACTTTGGTGAGCTTGTCGATGACAACGAAGATAGCATCATTGCCACGCTTGGACTTTGGAAACCCAGTCACGAAGTCCATTTCAATGTGGTCAAACTTCCATTCTGGAATGGCAAGAGGTTGGAGGAGACCTGCTGGCCTTTGGTGTTCTGCCTTCACTCTTCTGCAGACATCACACTTGTTCACGAATTGAGCGATCTCGCGCTTCATTCGAGTCCACCAATAAGCTTGCTTGAGATCCTGAAACATCTTCGTACTACTAGGGTGGATGGAGAGGAGAGAGTTGTGAGCCTCGTTCATGATCACCTTACGAAGTTCACCTTTGGGCACAACAATTCGATCCTCGAAGAAGAGAGTGTCCTTGTCATCAAGTCGGTAGCACTTGTACTTGGACTGACTCTTTGCAATACCAATCTTCACCTTCTTCACCATATCATCAAGAAGCTGGGCTTGACGAATCTGGTCTTCCAAGGTAGGAGAAACTTGAAGGTTGGCAAGGAAACCTTGAGGAACAATTTGCAGATTAAGTTTGCGGAAAGCTTCACAAAGCTCGGGTTGATAAGGCTTGAGAATCAGACTGTTGCAATATGCTTTTCTGCTCAAAGCGTCAGCAATCACATTGGCCTTGCCTGGAGTATACTCGATACTCGGATTGTACTCTTGAATCATTTTGACCCATCGAGTCTGCCTGAGGTTGAGATTAGGCTGAGTGAAGATGTACTTGAGACTCTTGTGATCAGTGAAAATATCCACTTTCCTTCCCAATAGAAGATGTCTCCAAGTCAACAAAGCGTGCACAACTGCCGCCAACTCGAGATCATGAGTGGGGTAGTTCTTCTCATTAGGCTTCAACTGGCGAGAGGTATAAGCAACAACTTTCTTCTCTTGCATCAGTACAGCACCGAGACCTTGGAGAGAGGCATCACAAAAGACCTCGTACGGCTTGGTTTCATCAGGCGGAGTCAGAACTGGAGCAGTGATCAATTTCTCTTTCAAAGTGTTGAAAGCAATATCACACTCCGGAGACCAAACGTACTTGACGTGCTTCTGAAGAAGATTTGAGAGAGGCTTCGTGATCTTGGAAAAGTTTTCAACGAATCTTCTGCAATAGCTTGCGAGACCGAGGAAACTGCGGAGTTGCTTTACGTTCTGAGGAGGTTCCCAATTCACAATTGCAGACACCTTCTCAGGATTCACGAAAATGCCCTTGGCAGAGATGATATGACCAAGATAAAGAACCTCATCGAGCCAAAATTCACACTTGGAGAACTTGGCGTAGAACTGATGTTCCCTGAGCTTGTCAAGAACCAAACGCAAGTGCTTGGCATGATCTTCCTTGTTCTTCGAGAAAACCAGAATGTCGTCGAGATAGACCAAAACGAATTCATTGGTGTAGGGGCTGAAGATGAAGTTCATCATGCGAGAGAACGTCGGAGGAGCGTTGGCGAGGCCAAAAGACATGACGGTGTATTCATATGAACCAAAGCTTGTTCTGAACACCGTCTTGGGAATATCTTGCTCACGAATACGAATCTGATGATAACCCATACGGAGATCAAGCTTGGAGAATACTTGAGCACCTTTGAGTTGTTCGAACAACTCATTGATGTTGGGAAGTGGGTATTTGTTCTTGATGGTCTTCTTGTTCACTGGACGGTAATCAACACAAAGTCGACTCGATCCATCCTTCTTCTTCACAAAAAGAACACCACAACCCCACGGAGAAGAACTAGGCCGAATGAGACCCAATCTTTCTTGCTCATCGAGTTGCTTCTTCAGCTCCTTCAACTCTTCAGGTCCGAGCTTGTAGGGACGTTTGCACACAGGTTCCGTACTGGGCTCAAGTTCAATAACAAATTCAACCGGCCGGTTTGGAGGCATCCCTGGGAGTTCTTCTGGAAAGACGTCTTGATACTCACAAACAACCGGAATCTGCGAAATAGCATCCAATTCACCCTTCTCATTGAGAGAAAACAACCGGATGGTATTATCCCGAGCGGCAAAGACAATGACATCCTCAGACGAATGAGTCAGTTGAATCTGCCTGGCTGCACAATCAAGCTGAGCTTTATGCTTAGAGAGCCAGTCCATCCCGAGAATAAGATCGATATCCGAGTTACCAAGAACCATAGGAGAAGCAAGAAACTTGAAATCGCCCATCGTGATAGCGACATCTGGCACCTCCAGACTTGCACTCAAACGTTTGCCAGGAGAAACGATATCCATATGTTTACCCAAATGAGAAGACACGAACTCATGCTTGGTAAAAAATGGCTTTGACATGAAACAATGCGATGCACCCGTGTCAAAAAGAACTTTTGCAGGAATATCATTAATAGGAAGGTTACCCATGATGACATCTGAAGAATCCTCAGCCTGAGCTGCATTCAGCATATTGACCTTGGCGTGCTTGGGATTGTGCTTGACCACAGCTGTACTTGCCGATCTGACAGGAGGAGGAGGAGGAAGACGCCTCTGGTTGGTACACTTGTTGGCATAGTGACCCTTCTGTTGGCACTTGTTGCACGTGACCTCTGAAAGCGGACGGTGATACGGAGCACTCGGTCTTGGAGGTTGAGACGAAGACTTGTTCTGAAAACCTGGGTTGGGTGGGTGGGAGAAACCACTGCCACCTTTGCTCTTCTGTTGAAACGGCTGACGGAACGGAGGAGGAGGAAGCCAATACTTCTGCTGCTTGGCCACTTGAGTAGAGGAAGACGGAGTAACATCTCTGGCACGCTTCCTGGAAGCATCACACCTCAACTGAGCAGCCTCTTGTTTTAGTGCCATGTTGTAGAACTCATCGTATCTCAACGGCTCAAAGAGGACAAGAGCGAGCTGAATTTCCTCACGAAGACCACCCCTGAACTGATAGATCATGCTCTTCTCATCAGGAACATCCTGCTTGGCAAAACGGGCGAGCTTCTGGAACAACTTGTTGTAGTCGTAGACAGACAAAGAGCCTTGCTTCAGATTGCGGAATTCCTGACGCTTACTCTCAACCACACTTTGAGGGATGTGATGAGCGCGGAAATCTTGACGGAAATCGTCCCAAGTGATCAGACGTCCACCTCTGGAATCCTTGTACTGCTGGAACCACTCTGCAGCCTGATCTTTGAGCTGGAAAGAAGCGAACTTGACGAAATCTTCAGGCCTGACGTTGCTGCATTCAAAATGCTTGCCCAGATCCACTAGCCAATCGTCAGCATCGGTAGCCTCAACACAACTGCTGAACGTCTTTGGACCATTTGCGAGGAACTGGTTCAGTGTAGCAAAGTGGTGCTGATTGTTGCCTTGATTCCCTTGACTGCCTTGATTCCGCTCTTGGAGGATTTGCATGATCAACTGTGTATTTGCATTAGTAGCGGCCATCACAGCTTGCCATGCTTCCGGAGGAGGCGGAGGTGGAGGCGGATCAGGATTCGGAGTCGTGCGCGTTGGAGGAGCCATCCTGAACAGGTTGACCACCATTAGCACATTGATAGACAACAATATAGAAGCTGAATCCAACGGAATGAAAATTGCAACATAAAGTCTTCACATCCGAACAAAATGAACGAATGCACTTCTCTTGAAGTGGTCACACATTCCTAAATTGCGAAGCCACGAAGAATCAGGTAGAAGGGGTACATCAACGAGGGATGGAATCAACATATGACGTCGAAGCAAAACGAATGCCACAACTCGAAATAAAACCAAGGGTTGGCTTGCGGAATAAGCCGGAACACACATATGATAGAAATTTCGTCCGAAGTTTTCGTGGTGGGACCTACACGGGCTCGATCGTACAGCACCATCATGTACAAGGCAGTGCACATGACATACGAAGCGTCCCCGAGTCAGCATAGCCAAGGACTCTTTAAGACACAACGAGACCACTGTAAAATCGACCGTGAATAGGCGAACCACTAGACGTCGAACCCCAATTTCATATCATACACCTGTGGGAAAGATATCCTAAGGCTACTTGAATTCCCACCTATGAAACTCCCGAAATTCCCCGGTTATGCAATCAGGTGTTGGGGATACAGGGGAAGCATAATGTCTCACCCAAGCTAGCAAATCCTACATCCAGCTGTATCCATCCTTCAACACATAACTAAGAAACCTTCGGAAACCATCTACCACAACCTTCGAAAAGCATCCGTTATACAAGTTATGGCGATACTCCCGAACTCCCGCCCCAATACTGGGTGGCGTCGAGGTTACCTCACCAACAAACTGCATAAAGGAGATTTCTGATGTCGCGCACATATCTCAAGTATACCAGAATTGCAACGATAAAATTGTGACGACAACACCTCAGAGCTCAACTCCCCGGGACACTGCCACAACCCCTAAAGACAGGAGGCACCAAGAACAATGTTCTCGTCACTAAACCATCGGAACAAATCCAAAATACTCGCGTGATCCTAAAAAAGAAATTTGTGAAATTTGAGAAGAGAAGAGTCAAAACTCTACGTCAGGATGCCTTACCAGAGCGATGAGGAGGCTGGGAAGAAAAAGAATTCCTAAGCTCTCCGATATATAATTCCTAAGGACTCAAAACATTTTTCTAGACACAACTCGGCTGCTAAAAACGATCAAGCAATGGGGGCTCCTAAGGTCGGGGAAGGCTCTGATACCAACTTGTAACGCCCTCGATGCGGCTATAGCTCCCACGTGTCGAGGCACGACTTAGAGACATAACCGCATTGAAAGCAATGTCGCAAGTTAGGCAATCATTACAACATCCCATGTAATACATAATAAAAGGGGGAGATAACATAGTTGGCTTACACTCGCCACGTCACATCAGAGTACATAAATAACATCCATCAAACAAACACTCATGGCCCGACTACGGCGCCAAAATAGAAAAGAACCCAACATGCGACAAGGCCCTGAATCGATCCCCACTAGGCACCACTACTGATCATCGGGAAAGGAAACATAATAACGCTGAGAGTCCTCGTCGAACTCCCACTTGAGCTCGTACTCGTCACCTGGAGCGAAATCACCTGGACCTGCATCTGGAGTTATAGTATCTGTGAGCCACAGGGACTCAGCAATCTCGCACCCTCGCGATCAAAACTATTTAAGCTCATAGGAATGGATAAGGCAAATATATGTGGAGCTGCAGCAAGCGACTAGCATATGTGGTGGCTAACTTATACGCAAAAGAGAGCGGGAAGAGAAGGCGAAGCACGAGCGAGAAGCTAAAGGAACATCCTGCGCAAGCATAACTCCAACACCGTGTCCACTTCTCGGACTCCGCCGAGAAGGGGCCATCACGGTAACACACACGTTTGATTCATTTTAATTAAGTTTAGTTCAAGTAATCTACAACCGGACATTAACAAATTCCCATCCGCCCATAACCGCGGGCTCGGCTTTCGAAAGATCAATGCCTACAGGGGGGTCCCAACTTAGCCCATAACAAGCTCTCACGGTCAACGAAGGAATAGACCTCCACCCAAGACACACCGATCAGACTCGGTATCCCGGTACAACAAGATGATTCGACAGGTCAAAACAAGTCCAGCAACACCGCCCGAATGTGCCGACAAATCCCGATAGGAGCTGCACATATCTCTTTCTCAGGGCACGCTCGGATAGGTCAAGCTACAAGTAAAACCAACCCTCGAGTTTCCCCGAGGTGGCCCCGCAGGCTGCCTGGTTCGGACCAACACTCAGAGGAGCACTGGCCCGGGGGGGGGGTTAAAATAAGATGACCCTCGGGCTCCGGAAACCCAAGGGAAAAAGAGGCTAGGTGGCAAATGGTAAAACCAATGTTGGGCATTGCTGGAAAAGCTTTAATCAAGGCGAACTATCAAGGGGTTCCCATTATAGCCCAACCACGTAAGGGACGCAACAATCCGGGAACATAACACCGATATGACGGAAACTAGGGCGGCAAGAGTGGAACAAAACACTAGGCGAGAGGCCGAGCCTTCCACCCTTTACCAAGTATATAGATGCATTAAGATAACATGGCAATATAATGATATCCCAACAAGTAAATAAATGTTCCAACAAGGAACGGCTCCAATCTTCACCTGCAACTAACAACGCTATAAGAAGGGCTGAGCAAAGCGGTAACATAGCCAATCAACGGTTTGCTAGGACAATGGTGGGTTAGAGGTTCAATCATGCAATTGGGAGGCTGACAAGCAAAAGGTAGGCATCGTAGCAGTGGCAAAGAAAAGGAGCGAGCAAACTAGCATAGCAAAGATAGTAGTGATTTCGAGGGTATGATCATCTTGCCTGCACAGTTGTCAGAGTTGACTGGATCCTCACAAGCAAACTCAACGGGCTCCTCGGTAGCGAACTCGTCTCCCGGCTCTACCCAACAACACAAACAAGCAACAAGGATACAATCAACCACGTGCAAGGGCAACAAATAATATGCAAAGATGATATGCGATGCGGGATGCGATGCGGGATGCAAAATGCAAGACGTTACAGAAAATGCATGAACCTGGCCTCAACTTGGATGACCAAGTGGGCCACTGGATAGAGAGGAAGAAATCACCTGAAAACGATATAAAGATCATAGGAATCGGAGCTACGGTTTGGAAATGGCGAGCGTTTTACGAAACGAACCGATCTGCGATATACAGCAAGTAGGCTCCTAAATGCAACGAAATGAACATGCTACAGCCACCAAACATGAAAACAAAATACATGGCAGTGATGTACACAAGATGGTTAACAAAACACTAGCACTGAGCCATAGGCAAATTCATCCATTAAGAGGTTCAAACAAGCATGGCAAAAATGAATATGCAAAACACTAGCCTGAAATTTCAGACCACGATGCTCTCTTCGGAGCAGCAAAACAACATGATACATGACCTAAACATGACAAGTAAGAACATGGCATGGATCTACTCAACAAGCTTAACAAAACACCCAAAGTGACCTGGGGCCAAAAGGGATCACAAAATATATTAACGGGCACACGAACATAGCTAAAACACAATCAGTTTTCAGACTTAGTGAAAACTGAGACATGCTGAAATATAACTCACGAAGGCATGTAAACGAGCTCGATGCACTCACCACGGTGCAAGTCATGGCAAGGCAAGCATACATCCATTAAGAAGACACAAAATACAAGCTAGACATGGCAAGAACAATGGCATAGCATGCACGGATCACTAACAATAGCATCGGCAAAATCGCAAACAAGTTGACGATCTGCCCAGATTAACAACGGAGCAAAAGTTAAGCTCGATTCAGTCAACCTAGAGCACTCCACATATGCAAACAAAGACATGGATGGGCAGAGCATAACATAGATATCAAAACTCCCTTACTGATCATCCTCAAAAGAGGCACGGATCACTAGGAAACAAGCTGGACATATAGCATCATGAACTAAAATATCCCAGACTTAGTGAAAATCACTAAGTCCCTGAAATTAGCAATCTCAGGTACCTCTCTTTGCAAGCTTGCACAAGACACCACACACATCCTAAAAATGCATGGGTGGCACCTCTGGAAAGAAGACAAAATGCTTAACAATTCATCCCAAAGGGGCACAGGCATATCATGCACGAATTAAACATGGCAAAAATGACAAAAGTGCATGATGAACTAACGGATCAGCAATTTAACCCACGAAGCCCCCTTCTAACAGCATTCTGGGCAACAAGATTACCTCAAATGCAAATGATGCAATGGAATGAAATGATGTACATGTCGAGGCGAAGATTTTGATATATCATACGCCCAAAACGGAGCTACGGTTGCGGAGATACGAGCAGTCAAAGAATGCATAAAAAAATCTGGGAGTTAGGGTTTCGGGGGAGAGGGGGTCAACCCCAGATCTAGATCCAGCGCACGGATCCCGAGGCGGTGCCGGAGTACTATTCACGCCGGAGCTCCTGTAGCTCGCCGGCGAGGGGGCCGTGGCCGTGGCGGCTGCCGGCGACGAGGAGGCGGCGGAGGGGCGCGGCGCCGGCCG
>NC_041386.1:528428010-528476414 GCF_002162155.2 Triticum dicoccoides | reverse complement strand
AGCGGTCCCCCGGGACACGTGGCGGCGGCTGAGTGGCGGCGGGGTGGAGCGGATGCTGTCCGGCGCGGGCCGGACACGTCCGTCGGCGCGGGGAGATCTGTTTTTTTAGGAGGAGGACGGGGAGGAAGACGAGATCCGAAAGGAGGGGTGTATATATAGGCATAGAGGGAGCTAGGAGAGTCCAAATGAGGTGCGGTTTCGCCCACGCGATCGTGATCGAACGCTCTAGGACATGGAGCAGAGTTTGGTGGTTGGGCCAAATTTGGAGGGGTGTTGGGCTGCAACACACACGAGGCCTTTTCGGTCCCTCGGTTAACCGTTGGAGTATCAAACGAAGTCGAAATGATACGAAACTTGACAGGCGGTCTACCGGTAGTAAACCAAGGCCGCATGGCAAGTCTCGGTACAATCCGGAAATGTTTGATCCCCACACACGAAAGAAAGCTAGAAAAGGCCACCGGAGGAGAACGAAGCGCCGGAATGCAAAACGGACAACGGGGAAAATGCTCGAATGCATGAGATGAACATGTATGCAAATGCAATGCACGTGATGACATGATAAGAGATGCACGAAAAAGAAAAACAACACACGGAGACAAAGACCCGAACCCGAGAAATAAATATAACTTAGCGCCAGAGACGGCAAGAGTTGGATACAAATATGGAAAGTATATCTGGGGCGTTACAGATAGGTGGGCCAGCCACCCCCTGGGGCCACGTGTCATTCACCCAAAGGCAGTTGTCGTAAGTCAATGAAGCTGTGTCCCCCTCTGTGCCGGTGCAGTATAGTCATCTCACCGGACCTCTAGTTGGGGCCAAACGAGAGAAGTTTGATGTTTACTGGTTTATTGGTCCCCTTTGCATTTTGCGCCAAGTTTTGATCTTTGATTTAACTAATAAAATGTTAATGCATGTAAACAAAAATGTTGTGTAAGTCACCTTACGAAAACCAAATAATCCCAAAATACTTAGGCACGGTGCATTAACTCCCTCCTTGTTTCTTATTTTGTGACATATCAACCAATGAGAGATGTGGGTCGTGCATGCCTTCAATGACTTGAGACTACCAAACATGACATGCAGTGTTTAGTTCATTGCATGTAATCCTATTAGTACTCTAGTTAGGAGTAGCAAAAAAACATTAAGTTCTCTCGTCGATAGGAATAAAACACCATGTATTTATTTATAGAGGGAGTAGTCCATTTTTGGTGACATGTATTACTAGATATTGCTAGTCAAATACTAAAATCCAGATGGACGTGGTAGTACTCCTAAATCCAGACGATGGTACTACTAGTACTGGTCGTAGTACTACCAATGTAGTAGTAGGAGTACTAGCACTGTACTACCCGTTGGTCAAATCATTACGTGCTGCTCCTCATAGTGAAGTGACAAGACCCTGCGCCGGAGATGACACCTGAGTATAGGCGTCGTGTTCAGCATACCATACTCAGCCTTACCGTCTGCAGTCACTATCATCATGGCTGTAGAGCTAGCCTGCTTACAACTAGCCATGTTTGACATAATTTCCCGTGCGTAGATGCCCGTGCATTGCACGAAACACCAAGATTGGGGGTGGACGGCTCCAGCAGCGGCCATCGCGCCAGATTTTTTCACGGCCTTCTACTCCTAGATGTGGTGGGGAGGAGATGAGGCTGATTGTGAGAGACAAGGAGTTGTTTGTAAATAGGGAACAAGTGCGGGCATCTTTTTGCAAAAATGGAGAAGCTTGGTTTGTATGCGTCAGATCTAGATCCGACGGCTATTGGTGAAAGATGGGAGGCACAACATCATCACCAACTCAGGACCTGTTTGATTCGCAGGATTTTGAAAACGCAGGAATAGGACACGACAATATTACAAGTTTCAAACTGATATTACAAATGTTAGGAGTAATGTTGCACCTACGAAGAGGGAATTACTAGGAAGTTTACGTAAGAACTTTCGTTACTTTAGGTGGATGCAGCATTATCGTACAAACTAGAATCCACCGCCCTGACAAGTCACTAATGGGCAAATAAGTTTTCGAGTCTCTGGCCACTTGATGTTTCAAAAACAAATTCAGCTTCTGCGGAGAAATGAGCTCCACCGTGTACCCGCGCGGGTGTGGCCGGGCACGAAGTGTGAGTACATGCACAGTGCACCTATTATCTTCTTGTATACATACACCACCTACGTGGGATTGTGTGAGAGAGATACAAACCTAGAGAGATATAGCGTGTGGGTTCTTGAGAGTTTATTTGGGGGGGGGGGGTCAATCAAAAAATTTAACATATGCAATGTGTGTGAAATAGAGTCCTGGATATAACATATATATAAAGGGGGCGATCCACGAGAAGAGAGTGGAGGTATCATCGGCTTGAGGTGTCCATATAATCGAAGAGAGGGATGATGTGTGTGTGTGTGTGCGCGTGCGATCGATAAAGAGTGCCATCAAATTTGTGTGTGCCCATGTCAAAGATATAGAGTGGCTGGCCTACTGGAACGTGAGATGGGGCATGTGCAGTTTGTCTCTGTGGCATGGATACCTACCTGCAGCGCTTGACTATCGGTGTGTGGTGGGGGAAGAGGGAGGCCGAATTAACTATAGAGGTACAATGGCTGGTATATGTGTGGAGGAGGAGAGAGGCCTACCTCATGTATTAAGGAGATCGATCTGCCTCATGTATTAAGGGAGATCGATCGGCATCCATGCATATGTGCAGGAGATGAATAAGGTTGGGAGAGAGACAGAGCTAGAGTGTTGGAGGGGGTGGTAGTGGAGTTGCTTCTAACAAATGGTGGGATAGGCTTGCTAGACAAACGGAGGGCACGCCCGCAATATCAATAAGAGAGGAGATGGCTGCTTGTTGTCTGTGCACGTGCGTGTGAGAGACGGGTCAGGAGGCATGCACGAATGATGAGGGGGGTGATGTGGCTATGGTACGCAGATGTAACTACATAGGAAGATCAATCGCCCTTTGTAAGAGAAAGGAGAGACATAACTTGTGAGGTACGTCGATCGATGGGGGGTAGTTAAAGTCGATCTAGGTATATGTTGGGAGATCGATCGGTATACATGCATGTGTGTGTTAGAAGCAAATGAGGCATGAGGAGAAGGATAGAGAGAGAGGGATGCATGTAGGAGGTGGTACGAGAGGCATACTATATCGAGGGGGAGGAGTGTGCGAGTACAAGAACGATGAAAAGAGTGGTGGGAGTGAGGCATGGACGGTGACAAGAGAAGAGGGGAAGCTTGTGTTTGTGCTACGAACACCTGGCTACAGAGGCATATCGATCGATGTGTGCCGTAAAGAAGGAGCTGGGGGGCCTACACACACCGTGGGTGAACGACCTAAAGTGAAAAGACGAATTTGCACGATGGAGCTAGAGAATGCTGAGGGAGGGTGACAGGGATGCGGCCGTGTGCATGCATAAGAGAAAGTTAGCGCTAGCTACAAAGAAAAGAGGGTTGTGTGGGTGTAAAAGACTAATAGAGATCATATATACTTCATTATAAAAAGCGAATTCGGATATTTGAAGAATTTATCATAGTGTTTCAAACCGACGGATGTGTGAATATATATAACGGTGATACACATGGTGTGGTTATGAACATGGTATACTACATTTAATATATTTTATCTCTACTCTTATAAAAAACGGATTTGTTGATGATGGTGTGCCTGCCATCCTGCATTATAGGCCTCTGATTTATATCTCGCGGATAGCACGGAAACTATGATGGTTGAAGTTGGCAACAATCATGATTGTAGATTCTTATTGAAATAGAGAAATGAATTCAAATTTAGTTCGAATTGCAGCGGTAGTATAGACATTTGGAATGCACTAAAATGTTGGTATGAGTAGGTTACATGCATTATACAGCAAGCGAAAAAATTTAATCGTACATAACATGGATTCATACTCCCTCCTTCCATCTATATAGGGCGTAATGAGATTTTTAAGATGACTATTGACAAGATTAATAGTACATGACATGCACAATGTGAAAATTATATCATTGAAAGAACCTTTCAAAGACGAATTTAACGGTGTGCTTTGTGTAAGTTGCATGTCATATATCATTGCTCTAATATTTGGTCAAAGCTAGCATCGAAAAATGCATTAGGCCCTATATAGATGGAATGAGGGAGTAGCTTTGAATAGCATTTGTATAGTAAAACGGGGCAAGACTCTCTCTTTGTGTGGTGTGAATAGTTTTATTTTTTTCGTTTTCTTTTTGGTAGAGGGAAGTGCGAATTGATTTGGTACGTACAAGTACAATATTACTACACGTTAGGCTTGTCCCTAAAATTTAACCTGCGTCTTGTTATATCCCGAAAATTCAGATATCGTGCTCCCAAAACTGGCGCCTTCACAACCCGCGCCTTGCTATCCCAAAATTACAACGCGCGCGAAAACTCCCTCCAGCTGCCAAATACCGACACGCGAAATCCCCCTTTTAACCCTGAGCCGAAAGGGCCGCTAGTTCAAATCAGTGGGGGGTACTTTTGTAACACACCCTACATTTTGGACAAGCGCGTTCCTAAGTCATGCTTCACCCCCTCCCATTGCCCCCTTTTCGCCATTCGAAATCCCAGGCCGCCATAACCTCTCCGCTCCAGCCGCGAAACCCCACCCTCCTCCGTCCGCCTCGTCACCGCTGCCCAGCCGGAGCCTCTTCCCCGATGACGTCGTCCACCGCAACAGCTCGACGTCCCTCGTCCACCTCCCCGAATGAGGATCCGTCGTCCATCTCGCCGTCCCGCCGGTTCAGCCACCCCATCCTCCACCTCCAAGGAGCTGCTTCGACGATCGCCTCGTCTATCGCAGCTGCTCCATCCCTACAGTGCCGCCTTAACCTGCTCCACTGGAACCGCAGCATCCTCACCGACTCCTCAGACGAAGCCGAGGCCTACTTGGCGCCACCAAAGAGGTTATACACTCATTGCATCGCACCTTCTCCTTAACTCGACCTCCCGGCGCCGACGGTGCCCCATCCCGCACCCCCATGGAGCAGCTACCTTGAAGTCGGCGTCGCGGGCGACATCTCCATGGCGGCTCTACCCCAGTGCGAGGCCCCTTCGGCGGAGGCGTCCATACCAGCCAGATCTGCTGCTGCTGCTCCGGCTCTCGCTCGATCGCTCGCTCGCCCAGCTGCTGCTCCTGCTCTCCCCCTCACTCGTGCTGCTGCTCTGCTCCGATTAAGCCACACTTCAGTCAACTGAATTGACTTTTGGGTCAGTCGATTTTCAGGTGTTGGGGGGCTCGCCGGAGTTAAGGAAGAACCACCTGCAGCGGGGACGGGGGCTCACCGGAGAGGTACCCCACTATCTATCTTAGGCTTCAGGGTGGGGGGCCTAGAGGGCTGGCTGGGGCGGCGGTAGCGAGTTGTTTCGGGGCGGCGAGGCGGCGCTGGGGCCGGCGGTTCGGCCGGTGGTGGCTGGCGGCTCAGGGGGGTGCAGGTTGAAGATGAACTACAGGCCCTCCCTAAACTACATATCAAGTGCCTCTCTTCTACCATTGCGTTCAATTTCGATAGTAGCATTCAGATTCCATAGTAAATTTCAGTTTCAACAGTTAAGTTCAGAGTCAACAGTTTTTACCTCATCTGTTGTAGTCAGGTGGTTTTTGGTGATGTGAATTTTACATCCATTTTACATCATCTATTGGAGATGTTATTAGAATCCCACTTGAGATTGACGATGTCTGTCTTGTGCTGCTTCAGCCTTGACGTCTTACGGCTCACCGGAGCTGCTCCAACGACAGAATGATCCATCACAACAAAGCAGTGCCCTGGACGCCGTCTACAGATTCCTCAGATCTTCCTCCACACCTCCGACAGCCACCTCTGCCTCAAGTGCTTCAGCGACCAACCCAATGATGTCGAGGTCGACACGGCCACGTCAAAGAGGTTGTACACTTGTTGCATCACTTATTACTATACATTCACGTCGATCCATTAGGGCTATTTTGGTTCAACGAAAAAACATCAATCCATTGGTTGTTACCATCACTCTAAATTTTTGCATGCTCTCCTTACATAATCTCACCATATTTTTTCGTATGCATGTCAGATATTATACACAGTCATGCTGAACATGTAGAGAAAAAGAGAAGAGTTTTGCGCCGCAATACAATGTCATGCAGACATCGCTCCATGGTGGGTTCAATGGCAAACCCTCCCCACCCCTCTCCAGATTGTAATCCAGAGGAAGATATCTGTTCTGAGGCGGATTCGAACGCCGCTGACCACTCCTATTTACCCCCCCAAGGTGTTTGCTCTACCTTGGCATGATGATATTAGTCATATCGTGCATATGTTGCCTTGCAGTGCCTACTTTTGACATCATATATGTCATCTGCTTAGTTTAGACATGTTCTGTAATGCCACCTGTTTAGTTTCTATATCATATATGGGAATTATGCAGTCTCATGTCTTTTAGCCAGCCATAATATATGTGAAATGGGCAATGCCATCCTGTTTAACCAGGCATCATATATTTGAATGATATCTTGCCCATACTTTTCTTCATTACATTTCCATTTGTCAACAATGTTTGTACATTAAACTACTCTTCCTGTGAATCAGCCATTTGGGTGGGAGATGGAAAAATCTAGAGTGAAAACAAGGCCTTCAAAGCAGACAGTGCTACCTGTCGAAGCAGATCTCTTGTTGGGTCCTGATAGCTCCTCAGAGATGGATTCAAAGACAGAAGACCAGTCCTATTCCCCCACTGAGGTGTATGCTCTAACTTGGCACGGTTATACTGTTCATATCATGCATACGGTGTCTTGCATTGCATAGTTTAGACATCATATACACAATATTCAACACCATGTTCTTAGTTTAGACATCATATCGAATGCCCTCTGTTTAGCATATAAACCACATATGTGAATTAAATGATGCGATCCTGATTACTTAGATAACATGTAGGTGAATTATGTCATGCGATCCTACTTAGTTATTCATCATATCTTTGAATTATGTTATGCTATGCTATCCAGTTTAGATAGACATCATATATGTGAAATTATGTCATGCTATCCGTTTTAGTTAAACAATATACATGTCAACTATTTCATGCCCACTTTTTTCCACACTATCTATTGCATCTGTCTCTCATACAATGTCTGTACATTCAACTATGTTTCCTGTTTATCAGCCATTTGAATTGGAGCGGGTGATGCCAGTATCTAGCAGACTAAAAACACGGTCTTCAAATAAAATAGTGCTACCTCTTGGTGGAGATAGCACCCCGGTTTTACATGCACAAGAACCAGCCCTACCACACATAACCCAAACTCTCGTAGATTGTACCCCTACTACGATGGACAGAGAACCAGCTTCACCCAATCTAACCCCAACCCCAGCCGATAGTAACCCAGTTCCTGTTGACACAGCATTGTCTCCACCACGGAGCTCCCAAACAAGAGCAGTTAGTAAGGCAGCTCCAGTGCCCAAAGGGCCAGTACTATCACGGCGAACCCCAACTCCACCAGTTAGTACGCCTATTTCTGTGGAGGAAGCACAACCAGCTAGTCGTAGTTTAGCATCTATCGCATTTGATGTTGTTAAATCGTATGTGCGTATCTTCCCATCTTGGAAATATTATACTGAAGATGAAGGAAAATGCCAGTTGCAGGTGTTTGTCCAGGAGTTATGTGTAAGTAATGTTATTCATGGCAATTACTTTGCTTCGTCCCATACATCCTACCTCCATGATGGTTATAATACAGCAAATTTTCCCATTTTTCTCTATAGAGAAGGACCGATTTGGAAACTCAGGATGAGGTAACCTGTGCTAATACCTCTGCTATCTTCAAGAATGCTTGGTGGAAGTATCGGAATTACCTGAAGAAAACGTACTTCACCGGCAAAGAAACTCATCAGATTCCCTTACGTTCTCCTGAGACACATTTACTGGACAATGACTGGGAACGCCTTGTTCTGTACTGGTCCCGAACCAAGAATGTGGTAAGGTCTATGAGCTCATTTTCTATTTTTAAGTATTATATTCTTGCGTCTTACTGTACTCTGTTCATGTAGAACAAGTGCCTAAACCTGAAGAACAACTGTTCTAATTTAAGATTCCATTGCTACCATAGGACATAGATATATGTTTGTTTGATGCTTTTATTATGTACTAGTACTTGGCAATAGAAGACTTGGTAGTTTAATCCTGTCCACCTTACTAATGAACTGGTTCACCAAAATGAGTTTCATATACTAGTACATGCTAAACTTGTTATGTGTCTGCTTGTTTCTTCTTTTAGAATGTTGACAGAATATTGGGGAAGAGTGCCTTATTAAGCAACGGTAAAGGAAGTAATGCAGATAAGGTTCAGGATAGTGACACATCCTGTCTTGGTTTAGTGTTGGAGTTACTTGCCACTACCGCTTGCACAAGCTATTCAAACTCACTGTCTGAATCAGTTCGGTTTCTTGAGTCTCAACTACAAGCTGAAAGACATCGATCAGCTGTGATGTGACAAGAAGCGGAAGGACTGCAGAAGTCCCTGGAGCATTCAGATGCATACTTTCTGGTGCAACAACAAGCATTGGAGGATTTTAGCGCCAAACAGGACAAAGCTAATCAGCTTGCTAAGCTTATTGCCAGCATGGTGGATACCCAGGATAACATTTCTTGAGCTCTTCTGAAGTTGTTTCAGTTATGCTCTTGTTTTGCTGCCGCGTTTATTTGCACTGGTGGCCAATTTTGACGGCCAGTGTATATGATATGCTGCTTTGTTCCCTATATTTGCACTGGTGGCGAACTTTGATGCCCAGTGGATGTAATATGTGTAATAGCCGTGATAGCCTAGCGTTAGTTGCTTGCTTATTTATTTCCTTGTTGTCTTGTTTATTTGTTTGCTTGTAGTCATTGCAGTTCTTTTTCCGCGGTTAACTAGTGGTTGCAATAACCTATTTTTGAAACTAGGCCACAATAACCATGGGCTAATATTTACTGTAGTGACACTGGGCCTCCTACGGGCCGTAGAAACAGTGGGCCTTCTACGGGCCATAGAAACAGTAGCCTTCTACGGGCCGTAGAAACAATGGGCCTTCTACGGGCCGTATCATCAATGGGCCTTATACGGGCCGTATGATCGATTGGCCAAACATGGGCCAATAACAGGCCGCATTATGGCCATAAATGGGCTAGAGTTGGAATCGTCCGTTCATGGGCCGACCGTAACGGGCCATCGTTAGTAGGCCGTATTTGATGACGCTATGAAAACGGCCCAACGTATTAACGGACCACAAACGGGCCGACTGTAACCACGGGTTGAATTTGGCCCACAAGCAGAAAATGATAGTAACGGGTCGTAAGTAAACGAATGCTGGAAATGAGCCCAAGAATAAATGGGCTCTGAGAAGGCCGAAAGATAACATGGGCTGGAAACGGCCCAACGGAATAACGGGCCGTTAATGGGTATAAAGTGATACACTGTTCATTACGGGCCAGTTTCACCATGGGCCGTTAATGGGTGTAAAGTGATACACTGTTCATTACGGGCCAGTTTCACCACGGGCCGTTAATAGGCCAAGAGTTACATAGGGCCTCATATGGGCCGAAAGACGTCATGGGCCATACATGGGCCAGAAGTGAAAATAGGCTGGAATCATATTGGATGGCCCAGATGACGCTACTGGGCCTAATTCGGATAGGGCGTAACAGGCCTTGGGTTAGCGGGCTGTAAATGGGCTATATGCGAACATGCCGTTAACATGCTTTCCATGGGCCGGCCCGCCACCTTTTGACCAAGTCAAACGGGCCGGCCTTTTCACAGGAATGGGCCTCCGTTGGGCCGTGCCATGTGTCGACGTATCATAGGCGCCTATCTGACCCACTGACGAGCTGACACGTGTTTTGTCCAGCCAATAAGAATTTTACACGTGGAAATTTCCCATTGGTCGGGGCTATTAACGGGTTATCGGATCCGAAACCCGACCCGATAGCTTAGAGGCGTTCCGTTGTGGTGGATGCCACGTGTCGGTCACCCTTGACGAAAGCACTTCTGTGACGCGCGATTTATCGTCATGGAAGTGGACACTTCCGTGATGATAATTTTGGTAATGTCATGGAACACTTCTACGACAGCACAGGTATGATATCTTGATTTTGTCATAAATTTGTCATGGATGTACATGCATGACAAAAACGCGACCTACTGTGACAAACACGTATCATCACGGAAGTGTATTTTTTGTAGTGTAGAGACTTGAGTGTTTAGGTAGGCTGTGGCCGACACCCTCGTTGGGCTTCCGCTTGAAGGTTGCCGAGTACATGTCGTGTAAACGATAATAAGTGGTGAGAGCGTGTATGAAGAAGTACACCCCTGCAGGGTTAACATCATCTATTCGAATAGCCGCGTCCGCGGTAAAGGACTACTTGGTTGCCTATACAGTTCATAGACAAGTTAATGGTTACTACTAAAAGACTCAAGATAAGTGTGAGTACCGTGGATGGCCCCTTCGTAGGATGACGAGGGAGGATCCATGGTGGAGTATTGCGATGGTGTTTAGTGGACTCGTGTGCGAAAACTATTTTACAAGTGGTGTCTCGTAGGATAGCTTAGCCAAGAGTCAAAGCTGGCTTGCTGCTATAACTCCACTACCTTCTTGAGAATGAGCATGTATAGTAGGATCTGTTGTAAGACTTGCTGAGTACCTTTGTACTCATGTTGCTTTAATTACTGTTTTCAGACGACAACACTGCCCCCTGCGACGGGTTTTATGTAGACCTCGACGTCGATGAGTGACTTGCCACCCAGGTGGTGATTCCGAGCCATGGAGGGCCCTATGTAGATAGACAGGCTTCGTCAAGCCTTCTTTCTTTCTAGTGTCTGTACTCAGACTAGTTTGCTTCCGCATGTGCTTGTATGTTTGTATGACTTGAGTGTCGGGTCATGTGGCCCCTACCTGTATGAACATGTTATGTATGGCTCTCTAGAGCCTTTAAATGAAGTACTTGAGTTATAGAGTTTTGTTGTGATGCCATGTTGTATTTACACATATCGAGCATATTGTGTGTATGATTGAAATGCTTGGTATGTGTGGGATCCGACAACCTAGTTGTTTATTCTTGGCAGCCTCTCTTATGGGGAAATGTAGTCTAGTGCTTCCATGAGCCATAGTAGTCCGCTACACCCCGGTTCACCGAAGTCCTGCTAGCCCAGCACTACTGCTCCGAACACTTGACTGGCCGGCATGTGTTTCACTTCGTTCCTGTGTCTATGCCTTCGGGGAAATGTCACGCGGTGACATCCGGAGTCCTGCCTAGCCTACTACACCCCGGGTTCCCGGAGTCCTGTTAGCCCAGTGCTACAGCCCGGATTCACACGCTGCTGACCGACATGCTCGATGTTGATTCATGTATGCATGTCCCCGTAAGTTTGTGCCGCTTTGGGTTCACGACTAGCCATGTCGGCCCGGGTTCTCTGTCATATGGATGCTAGCGACACTATCATATACATGAGCCAAAAGGCGCAAACGGTCCCGGGCCATGGTAAGGCGACACCCGTGGAAATACTGTGCGTGAGGCCGCAAAGTGATATGAGGTGTTACAGGCTAGGTCAGTGTGACTTGGAATCGGGGTCCTGGCAGCGTTGGCATCAGAGTCGGACTGCCTGTAGATTCGTTGAGCCAAACTGGTCGATGTCGAGTCTAGAAATGCTTTAGTTATATGTAGGGGAATTGATTGTGGGAGGGACGTAAGGCTCTTCTTACTTCTTTACCTTATGCCCTCTGATCTGAGTCATTCTCTTCTCATTCTACGCGGGTTAAGGACTAGGCTCTCTTATCTCTATCAGGTTCACGTGTTACTAATCTGTAGTAACTTATAGGATTGTTGGTTACAAACCCAGTTCAGTTTCTACTACTTTTAGTATGTTGCCAGTTGAACCAGAACCTTGATATGATGTTGTTGAGTGGTTTTGCCAACTGTTGTGAATGTCTCGAATCTTTTTCTGAGCATTTACAGCCGTTATGCTGTCCGATTTCTCCTAGAAAATTCTAATGCCTTTGCATTATTTCATTCTTTCAGATGGCCACCCGTTCACAGAATCAAGTGGTTCGTCTGACCCGGTGCCTCGATGTACCTGGTCACATGGCCATGCTGGTTCGAGTGATGGTCGAGACAGGCTATCGATTGTATCCTGAGTATACCGTCGAGGAGCAGTTTCGAGACTTCAATCAGAGCCAATACCTTTGTACCGTCAGGATATACCCCTCTTATCCTGGAGCTACCGAACCCCTCCATTGCTCTTATGGACTTGGGGTTACTATCGAGATGTCCGTGCCGGATGCAGCTTACTCGATGATGACTATCATACGAGCCAGAACTGCCTTGCTTCGGAACACCGATTTCCGCTACATGCCAACATCACTCCCTAGGGCACAGGGGTACTATCACGCTATGTACAGTGACTCTACACATGAGGATTCATGATACGTCTCCAAGGTATCTACTTTTGCAAACACTTTTGCCCTTGTTTTGGACTCTAACTTGTATGATTTGAATGGAACTAACCTGGACTGACGCTGTTTTCAGCAGAATTGCCATGATGTTGTTTTATGTGCAGAAAATAAAAGTTCTCGGAATGACCTAAAACTCCATGGGATATCTTACAATAAATAATAAAAAATCCTCGCCAAAGATGAAGACCAGGGGGCCCACACCCTTCTCACGAGGGTGGGGGGCGTCCCTCCTAGGGCGCGCCCCCTACCTCGTGGGCCCCCTGGAGACCCCCCCCCTGACTCCAACTCCAACTCTATATAACTGCTTTCGGGGAGAAAAAAATAGGAGAGAAGAAATCATCATGTTTTACGATACAGAGCTGCCGCCAAGCCCTAAAACCTCTTGGGAGGGTTGATCTGGAGTCCATTCGGGGCTCCGGAGAGGGGGATTCGTCGTTGTCGTCATCATCAACCATCCTCCATCACCAATTTCATGTTGCTCACCACCGTGCGTGAGTAATTCCATCGTAGGCTTGCTGGACGGTGATGGGTTGGATGAGATTCACCATGTAATCGAGTTAGTTTTGTTAGGGTTTGATCCCTAGTATCCACTATGTTCTGAGATTGATGTTGCTATGACTTTGCTATGCTTAATGCTTGTCACTAGGGCCGGAGTGCCATGATTTCAGATCTGAACCTATTTTGTTTTCATCAATATATGAGTGTTCTTGATCCTATCTTGCAAGTCTATAGTCACCTATTATGTGTTATGATCCGTTAACCCCGAAGTGACAATAATCGGGATACTTACCGGTGATGGCCATAGTTTGAGGAGTTTATGTATTCACTATGTGCTAATGCTTTGTTCCGGTTCTCTATTAAAAGGAGGCCTTAATATCCCTTAGTTTCCATTAGGACCCCGCTGCCACGGGAGGGTAGGACAAAAGATGTCATGCAAGTTCTTTTCCATAAGCATGTATGACTATATTCGAAATACATGCCTACATTACATTGACGAATTGGAGCTAGTTCTGTGTCACCCTATGTTATGACTGTTACATGATGAACCGCATCCGGCATAATTATCCATCATTGATCCAATGCCTACGAGCTTTCCATATACTGGTTTACGCTTATTTACTTTCCCGTTGCTATTGTTACAATCACTACAAAATACCAAAAACATTACTTTGCTTTCATTACTCTTTTGTTACCATTACCATCACTATCATATTACTTTGCTACTAAACACTTTGCCGCAGATACTAAGTTTCTAGGTGTGGTTGAATTGACAACTCAGCTGCTAATACTTGAGAATATTCTTTGGCTCCCCTTGTGTCGAATCAATAAATTTGGGTTGAATACTCTACCCTCGAAAGCTGTTGCGATCCCCTATACTTGTGGGTTATCAAGACTAATTTCTGGCGCCGTTGCCGGGGAGCATAGCTCTATTCTTTGAGTCACTTGGGATTTATATCTGCTGGACACTATGAAGAACTTGAGAGATCCAAAAACTAAGATCTATCCCTCAACTACGAGGGGAGGTAAGGAACTGCCATCCAGCTCTGCACTTGACTCACCTTCTGTTATGAGTAAGCCTGCGACACCTACACCTGCTTCTGCTATTCGTTCTGATATGTCGCATGTTATTGATGATGCTACTTCTGCTATGCATGATACTTATGGTGAAACTACCTCTATGCCTAATACTACTATGCCACTTAGTGATTTTCTAGAGGAATGACTTGCTAGGGCTAAATAGATTGAAAATATTGAATTTGATTATGAAGATGAAAGTGATGATGAAGAATCACTTGTTATTCCTAAGGGTTATTTATTTGATCAAGATGCTCCTTTAGCTATTTTAGCCTGCAAAGATAGATATGAACTCAAAAGGTTATTCTCTAAATGGAATAAGCAATCTCCAAATGCTAGGATGAGACCTGACCCTGCTTTTGCTACTTCACCTATATGTGTTGCTGATAAGGATTATGAATTCTATGTTGATCTTGATATAATTACTTTGGTTGAATCTGATCCTTTTCATGGTTATGAATCTGAAACTGTTGTAGCACATCTTACTAAATTAAATGATATAGCCACCCTGTTCACTAATGATGAGAGATCTCGCTACTTTTATATCCTTAAAATGTTTCCGTTCTCATTAAAGGGTGATGCTAAGATATGGTTTAATTCTCTTGATCCTGGTTGTGTGTGTAGTCCCCAGGATATGATTTACTACTTCTCTGCTAAATATTTCCCTGCGCATAAGAAACAAGCTGCTTTAAAGGAAATATACAACTTTGTGCAAATTAAAGAAGAGAGTCTCCCACAAGCTTGGGGGAGGCTTCTCAAGTTACTGAATGCTTTGCCTGATCATCCTCTTAAGAAAAATGAAATACTTGATATATTTTATAATGGACTAACCGATGCTTCCAGAGATTACCTGGATAGTTGTGATGGTTCTCTTTTCAGGGAAAGAACACCGGATGAAGCTGAAATCTTATTAAATAATATGTTGACAAATGAAAATAATTGGGCACCTCTTGAGCCAGCTCCTGCTCCACTTAATGATCCTATTCCTAAACCAACTCCGAAGAAGAGAGGTGTTCTATTTATCAGTCCTGAAGATATGCAAGAGGCAAACAAATCTATGAAAGAAAAAGGTAGTAAAGCTAAAAATGTTAAGAATTTACCTCCTATTGAAGAAATACATGGTCTCAATTTACCGCCTGATAAAGAAATATATGATATTAATCCTTTATTTATTGAAGAACCTCCAGACCTTGATAACCCGACACAGGTAGTAAAGGTAAATTCTCTCTATAGATATGATAAAGCTGAAATCCCTCCTACTAAAATTGCTAGTCAATGCTTGGATGAATTTGATAATTTTATGTTTAAGCAAGAAAACTTCAATGTTTATTTTGGTAGACAATTAAAACAAGATGCTGATATGATTAAATACTTGGGTGATTATATGGCTAATATTAGGGGTGAACTTAAACTCAAGTAGAACAAGTACTTAAAGCTTAAAAAGAATTGCTCAATGAGATGAATAGTAAGATAAATGATTATGCTATTAAAGTGGCTACTAGAACTGGTAGAATGACTCAGGAACCTTTGTATCCTGAAGGCCACCCTAAGAGAATTGAGCAAGATTCTCAGAGAAATAATATTGATGCACCTAGTTCTTCTAAAAAGAAGAAAAAGAAAAATGATAGAACTGTGCAAACTTCTAGTGAACCTATTGCTGAACCACCTGATAATCCAAATGATATCTCTATGTATGATGCTGAAACACAATCTGGTAATGAACATGAACCTAATGAAAATGTTAATGATGATGTTCATATTAATGATCAACCCAGTAATGATAATGATATAGAAATTGAACCTGCTGTTGATCTTGATAACCCACAATCAAAGAATCAACGTTATGATAATAAAGACTTTGTTGCTAGGAAACATGGTAAAGAAAGAGAACCTTGGGTTCAGAAACCCATGCCTTTTCCTCCCAAACCATCCAAGAAAAAGGATGATGAGGATTTTGAGCGCTTTGCTGAAATGATTAGACCTATATTTTTGCGTATGGGATTGACTGATATAATCAAAACAAATCCTTATGCTAAGTACATGAAAGCTATTATTACAAATAAAAGAAAGATACCTAAAGCTGAAATTTCCACCATGCTTTCTAATTATACTTTTAAGGGTGGAATACCAAAGAAACTTGGGGATCCAGGAGTACCTACTATACCATGATCCATTAAAAGAAACTATGTTAAAACTGCTTTATGTGATCTTGGAGCCGGTCGGTATCGTAGACTTGATTTGAATAAGTTGACACCTACTGAAATATCTTTGCAAATGGCTGATAAATCAACTGCTATACCTGTCGGTATTTGTGAGGATGTGCCTGTTGTAGTTGCAAACGTTACTATTTTAACGGACTTTGTTATTCTTGATATTCCCGAGGATGATAGTATGTGTATTATTCTTGGAAGACCTTTTCTTAATACTGCAGGGGCTGTTATTGATTGCAACAAAGGCAATGTCACTTTTCATGTTAATGGTAATGAGCATACGGTACACTTTCCGAGGAAACAACCTCAAGTTCATAGTATCAATTCTATCGGAAAAATTCCATCGATTATATTTGGAGGTTTTGAATTTCCTCTTCCTACTGTCAAGAAGAAATATGATATACTTATTATTGGGGATGTGCATATCCTTGTTGAGGTAACCTAGTGTTATTCGAAATTTCTCCGATTTCATGTTAATCTGAATGGGTTTGTTAACAAGACTTGATCAACCTTGTTAGTGGATTCCTTTTGACGAGCATGAGATGGATGAAACTAGAAGCACAACTCTCTGTAACCTTTATATACCTTCTGTTATTTAGTTGAAATAAAGTAAAAATAAATAATTTTCTGTCTGTTATCTGATTATCCGCGCAATATAAAAATACCTTGAAAATAGAAGTTCTCCAAATGCCCTGAAAATTAAATATGATTTTTTATAGAATATTTGAGGATTTATGGAACAAAGAACACACCAGGGGGGCCAACCACCTTGCCACGAGGGTGGAGGGCGCGCCCACCCCCTAAGGCGCGCCCCCTGCCTCGTGGGCCCACGGTGGCCCTCCTCCACTTATTCTTTCAGCCACACACTTCATCTTCCTCGCCCAAACACGAAAAACCAACTCAAACCCGAGTCCAAGCTCGTTTTGCTGCCATTTTCGATCTCCTTGCTCAAAGCACCTCTCACAAAACTGCTTTGGGACATTGTTCCTTGGTATGTGACTCCTCCATTGGTCCAATTAGTTTTTGTTCTAGTGCTTTATTCATTGCAAATTTTTGCTGCTTAGGTGACCGTGTTCTTGAGCTTGCATGTCAAATTTATATGGTAAAAAGTAGTTTTGATGCATGATATAGGCCCTAGGCACTTGTAGGAGTAGTTGCTATCAATATTATTGAGTTTGGTTTACTTTTATTTGGAAGTTACTAAAAAAAATTAGATTTTTTTAGAGGAAGAAATATACTTAGGAAAATGTTCCAAGGTGGTTCTTCAAATAAGCAAGGACCCAGGCTTGCAATGCGTGATGCTGACGAAGAGCCACCAAGAGACGCTCCAGTGCGTCCTTGTGAGTGGCCTTCTGAAAATTTTATGGATCAAGCAGGAATTAAAGAAGAATTTAATGCATATTTGCGTAATGCCGATCTTGAGTACTTTGGGGCAGACTAATGCCCCCAGTATCATGAGCTCACAAGCTCTTTTGTGAGGAGGTTTGAGTATTCATCTTCACGTAATTCTCCTGCAGTCATGTTTGACCTTTATGACAAATCTTATACCATGGACTTAGAGGATTTCACTTTTGCTTGCAAACTCCCACAATGGGGTAGTGTTAGGGATCCCCCTAAATCTAAATTTAGAAACTTTCTTGCCAGTATAACTGTAGGGGAATCTAGAGATATAACGCAGGCTACCATAGGGAGCATTCACTTTCCTGCTATACATTATTTTGCTCTCTTCATAGGTAGGTGCATAAATGCTAAGGATGAAGCATGTCACATGTGTGTCCCTGACCTTAGCATTCTCAGGAGTGCTGTGTCAGGAGACCAATCTTATCATATGGGAGCCATTGTAGCTCATAGGTTGCATCATAATAGACATAACGGAGATTTCTTTGGAGGAATTTATGCAACCCGCTTAGCTAAATTTCTTGAGATAGACATTCGTGAATGAGACATGGAGTTGCCTCCTGCTTATTTAGATTTTGATTCTATGGTTTCCCACCATTTTGTCGACAGGAACGAATCACCTCTCCAGTACCGACTAATCTTTGACAGACGCCGTGTTGTCCATATTACTCTCCCTGCTCCTGCTTTCTTTGATTATCAGGCAAGAGGAGGATATACTATTACCAGAGAGGAGGCAGATGAGTACGAGAGGAGAGCGGAGGCCGCTCGTCGCCACACTGCAGCTCAGGAGGCGATAGCTGCTGCATCTCAGTACGACCCCAACTATTATTATGGATATCAGCCAGGCCAGCCGTGGCCATAGACCAACTTAGGCCAAAAGCCTAAGCTTGGGGGAGTACGTATTTCTCACCGACATTACATTTATGTTCACACACACTCATTGCCAGATGTCGGTGCTCATACTTTTTCATTGTATCATCCATGCTAGTTTATTTTCTTTTATGCTTTCTTATTGTGTGTTAGATAAACCTTAAGAAAAAACCAAAAAAATTAGTTGTAGCTTTTAATTAATTTACTTTCCATGTTGTAGTAGTAATTAAAAAGAAAACCCAAAAATATTTTTTGTTCTTCTTTTGCTTGTTGGGAGCTTTCCTGTGTAAATAGTTTTATTTATTTTCTTTTCTTTGGGGGTTAGTAGGAGAAGACCTTGATTAAATTGTTGAAGTGGCTCTTATATGCACTATTACTTATCTGACAGAAGAGCCCATATTGCCTTGTCTTCTCCTGTTTATTGAATGCTCACAGATTCCAGCTTAGTCCAATGCACGTGCACTCTTATTATTATTCACATCGTTCGGTCGTGCAAGTGAAAGGAAATTATGATGACATATGATGGACTGACTGAGATTAGAAAAGCTGGTATGAACTCGACCTCTTTTGTTTTTGTAAATATGATGAGTTCATCGTTCTTGATTCAGCATGTTATGAATAAACATGTTTGCAATGACAATTAGAGATCATAGTTGCTTATGCCATGCTTGATTAGCTATGAGTTATAATGGTTTACCTTGCGTGCCAACATGCTATTAAAATGGTTATGATGTGGTATGATAGGGTGGTATCCCCATCTGAATGATTTAAGTGACTTGACTTGGCACATGTTCACGCATGTAGTTGAAACAAATCAACATAGCCTTCACGATATTTACGTTCATGGTGGATTATATCCTAATCATGCTTGCATCCAATGTTTATTAATTTTAATGCATGTACATGGCTATTGTCGCTCTCTAGTTGGTCGCTTCCCAGTCTTTTGCTAGCCTTCACCTGTACTAAGCGGGAATACTGCTTGTGCATCCAAACTCCTTAAACCCCAAAGTTATTCCACGTGAGTCCACTATACCTTCCTATATGCGGTATCTACCTACCGTTCCAAGTAAATTTGTATGTGCCAAACTCTAAACCTTGAAATAATCATCCTATTTTGTATGCTTGAATAGCTCATGTATCAACTAGCGCTGTGTGTATCTTCCATGTTAGGCGGGTTATTCTCAAGAGGAGTGGACTCCGCTCCTCATTCACGAGATAAAGGGTTGGTCACCAAGATGCCCAGTCCCATGCTTTATGCAAACTAAGTCAAAATAATTGCAAACAAAACTCCCCTTGGGACCTGATGTATGTTGGAGGCACTCGTTGTTTTGAGGAAGCCATGGATTGATGTTTGTTGGTGGAGGGGGAGTATAAACTTTACCATTCTATTTGGGAACCGCCTATAATGTGTGTAGCATGGAATATATCGCCATCTCTCGGTTGTTATGTTGACAATGAAAGTATACCGCTCAAAATATTATTCACCTCTATTTTAAAACTGAGCTCTGGCACTCTGCAAATCCATGCTTCCCTCTACGAAGGGCCTATCTATTTACTTTTGTTGAGTCATCACCCTCTTATTAAAAGCACTAGCTGGAGAGCGCAGCTGTCATTTGCATTCATTACTGTTAATTTATATTGGATGTGACTATGATTGGATCTCTTTTACCATGAATTACAATGTCTAGTCAGTCCTTGATCTTTAAAGGTGCTCTGCATTTATATTTTGCGGTCTCAGAAAGGGCTAGCGAGATACCATCTTGTTATATCATATTATGATTGTTTTGAGAAAGTGTTGTCATCTGAGATTTATTATTATGGCTTGCTAGTTGATTATGTTATTGATATGAGTAATCATGAGACCTGAGAATTATTGCAAATGTGGTTAGTTATAACCTTTGCTGAAAACTTGAATGCTAGCTTGACATATTTACAACAACAAGAGCAAACAGAGTTTGTAAAAGTTTTTTTATTTCTTTCAGTTTGTCAACTGAATTGCTTGAGGACAAGCAAGGGTTTAAGCTTGGGGGAGTTGATACGTCTCCAACGTATCTACTTTTCCAAACACTTTTGCCCTTGTTTTGGACTCTAACTTGTATGATTTGAATGGAACTAACCTGGACTGACGCTGTTTTCAGCAGAATTGCCATGATGTTGTTTTATGTGCAGAAAACAAAAGTTCTCGGAATGACCTGAAACTCCACGGGATATCTTACAATAAATAATAAAAAATCCTCGCCAAAGATGAAGACCAGGGGGGCCACACCCTTCTCACGAGGGTGGGGGGCGCGCCCCCCTACCTCGTGGGCCCCCTGGAGACCCCCCGACTCAAACTCCAACTCTATATAACTGCTTTCGGGGAGAAAAAAATAGGAGAGAAGAAATCATCGCGTTTTACCATATGGAGCCGCCGCCAAGCCCTAAAACCTCTCGGGAGGGCTGATCTGGAGTCCGTTCGGGGCTCCGGAGAGGGGGATTCATCGTCGTCGTCATCATCAACCATCCTCCATCACCAATTTCATGATGCTCACTGCCGTGCGTGAGTAATTCCATCGTAGGCTTGCTGGACGGTGATGGGTTGGATGAGATTCACCATGTAATCGAGTTAGTTTTGTTAGGGTTTGATCCCTAGTATCCACTATGTTCTGAGATTGATGTTGCTATGACTTTGCTATGCTTAATGCTTGTCACTAGGGCCGGAGTGCCATGATTTCAGATCTGAACTATTATGTTTTCATCAATATATGAGTGTTCTTGATCCTATCTTGCAAGTCTATAGTCACCTATTATGTGTTATGATCCGTTAACCCCGAAGTGACAATAATCGGGATACTTACCGGTGATGACCGTAGTTTGAGGAGTTCATGTATTCACTATGTGCTAATGCTTTGTTCTGGTTCTCTATTAAAAGGAGGCCTTAATATCCCTTAGTTTCCATTAGGAACCTGCTGCCACGGGAGGGTAGGACAAAAGATGTCATGCAAGTTCTTTTCCATAAGCACGTATGACTATATTCGGAATACATGCCTACATTACATTGACGAATTGGAGCTAGTTCTGTGTCACCCTATGTTATGACTGTTACATGATGAACCGCATCCGGCATAATTATCCATCATTGATCCAATGCCTATGAGCTTTCCATACACTGGTTTACGCTTATTTACTTTCCCGTTGCTATTGTTACAATCACTACAAAATACCAAAAACATTACTTTGCTTTCATTACTCTTTTGTTACCGTTACCATCACTATCATATTACTTTGCTACTAAACACTTTGCCGCAGATACTAAGTTTCCAGGTGTGGTTGAATTGACAACTCAGTTGTTAATACTTGAGAATATTCTTTGGCTCCCCTTGTGTCGAATCAATAAATTTGGGTTGAATACTCTACCCTCGAAAGTTGTTGTGATCCCCTATACTTGTGGGTTATGAATTCACTACTCCGCACCACTGCCGAGATGCTTGAGGACAAGGACTGCGAAAATCGTGCCTTGCGAATGGAGCTCTTCAACTCTTGTTCTGACCACTGGGCCACTCTGACTCGGTTTGCACCTGCCGTGCAGGCGGGGTATATGGATATGAGGGACTTGTACCCTGTTCGGTCTGGTCTGCCAGATTGTATGGACTGACGTGATGTAGGAGGCATCACCCCTCCTCGTGGACCTCGTCTGCCACCGTTTGTTGGGCCAAGGCCATATCTGAGTCCCTATGGACCGCAAGCTCCACAGGACCAACTATTTCCAGATGATCATGTTCAACTCCCAGGACATGGTGGTAATCCCTATGAAGATTACTACGGAAACGTCTGAGTTGGTAGTAGCTTCACTAGTATTGTAATAGTTGTATCCTCCATAGTCCTGCGTGACTTGTGGAATACGACTTGGTGTGTATCACGTTCCATAGGTGTAGAAAAATAATGTATAGGAACTTGGAATGCCTCCGATGAGATGTAACATCTTTCACCGTAGTTGTACTCTAGCCCGTGCTTGTACTAAACTATGTACGGTATGTATGACCGATGGTATATATATGGCAGTTTCTATATTACCATATCGTGCAAGTGAACATCTCAACATTCCGTGTTATCCATTACATTCCGCACTTCCTTGCCAAGTTTGTGCCATCCTTGTCTAAACCGTTGTCTTGTTTTTCCTAGGATGGTCAACACCCGCAGCAACCCTGCTGCCCCGGAGCAGGGTGAAGCCAGTGCAGCTAGGGATGAGTATTTGCCTCACCCACCTTCTCTGGCCGAAGTTATGCTGGAGGCAGAAAGAAACAAGCGTGAGACTAACCGCTTGCTGGAGCGGATTGAGCAGAATACTACACGTCAACAGAGGAACGACTTGGTGTCAATCAATGACTTTGTCAAGTTGTACCCACCGAAGTTTAATCATTCCGTCGAGCCCCTCGATGTGGATGATTGGCTTCGCAGCATCACCCATAAGCTAGTTCTGCCAACGTAGCCGAAGCTGATAAGGTTACCTATGCTGCCTATCACCTCGAAGGCCCTGCTAGCCTTTGGTGGGAGAACTTTGAGGCTATGCGCCCGGCTGGCCAAATCACTACTTGGGCTGAATTCAGTGAGGCTTTCCATGAGCATCACATTCCGGAGGGTCTCATGGATCGTAAGCGGGAAGAATTCTGCAATTTCACCCAAGGCAGATTGACCATGGATGCATACAACCGTGAGTTTGGTAATCTGGCATGTTATGCTCCTGAAGAGGTATCCACCGACGCCAAGAAGCGGGCAAGGTTCCGCAAGGGACTTAGCCCTGAGCTTCGCCGTGATCTTCGTCTGCACGAGTGCACCTCCTTTCAGAAGTTGGTCAATAAGGCCATCAGTGCTGAGACATGCCAGACTGACTATGACGCCTCACGCAAGCACTCCCGTGACTTTGGTTCTTCAACCGGCTCTGGATCTCAGAAGCGTCGGGTGTGGATTCCAAACACAGCTCTGTCACCCAGGTTCACTCCGAGGCCATCCTTTGAGGCGCCTCGCCCCAACCAGCAGTTCGCACCGCCTAAGACCTATGGTGGCCCCGCTGCTAATGCTGCTCCACGCCCAATGTTGTGACATGTTTCAACTATGGAGAGCCGGTTCACTACAGTTGAGAGTGTCCCCAGAACAACCCCAATCAGCCTGGAAAGTCCGTTGGTCGTGGTAAGCCAGCGGGAAAGACTTACTACGCCAAGCCAGCCACCACTGCACGTGGTCATGTCAACTATGTCTCAGTTGAGGAGACTCATCCTAACTTCGTCCTTGGTACGCTCCTTGTTAACTGCTATACGACATCTGTTCTTTTCGATACTGGAGCATCTCATTCATTCATATCTGAGAGCTATGCTTGATTGCATAACACGACATTCTGTGACATGCCCACTTCCATGGAAATTCAAACCCCTGGCTCTAGATGGCAAACTTCTAGAGTAAGCCATGGGAATGAAATTCTTGTCGATAGACTTGTCTTCCTTGCATCCTTAATAGCTCTCAAGTCCTCAGACATAAACATCATCTTGGGTATGGACTGGATGTCAGCTCATTATGTTAAGATTGATTGTGCCACTAGAACCGTTCAACTTACTCACCCATCGGGCAAGACAGTCAATGTCTTAACTCGAGTGGCCAAGCGCCAGCTTTACTCCCTAAATGCTAACCCCTTTCCAGACCTTGAAGATATTTCGGTAGTCCGTGACTTCCCGGATGTCTTTCCAGAAGAACTGCCAGGTGTTCCACCTGACAGGGATGTCGAGTTCGTGATAGACCTTGTTCCAGGAACCGTCCCAATCTCTAGAAGACCCTATAAGATGGCACCCTTAGAACTAGCCGAGCTTAAGAAACAACTCGATGAGTCCTTGAAAAAGGGTTTCATCTGTCCTAGTTCTTCTCCGTGGGCTTGCCCCATCCTCTTCGTCAAGAAGAAGGATGGAACGGATCCGATGGTTGTAGATTACCGACCCGTCAACTTGGTCACTATCAAGAACAAGTATCCGCTCCCCAGGATCAACGATCTGTATGATCAGCTCGCTGGATCCTCGGTCTTCTCCAAAATGGATTTGAGGTTGGGTTACCATCAAATAAAAATCAAAAACAGGGACATTCCCAAAACGGCCTTTGTTACTCGTTATGGCCAATACGAGTACACCGTCATGTCCTTAGGTTTAACCAATGTCCCATCCACCTTCTCTCGGTTAATGAACTAGATCTTCATGGAGTATTTGGATAAATTCGTCGTGGTATACCTTGACAACATACTCATCTACTCCAAGAATGAGGAAGAACATGCCGAACATCTAAGGCTGGTATTGACAAAACTTCGAGAGCATCACCTTTATGCCAAATTCTCAAAGTGTGAATTTTGGTCGCCAGAAGTGACTTATCTAGGCCATGTTATATCTGGTAAAGGTATTGCTGTCAATCCCGAGCGAGTTCACGCCATCCTTGATTGGACTCCACCTGAAACGATCAAGCAAGTTCAGAGCTTCCTTGGCTTAGCGAGCTATTGTCGCTGCTTCGTCGAGAATTTATCTAAGGTTGCTAAACCTCTAACTGAACTCCTCAAGAAAGATAAAAAGTTTGAGTGGACCCCACAGTGCGAGTTCAGCTTTCAGGAACTAAAAAGACACCTGACATCTGCTCCCGTACTGGTACCGCCAGATTTCTCCAAGGACTTTATTATCTATTGCGACGCCTCGCGACAAGGACTAGGCTGCATACTCATGCAAGATCATCAGGTAATGGCCTATGCTTCACGACAATTACACCCACATGAGGAAAACTATCCCACACATGATCTATAGCTTGCAGCTATAGTCCATGCACTTAAAACTTGGCGACATTACCTTCTCGGTAATCGTTGCGAGATCTTCACCGACCACCAAAGTCTGAAATACATCTTCACCCAACCGGATTTGAATCTCAGGCAAATAAGATGGGTCGAGTTGATCTCAGATTACGACTTAGGGATAACTTACACCCCGGGAAAAGCCAATGTTATGGCTGATGCACTAAGTCGTAAATCCTATTGTAACAATCTGATGTTACAACAAGGTCAACCACTTCTCCATGAGGAATTTCGGAAGCTTAATCTTCACATTGTTCCTCGAGGATTCCTATCCACCCTGGTGGCGAAACCTACCCTTACGGGTCAGATCATCAAAGCACAGAAGGTAGATTCGGGAATCTCCCGTATTAACAGAAACATTAAGAAAGGAGTCGCGAATTGTTTCTCCATTGATGATCAAGGCGTCGTATTCTTTGGAAACCGCTTAGTGGTTCCCAAGGCATGAAACCTGAGGCGGCTAATTCTTAAGGAAGCTCATGAATCCCCTCTCACCATTCATCCTGGTAGTACTAAAATGTATCAAGACCTATGCCAGAGGTTTTGGTGGACTAGGATGAAGAGAGAAATTGCTCAATACATTGCTAATTGCGACGTCTATCGTCGTGTTAAAGCAGAGCATCAATGGCCTGCTGTCACCCTTCAACCTTTGGCTATTCCTGAATGGAAATGGGATAAAATCGGTATGGATTTCATTACCGGGTTTCCCAGGACCAAGAGAGGGAATAATGCTATCTTCGTCGTTGTCGATCGTCTTTCCAAAGTAGCCCACTTCCTACCTGTTCGTGAGAGTATAACCGCTAGCCAGCTAGCTGACTTATACATCTCCCGAATAGTGTCTCTTCATGGTGTTCCATTGGAGATTAACTCAGACCGTGGAAGTCTTTTCACCTCTCGATTTTTGGAAAGTTTCCAAAATGCTATGGGAACTCGTCTCTCCTTTAGCACCGCCTTCCACCCCCAATCAAGTGGTCAAGTAGAACGAGTCAATCAAATTCTGGAGGATATGCTCCGAGCTTCTACCATCTCATTCTGAATGGATTGGGAGAAATGCCTTCCATTCGCCGAGTTCGCTTATAACAACAGTTATCAAGCTAATTTGGGCAAAGCTCCTTCCGAAGTTCTCTATGGACGAAAATGCCGAATGCCTCTTAAGTGGTCAGAAACCGGGGAAAGACAACTCTTTGGCCCGGATATGATTCAGGAAGCAGAAGAGCAGGTTCACATTATTCATGAGAAATTGAAAACAGCCCAATCTCGTCAAAAGAGCCAATATGACCGCAAGCATAAGCTCATGACTTATGAAGTCGGCGAGAAGGCTTACCTTCGGGTTACTCCTTTAAAGGGAACCCATCGTTTCGGTATCAAATGCAAATTGGCTCCTCGTTACATTGGACCCTTTCGTATTCTTGCCAAACAAGGAGAAGTTGCCTACCAATTGGAACTACCTCCGCATCTTTCCAGAATTCACGATGTCTTCCACGTTTCTCAACTCAGGCGTTGCTTCGCGGATCCTATCTGTGGAGTGGACCACGAAACGCTTGATCTCCAAGATAATCTCACATATCGAGAATATCCCATTCGTATCCTTGATCAAGCCGAGCGTACCACTCGATGCCATAACATCAAGTTTCTCAAGGTTCAATGGTCACACCACTCTGAGAAAGAAGCCACCTAGGAAAGGGAGGATCGTCTTCGATTTGAGTACCCCACCTTCTTCCCAACGGATCCTAAATCTCGGGACGAGATTCTTTTGAGTGGGGGTGAGTTGTCACACCCTAGCTAGTTCATGCATTAGAGTGTTGCATCATGTCTACTTTTTCAGAAATTTAGAATGGGGATGACAGAACCCCCAGCACCCCCCCTGAAAACAACTAGGGTTTACTAAAATCATTTGCAATGAACCTGAAATGCCCTTCTAAAAAGTCCACCCTTTTTGTCTTGGGTTAGAACCTCTCACAAAATGGGTTCACAATTTTCTAGGACACATAAGGTCATTGGATTAAATCATTACCTATTTGCATTTGGGCATTTAAATGCTATAAATATTTTAAATGCCCAAATAATTCTGGAAATAAGTGTGGGCTGTTGGAAATAATCCAAACAGAGCTCCTGATTATTTTCAGGATTTTTGGAAGTGCCTAACTATTTTTAATAAAGCCACACAGTTACAGAAAAACAGAAAAACAAAACAGAATAAAGAGAGGGAGAGAATCTCACCTGGCAGCCCACTGGCTGGCCCAGCATTGTGCTGGCTCGTGCCAGCCAGCTGCTTCCTCTCGCCAGAGCAGACAAAGAGGTGACACCGCTGAGCGCGAGCTCGCCACGGCGCCAGCTGCTTGCCGCCCACGCCCCTGAACACCTGGGCAGGCTCCACGTCGCCCGCTCCCCTGCCTCTCTCCCTCGCTTTCCCGCACCATGGCCGACGCTGCTGCGCCCGCGCCACCGTGAAGCTCGCGTTCTCCGTCGTCCCCGCGCTGCGCTGACTTGTCCATGAGCTCCGCCATTGTCCGCAACGTCGAGCTAGACGAGCCCTAAGCGCTCGCACGCACTGAGCTCGGCCACAACTGCTGCCGCCACCGCACGTCGCCGTCGTGGCCACAGCAACTTGGGCTTGATTCCGAGCACGTCACCATCTTCACCGCACTCGCAGGAGCCCAACGCACCACCCCACGCACCTCGCCGTGCCCCGTAGCCTCGGGTTCAACCTCGCACGAACTCCGGCGACCGCCAAGGTCATCGCCGACGATGTTCTCGGCCACCCCGAGCTCCACCACTGCCACCAAACAACGCGGCTCGTTCCCAGCTTCATGTAGACATGCTCCGTCGTTGTTTTGGTCGCCGGAGCACGAAACCCGCACCCCACCGCCGCGTCTGGTCTCGCCGGCGGCTAAATGCCGACGAGTTTGACCCCGTTTGACCATGGTTGACTCCGTGTGGGCCCAGGTTGACTCCCCCCCTGAGTCCATGATAGGTGGGGCCCGTCTGCTAACTAAGTTAGGTTTAGTGCTAACTAAAAATTAGTTAGGCAAATTACACTGACACGGGGGTCCGACTGGTCAGCTTTGACCTGGGCTGGCGCCTTTGACCTGCTGACGTCACCCTGACGCAATGTTGATGCAGTAAGTCAATTACTGGAATTATTCTTATATAGGAAATTCCAGAAATTGTCCTAAACTTCAAAAATTCATAGAAATTAATCTGTAACTCCAAATGCAAAGATTTATATATGAAATTTGATCACAAAAATTCAATCTTTCCATCTGTAATGGTTTCATGCATGACAGAACACTTTAACCTTGTTGTTTAGGTGAATCAAGCTAATGCACTTATATGACTTAATAACTTGAGCTTTCATTTGAATCTTTGATTCAAATAGACTCAAACCAACATGTTTAACAATGCATTAGCCAAGACAAATCATATTGCCATGTCATAGCATGCATCATATTGTTGCATATTGCCATGTGATGATTGTGTTCTGTGGTGTCTTTCGTGGTAGGTTCTGCCTCCAAGGATACCTTCGATTATCCGACTGAAGGGCAGTGCCCTACTACTACTCCATCAGGCAAGCAACCCCATTGATCATATCGATACAATCCCATGTTCTCGCTCCTGCTCTCATTTACTGCATTTGAGACAACAACATTTCAAACTATTGTGTGATGCGATAGTTGGACCCTTTTTCCTCTGCATGACCTGTCATTGCCATAGTAACTAGATGAAACCCACTAGCATGTGTAGGAGTTGTTTGAGCCATGTCTGTGTTTCCTACCTTGCTATGTCTGCTATGCTTAGAGTTGTGTCAGGTCTGGTTCATCTAGGTGATGGGCTAGAGTGAAATGATTATGTCAGTAATGTGAGGGATGTGTTGAACATGATTTGGTAAAGGTATCGATGAGAGGCCATGTAGGAGTACATGGTGGGTTGTTTCATTGAGGCCGTCCTTAAGAACTGAGATCTATATGTGTGATTTAAGAATCGGTTACTACCATGCATTGGGCCCGAAACTAATGGACCCTCTCGGCTTCTTAACCACCCTAGCTCTCTGTCCAGGAGTTGCAACTAGTTTCTGGTGTTTATAGGATATGTGTTGGCGGCCGTGTGTAGCGCTGACCCTAGGGGTGGGCTATGATGCGGTAGATACACAGTGACGGGTATGCTGGGCGCCCGTTTGGCATCTCGGGACCCTGTACACATCGTTCGGGGCCGTATGTGGAAACCTCGGCCGGACTCCCTGCGGATGGAACCTGGATAGGCGATAGACCTGGACTAGAGACTTGAGTGTTTAGGTAGGCCATGGCCGACACCCTCGTTGGGTTTCCGCTTGAAGGTTGTCGAGTACATGTCGTGTAAACGACGATAAGTGGTGAGAGCGTGTATGAAGAAGTACACCCCTGCAGGGTTAACATCATCTATTCGAATAGCCGCGTCCGCGGTAAAGGACTACTTGGTTGCCTATACAGTTCATAGACAAGTTAATGGTTACTACTAAAAGACTCAAGATAAGTGTGAGTACCGCAGATGGCCCCTTCGTAGGATGACGAGGGAGGATCCATGGTGGAGTATTACGATGGTGTTTAGTGGACTCGTGTGCGAAAACTATTTTACAAGTGGTGTCTCATAGGATAGCTTAGCCAAGAGTCAAAGCTAGCTTGCTGCTATAACTCCACTACCTTCTTGAGAATGAGCATGTATAGTAGGATCTGTTGTAAGACTTGCTGAGTACCTTTGTACTCATGTTGCTTTAATTACTGTTTTCAGACGACAACACCGCCCCCTCCGACGGGTTTTATGTAGACCTCGACGTCGATGAGTGACTTGCCACCCAGGTGGCGATTCCGAGCCATGGAGGGCCCTATGTAGATAGACAGGCTTCGTCAAGCCTTCTTTCTTTCTAGTGTCTATACTCAGACTAGTTTGCTTCTGCATGTGCTTGTATGTTTGTATGACTTGAGTGTCGGGTCATGTGACCCCTACCTGTATGAACATGTTATGTATGGCTCTCCGGAGCCTTTAAATAAAGTACTTGAGTTGTATAGTTTTTTTGTGATGCCATGTTGTATTTACACATATATTGTGTGTATGATTGAAATGCTTGGTATGTGTGGGATCCGACAACCTAGTTGTTTATCCTTGGCAGCCTCTCTTATGGGGAAATGTAGTCTAGTGCTTCCATGAGCCATAGTAGTCCGCTATAGCCTGATTCACTGGAGTTCTGCTAGCCCAGCACTACTGCTCCGGACACTTGACTGGCCGGCATGTGTTTCACTTCGTTCCTGTGTCTGTCCCTTTGGGGAAATGTCACGCGGTGACATCCGGAGTCCTGCCTAGCCTGCTACAGCCCGGGTTCCCGGAGTCCTGTTAGCCCAGTGCTACAGCCCGGATTCACACGCTGCTGACCGACATGCTCGATGTTGATTCATGTATGCCTGTCCCCGTAAGTTTGTGCCACTTTGGGTTCACGACTAGCCATGTCGGCCCGGGTTCTCTGTCATATGGATGCTAGCGACACTATCATATACGTGAGCCAAAAGGCGCAAACGGCCCCGGGCCATGGTAAGGCGACACCCGTGGGAATACCGTGCGTGAGGCCGCAAAGTGATATGAGGTGTTACAGGCTAGGTCAATGTGACTTGGAATCAGGGTCCTGACAGCGTGAGCCATGGACATAGCACTATAGGTGGAACAGAATGGGGGTTGTGGAGAAAAAAAAGAGAAGATAGTCTCACATCAACTAGGCGTATGAACGATCTATGGAGATGCCCATCAATAGATATCAATGTGAGTGAGTAGGCAATACAAAAAAAAGACACATTCGTGACATTTTGGGCCGAACGAAATTTTTTTCTGTCATACATATGACACTTCTATGACAATAATTGTGACAAAACCTGGTATCATCATAGATGTGGTGGGCTCCTACTTCTATGACAAAAAATCATGACAGAAAATGGGCTTTTCATCCTGGGCGGGCCGGAGACGCAGCTGCATGACATTCTTTGGGTCATCCATGACGGAAAAAACCATGGTAGAAGCGAGGGCGAGGAAAATTTCGGGGAGTTCCCGGTTATGGTGGGAGGTCGGGGGCCGAGCGATGCGCATTTCTCTCATACACATACGCGCGTGTGTGCGAGGTGTTGGCTCTAACTGAACCCGAGCGAGGCGTTGGGCTCTAACTGAACCCGAGCGATTGCACTGCAGGCTACGCGTTACTGAACCCGAGCGATCGATCGATGGCTGTTAACTGAACCCGATCGAGCGATTCCTTCGCTACTGCTGCTAACTGAAGCCGATCGATGCTGCCTCTAGATGAATAGTGAGATTTGCGGGGGGTGTTTGGATGAACAGTTCCCGGTGGGGGTGGATGAATAGGACCCCGTGGTGTTGCCTCTGGATGAACAGGACCCCGATCGATCGAGCCGGTTGGGGCTGGATGAACAGGACCCCATGGAGGGCTGGATGAACAGGACCACCCCGTGGAGGGCAGGATGAACAGTAGACGGTGGAGGGCAGAATGAACAGTAGCCCGTGGAGGGGTGGTTGAACAGGAGCCCGTGGAGAGGGTTGGTTGAACAGTAGCCGGTGGAGTAGCGCGCGGTGGAGGCTGGATGAACAGGAGCCCGTGGATGAACAGTCGCAGGTGGAGGCTGGAGGAGGTCGACGGTGGATGAATAGTAGTTCGTGGAGGCTGGAGGGGGTCGACGGTGGAGATGAACAGTATCTCGTGGAGTCCCGTTTTGCGGTACGCCACACCCCTCCTGATGAACAGGACTCCCGTTTCGACGGTAGAGCTCCAACACAAGTCTGTTTCGTCCGTTTTGCGGTACGCCACACCCCTCCCGATGAACAGGACCCCCGTTTCAACCGTAGGAGGTCTGTTTCCTCCGTTTTGCGGTACGCCGGACCCCTCCCGATCAACAGGACCCTGTTCCGAACGTAGGAGGTCTGTTTCCTCCATTCTGCTGTACGCCAGGCCTCGTTTCCATCACCTGTTCCATCCAAGCCCTCCCGATGAACACGACCACGCATTCCGTTCCAACCTAGCCGGTTGGCTCCCACGCGTTTCGTTGCCTCCCATGAACATGGGGCATTTCGTTGCCTCCCCATGAACACGACGCATTCCGTTGCCTCCCCATGAACGCGGCGACGACGTTGTTTCTCCGTTCCGACCTAGCCATGTCAACGAGCCCTCGCCGTACGTATGCGCGAGTAGGCGTTTGAGACCCCGCCCGTATTTACACATACGTGGCCGTATGTTCTTTCTTGCACCCTGGCCGCCTCTACTACGACACGTGCGCGCCTCTACATCCACCAGTATATATGTACGTACACGTTCGCAACTAGAATGACAACACTACGTATGCTTCGACCAGGTGGGTCCCGACTGTCAGGCACTTCCTTGCTTGCGAAGATGTAGCTGGTGGGTCCCAGCAGTCAGGGGGGTGAAATACGGTGGCCCGTCCGGTGGGTCCCCGCTGTCAAGTGGAGGAATAATTATTTTGCACGTAATAAGGAGGCACTTCCTTGCTGCGGTCGGGGACCCAGCTGTCAGCCTCTCCACGTACAGTCCACATCTGATGGAAGCTGTTCCTTGACCACGTTGACCACGCTGCACCGAGAGCACCAGGGCGGTGGACGATGGCGAGGCCTAGGAAGGGGATGAAGCAGAGCCGGGGAAGACGCGGCAGTGGATGCCCACACGTAGAGGAGTACGAGGGTTCACTGGTTCGCTGCAGTGTGAGGCTGCCGTCGCCGCAGAATAACAGGGGGTGTGGGTGAGTAGAGGGATGGCCTGGCCAGCGGTGGGAGTAGTAGGGGGCGGCGAGGCCTCCGCCGCATCGTAGCCGGCCATGGGAGGCAGGAGCACGAGGCACGACCAGTGCTGGTTTGGGCGGCTGGAGCAAGAAGACCAGAGATTGAAGAAGCACTACATCCGTTGGATGGACATTGTACGGTCACTGGAGCTAGAATCGTGCATATTGACTAAGTTAACAAAGCCCTCCGTCCCCATCAACTTAGTAGGCCCACAAGTCAGCCTCCCACCAAGGTGGGTCCCAGCTAGCAGGGGGTATTCATTTTTTTGTGCGTAATAAGGAGGCACTTCCGGTGGGTCCGAGCTGACAGCAGGGGGAACGTTTTTTCGCGAAATACGGTGGCCCGTCGGGTGGGTCCCAGCATTGAGGGGCAAACGTTTTTTTCACGATATACTGGTGGGCGTCCGGTGGGTCCCTGCTGTCAGGTGGAGGAATAATTATTTTCCACGTAATAAGGAGGCACTTCCTTGCGGCTGCCGTGGACCCAGGTGTCAGCCTATCCACGTACAGTATTCTTCCGATGGAATTCGGTCGTTGACCACATTGACCACGCCGCGCCGACAACACCACGGCGGTGGACGACGGCGAGGCCTAGGAAGGGGACGACGCGGAGCCGGGGAAGACGCGGCAGTGGATGCCCACGCGGAGAGGAGTACGAGGGTTCACTGGTTCGGCTGCGCTGCCGTCGCCGCAGAATAACAAGGGGTGTGGGTGAGTGGAGTGGAGGGGTGGCCTGGCCAGCGGTGGGAGTAGTATGGGGGCGGTGAGGCCTCCACGGCAGCACAGCCGGCCACGGGAGGCAGGAGCAGGAGGCACGACCGGCGCTGGTTTGGGCGGATGGAGCAAGAAGACCAGAGGTTGAAGAAGCACTACAGCCGTTGGATGGACATCGTACGGTCAGTCGAGCTAGAATCGTGCATATTGACTAAGTTGACAAAGCCCTTCGTCCCCATCAACTTAGTAGGCCCACTATACTGGGTCCCAGCTAGCAGGGGGTATTCATTTTTTTTGTGCATAATAAGGAGGCACTTCCTTGCGTGCGAAGATATAGCTGGTGGGTCCGAGCTGTCAGCGGCGGTAACGTTTTTTTGCGAAATACAGAGGCCATTTCGGTGGGTCCCAGATGTCAGGTGGAGGAAATCATTATTTTGCGTGTAATAAGGAGGCATTTCCTTGCGTGCGGCCGTGGACCCAACTGTCAGCCTCTCTACGTACAGTCCACTTCAGATGCATGTCGGTCGTTGACCACGCTGACCACGCCACGCCGAGAGCACCAGGGCGGTGGACGACGGCGAGGCCTAGGAAGGGAACGACACGGAGGCATGGAAGACTTGGCCATTGTTTTTGTTTCCCACACGGAGGGGAGTACGATTGTACGAGGGTTTACTGGTTCGTCTGCCGTCGTTGGAGAATAACAGCAGGTGTGGGTGAGTAGAGGATGGCTAGGCCAGCAATGGGAGTACGATGGGGCGGTGAGGCCTACGCGGCAGCACAGCCGGCCGCGGGGAGGAGGGAGCAGGCAGTCCCGCCGGCGCTTGTTTGAGCGGCTGGAGCAGAAAGAGCAGAGATTGAAGAAGCACGACGGCCGTTGGATGGACATCCACCAGTATACATGCCATCTGTGGAAAGCCTCAAATCTGTGGAAAACAGCATACCGCCCATCTGCCATTATTTCAAATAATTTACAGCCCATTTGCTAATTCTTACGGGTTTTTTGGAGCCCATATTCTTTATGTTAGCATTATAGCCCATATTGTGGCCACGGTTAAAAAATTATACGAAATTTTGCATATGTCGGTGCGGTCTGAACTGTTTTTAATCCTGAAATTTCGAGTCACATTCAGACTGATTTTAAAAATAAATGTATATAAATATAAAATCCAATAAATTGTCCACGCATAAAAATCAATGCAATTTAAAATCTCGAAATGAAAAAAGATATTTGAAAATAATTGCCGGTTTGATGTGTTTTAAAAATGTACATCCCATTTCTCATTACTGATAGGCCATTTTCTCGGCCAGCCGAATGAAGCTCTCCTCATCTTGAAAGATTTGCAGCCCAACAGGCCTCATAAAGCGACTTACTTGACAAATCACAAAAGAACTGGGCTAGCCATATTCAGAAAGAAAAAAAACTACTGGGCTGGTCTGTGGTAAACATAAAAGAAAAGGCTGTCTAGACAGGCCAGAGTGTCCCGCACAGCCCAGTTGACACCCTGCTTCCGTCTCAAAAACAAATTAGATAAATGCCACTCCAATTATGGCGATTCATAAAAATGCCACTGCAATTTCCAAACTTTGAAAAATGCTACTGCAATTTTTGCAAACTTTGAAAAACGCCACTGCAGTTTGCAAACTTTGAAAAACGCCACTCCAGACTTCGAAAAATGCCACTAGAAATGGCATGAAATGGCATTTTTCAAAGTTTGGAAATTGCAGTGGCATTTCTCGGATACACCAGATTTGGAGTGGCATTTATCGAATTAACCCAAAACAAAAATAACTGGGCGAGCTGCTGGGTCCTTGGTGTCAGCCGCTCGTTGTGCAATTCTCTCATTTATTGACTACGTTAACAATGGCATGGGACCCAGATGTCAGAAATCCACTAGGAGGAGCCATTTTTTTATTGGCTTGAAATAAGGAGGCACTTGCTTGCGTACTGCCATGACCTTGGCGGGTCCCTGCTGTCATCCTCTCGACGTACAATCATCTCCTGATTGTGTACCCGTCAACTTGCTAGGCCCACAAGTCAGCCTCTAAACCGTGGAGGACAAATACAACCCATTTAAAAAAATAACAGCCCATTCCATATGTTCAAACGGAAAGTTCAACATTCAGACCAAAGTAACAGGTCTGATCCACATATAGAGTACTAAACTTCCACGTTGACAACCATCATAGCCAAGTTAACTATCTACTCCCACTAACACTCTAGTAGCGTACAAGTACTAACTTACTCTTAGCTAACTAGACGATGTCGGCCGCCATCTGCTGTCCATGCTAAACGCTGGCACCGGCGTCCTCCGCCTCGCCTCGGACTTGCCAGAGGTGCGATAGGGCGCGTTGCTCGCGTGTGTTGGCCCTTTCCATGCCGGCGTGGTCCACCGAAGCTTCGGCTTCCAAGCGGGAAACCCACTTGACGAGCTGGTAGTAAAAATCGACGTCGTGAACGCGTGCGTGCCCGACAGCCTCCAGGGCTATTTGCCGGGCGCCGGTCTCCACGTAGTCGACCCAGTTGCGGGTGCTCTGCTCGTGACTCAGAGCGTCGGTGCGCTGCTGCTCCATGTCCCGCTGGCGGCGCAAATCGGTGATACGCTGCTCCTCCGCCAGGCGGTCGCGCTCCAACAACTCCTGCTCCTCCGCCATGCGGTCACGCTCCAACAACTCCTCGATCTCCGCATTGCTATCTAAAGACAGATAGAATGCCTCCTCCCTCTGTCTGCCTTCCGGTGAAAACCCGAACACTAGTTCTGGCGGTGACCGCCTCCGGCGTCGCCTACCGCGGACGGGAGGGGGCATGGCGGACGTGGCGAGCGACGTTGGGCCGGTGGGGGCTTATGAGGATATGGCGAGTTGGGTCACGGTGGCACCTGAGAAGGCCGGGAAACAGTACTTATAGGCGGAAGGTAGCACGACGGTCATCGGAATTCAATGCATAATGGCTTAGCGCCCCAGCTTGCCGTGGAAAACTAAAGAAACTGAAATTATGACTGTACCGTCCCGTCCCGTCTGGGTCACACTTCGGCATGGCGGTCAAACGAGTGCACTCGAATCATCTCCCTCCTTGTCAATAATGATTCCACGGATTTAAAGCATATCTTTTTTCGCATCGGTTAGCTGCCTTAATTACGGCCGGCTGCATGCAGGCACTCAGAATCGCTCGCAGGCAGTACGCGAAGCAGCATGCAACGAGTTGCAGCCGAGGGGATGCATGCAGCCACTTAAATCGCTGGAATTAATTAGGCTTAAACTTCGACATGCCGTTAATTATTGCCATGCCTTGGTCTTGCTGCTTTGCTCACGGGACTAATAAATCCCGGACTGAGGGAGTACCTTGGTTGGTGAGAGGTTTAAATTAAGCCCTGGAAACCGGAAAGGAGGTACTAGTACGTGCATGATCCGCTATTTATTCGTGTAGGATCGAGTAGGTCGTTTCTTGAATTGAGCCCTGCAAACCGGAAAGGAGGTAGTACATGCGTGATCCGCTATTTATCCATGTAGGATCGATAGTGTAGCTTGTCAGTTTCTTTAAGGTAGGCATTTTTATCAGTGTAGGATCGATAGTGTAGCATGTCAGTTTCTTCAGAGGTAGGCATTTTTATTCAAAAAACTGCCACTTCGCATCTTGCTTCGCAAATAAAACTGCTAGGAGCGCATTTGTAGGCTAGCTAGTGATCGATCATTAACTTGTAAACACTGAGCGAACAGAAATAAGTAACTGTTAATGCATCTCAATGATTCACAGATCATATACAAATATGTAGCTCCAAAAGCAAAGATCAGCCACTTCGGATCTCGCGTCGCAACTAAAACTAACTAGTATGATTCCCATACATAAGATCAACATGTTAATGCATCTCAATGATTCACAGATCATATACAAATATGTAGCTCCAAAAGCAGAGATCTAGAAAAAACATCTGTTCTTCCTACTAACATGGATGCTTCTCTTGGCCAACATTCAGTACGACTGAAAGACAAATTTGTTTGTGAAGTCTACAATTCCTCTTGCAAACGTAAGTGGTTTCACCAACAGCTGGAACCATGAGAATGAACCACACATGATGGAGGAACATCCACTGCAATATGATTTGGTCTTCTCTCGATCACACCGTGAAACTATTTTCGGAATACAAACTTTAACTTAGGCAAAATGATGCCCATTGTATAATCAGACCAATGCAATGAAGCACCTAGTGTTGGCCAATAAATAGTACAGTACTACTTTTCTGCAGTCCATGAAGTGACTATCCAATCTTTCTGTGTCTATTTTCAAATGGCACTACATGCAGTGACTATACTATTCTCTTGTGCAGTTCAACCAAAATTGCGGACACTTTGTTTGTTTGCCAAATAGCAACGGGCAGACATCTAGTAAACATATACCACACCTTGTATTTTCAGTTTAAACATGTCTCTTCCGCTTAGCATCTATCATGTTCTGCACTGGACAATCTGATACAGTTATGTTTTGCCCTGGACAATTTCATACTGAATTGATTTGCTGGTTCAGAGCAGAAATATAGTGCCTATTCTTCATCAGACCAAGGATATCCATGTTCGTAGTGATGGAAGAGGTGAAATCAATACAACCGAAATTGAGCATCCCATCATTCAATCCTGTCCTGCACCTCCAATGTAGGTCCACGCTGCCAATAAATTCACATGAAAACCACTAGTATTACTATCTAATGACAATACAAAAATAGTAGCAAGATAGTAGCAAACCATGTACCTTCGTAATGAACAGTTCATACTGACACCAATTGGATATAAAGGTTTGGAAAAAAACATGCTCCTAATGTTGAACCAGTTGGACTTTTTGTGCAGTTCCACTAAAATCGAGCATCCCTGTTTGCATAGATATTGAAAGTGTGATTACTCTAAAAGTGGCACTAGTTGAAGCATAGACTCACAAATATAAGCATTCCGATTTCATAATGGGAAAAGGTAGCAAGACTGTTTCTAACCACCTGTTTGAAGGAATAAATAAAGCAACAGCGGCTGATGTCAGGAAGGCATACATAGTTTTTTATGAAAAACTGAGCCATTCCTGACCTTTCCTCTTCTTTTAAGCAAATTTTGTGCAGTTCTACTAAAATAAAATGCCATCACCGCCTTGACAATTCAATGACACTGTACAAAAGGAAATGACTTAACATTACATCATGATGTCAGGTATGTAGTCGACAGGCATTAGAGACAAACATACAGACCTCCTCCGATAACATAATGAACATTAATTTTAACAAAGGTGTGACTAGCTTTACCGGGATAATTTGAGTGAACTCTACACCCTTTGTTCCTTAATATAACACGTTTTCGCGGTTCAATTTAAAGTACCCAAACGTCTAGTATTTAGAAAAACAGGTAGTAGTTTTCTTGAGCACATATCTGGGAAAGCTTGCCACACTTTATTTATGTCCATACGCTAATGCAACACCATTCGAATACTACAAATATACACTAATCCAGTGGCTAGTGCAATAGTAGAGTAGTTAGTTTATTACAGGGTACAGTACAATGGTTTTACTGAACAGATTTCAATAAACTCTAGCACTGGAAGGTTTCTATAAGAATTAACAATACAAAAAGTAAAGGTAACAAGTTTCAGCATTGGTATACTCACTACAGGAATCAGCTACTTTGCCGTCTGCCACGGCGGACGGCAAAGGCATGAACGGCGGACGGCAAAGGCCTTTGCCGTCAGCTGCGGACGGCAAAAGGCTCCGGCAAAGTAGGCTACGGTAAATAGCTACTTTGTCGTCTGCTTCCTGGCGGCTGACGGCAAAGGCCCTTTGCTGTCTGCGGCGGACGGCAAAGAGAGCGGACGGCAATAATTGCGCTGTCAGTCCGTTAAGTGGCTAACGGCAGGCCTTTGTCGTCTGCCGCTGACGGCAAAATTTCTAGTGTCTTTGCCGTCCGCCATTTGATGTCATCTACACGTCACTACATGGCAGGTTCTTTGCCGTCTGCCACTGATGGCAAAGTGCAGGTTCTTTGCCGTCCGCCACTGATGGCAAAGTCTTTGCCGTCTGCCACTGTAGGCAAACTGACCAAATGGGTCAGCTCCCAGGAAGCATAGCTAGATGCCACGTGTCTTCTTTGCCATCCGCGGCATACGGCAAAGAGCCCATTGCCGTTGGTGGCAGACGGCAAAGAGCCTGCATATTGGCTCTTTTATCTGTTTTTTATTAAATCCAACAATTTTCATCACAAATATATGACATATATAGATATATTTCAAAAGGCCATTACAGAGCAAACATATAAGATATCCAACACATAACTTCATCATCCAACCATATATATTACATGCATAGTTCCATCATACATAACAAGTTCAACATAGAGGCATCCAACCATATATATTACACTAGTTCCATCCAACGATACATGCATAGTTCAACGATACAAAAGAAACAGAGAAAGGGATAAGGGGCACTCCATCTATGCAAGCTTTCGTCAAGTGAATGAAATCTGCAAAATGAAAAATAAGAAAGTTAGAACAAGAAGAGTAGAACAAGAAGAAGAGTAGAACAAGAAGAAGACTAGAACAACAAGAGTAGAACAAGAAGAAGACTAGAACAAGAAGAGTATGTCATTTATGAGCTAACTTACGTGAAATGGATCATATATCAGCTAACTAAGTTGAAATGGGTCGTTTATGAGCTAGCTAAGGTGAAATGGATCATTTATGAGCTAACTTAGTTGAAATGGGTCGTTTATAAGCTAACTAAGGTCAAATGGATCGTTTTTGAGGTAACTAAGGTGAAATGGATCGTTTTTGAGCTAACTTAGGTGAAATGGATCATTTATGAGCTAATTTAGTTGAAATGGATCTTTTTGAGCTAACTTAGGTGAAATGAATCATTTAAAAGCTAATTTAGGTGAAATGGATCGTTTTTTAGCTAACTTGGTGAAATGGATCGTTTATGAGCTAAATTAGTTGAAATGGATCGTTTATGAGATAACCTAGGTAAGATGGGTCATTTTGGAGTTAACCTAGGTGAAATGGGTCATTTTAAAGCTAACGTAGGTAAAATGGATCATTTAGGAGCTAATCTAGGTAAAATGGGTCATTTTTGAGCTAACTTGGATGAACTGGATCATTTATAAGCTAACCTAGGTAAAATGGGTCATTTTAGAGCTAACTTAGGTAAAATGGATCGTCTATGAGCTAACTACGCTAATTATGCAATTTTTGACATAAGTAAGCTAAGTACAAATCGTTTTAGAGCTAACTTAGGTAAAATGGATGGTTTTGGAGGTCAGTAAGCTTATTAAGTCATTTTGGAGGAGAAGAAGCTAAGTCTAGGTCATTATGGTAAGCATTGGAGGAAATAAAGCTAAGTCTAGGTCTTTATGCATGTGTTAAGCAAAACACTAGATAAACTTACCAAGATCCAGGAGGTGTAGGAGCGGGGTGGCTCGTGTCGGTAGCTGGAGAAGGATCATGCGATGCTTGTCTGGAGTTACGCTGTAGCAAAGATCATTTCCAATGTCTTGTTAGCATGATTACACTCAAATGTTAAGACTAGCGAGTAATGTCCATTCAAATAAAACTCACCATGGTCCCAGGAGCAATCACTGGCATCGGCGGAGCGGTCTAACCTGTCTTCTCGCACACAGACTGCACATTTGGTTTTGACGACTCAGTCATACTAGTTAGTAATGAGACAAACACTACATGAATGTTTTGGCTAATCTGCAGAAGAAACTTACCACAAGGAGCTCGTACATGGCCCTTGCCTGCATGTCATTCCGTGCCCTCTCCTCCTCCATCATCTTTGTCGTCCTCTCCTCCAACTCCCGCTGCCTCTCCGCCGCCTCCGCCAGAAGTTTCTCCGTTCTATCTCTCTCACTCTGTATAGCAGCCTGCAACACCACTCACATGACCATTTGTAATCATTGATGGAAGCGCACACAATGTAATGGAGAAAGATAACTGAGTACGTATCACTAACCTTGATGGCGAGTTGCACTGGCCGTTCACGAGGCCTTATCTCAGGAGCGGAGCTCGACTGGCGCGCCTTGATCTCTGGGAGAGTGCTAGGACAACGGATAAGTCCATCTCCAATGGCTATGGAGCCATGGGACCTCCCGCCACCAGATATCATCAACAGCTCTGGATCAATGGGACCCTGGCTTGGGTTAAAGTCCTCCCCTTTCCTCGCCTTCCCCTCATCTCTATATCTCACGAGCTTGTTATGGGAGGAGATGTTGGTGAAGTTGTTTGCATCATCGAGGTCAGACTGAGAGAAAGCCTTGACTTTCTTGAAAGAGGCAGTGTGGGTCATGGCATACAGGTCGTACACCTCTGGCACCTTATCCGCCTTATTGTAGCGTGCCTAAAAGAGAGAAACAATGAAAATTAGTAATTAAAGGGCTCAAGCTAGAGTGATGAATGAATTGCATGAATCATGAAGAAAACCACATACCCAGTTGCGCCCGAACTGATATAAGTTGGAGCTGCCTTGATGGTGTGGCACACCTTCCATTTGGGCACGTTTGTCCTTGGCCTCATTGTGGAGGGCTAGCCATTGTTTTGAGCACCACTCATCGACCAACACCTCCCAACAATCCATCCGATCCGCACACCATCTCGGAGGCGCCTAAGTTAGCAAATAGAAACTTGAGCGCTACGGCTAAGAATTACTAAATGAAGGAACTTAAGTAGGGAAGGCCTTAAGAATTACCTTCATGTACTGCTCCTTACTCAGGAACTTATCGCGGCACGCCGGCTTGGTCTTCTTGATACCACGCAAGGCGTAGTAGTCTCAAACAGCCTGCACCCGAGCCTCGTGTCGTAAGTTCTGCAGTAGGCGCTTGCAGAAGTTCTCGATAACATGTGCCGCGTCCTCCTCGTATCCCTCCTCACACCTGTAGAATGTCTGCAATCAAATGAGACAATATTGATTAGTACAATTAATAACTAGCTAGTTGAAGATTTTTAAATGTGTAAAGGAGAAATTACCCAGAACTTTCTGATCACCATGTCTGCTCTCGTGTCGCACACGACACCGTCGATAATCTCATCCGGCGGGGCCGGGGCAGCCACGTAGTGCTCCCAGCTCAATCCAAGCTCTGGAAGCCGACCCTCACCAGGCAACGTGACAAACCCCGGGAAGTTTTGCCGGCAAAGAACTCCAAGGACGGAGTTGGGCCGGCGGACACTATGATGGTGGTCCCAACCCCTGCAGCATGACAAGGCCAACGCATTAGTTATTTGAAAAAACGTGAATGCACAAGGTACAAAAATATTAAATGCACTTATGTACCTCTCCCCATCAGGGAAAATCAACCACCTCTGCTCGCGGGTCACCGGCACGGACGGGAGCCGTGTAGCACCACGCTGGTAGACGGTGCCCCCCTCCTCCTCAAGATCAGTCGGCTCCCCGCCATCATCAGCCTGGCCACTCGGCTCCTCGGGCTGATCCGGCCAGGTACCCCATCCGGACGTGTGCTCCTCTGGGGTCACGTGGGCCGAACTCTCGTGGGCCGAAGGCCAGTCGACCCGAGGCTCGTGGGCCCAAGACCCGTGGATCGGAGGCTCGTGGACCGGAGTCCGTGTAGCCTCCTCCTCGGACGAGTCCACCCTAGCAGTCACGTGCTCAGGTGAAACAGCTGGGGGTGGCGGCGAGGAAGGCGCCGTAGCAGTCACCCTACCTCCTCTCCCACGACCACGTGCCCCACCTCCTCTCTTCCTACCTCGTCCCCTGCTGGGCACCGCGGTCGACGAAGAAGGGCCCGGCGGTGTGGCCATACTGTCCAGCAACGCTCGGCGAAGAGGTGCGTCTGGAATGGAAGACCTCAGACCACACTCCCGACCAGCGCCCACCATCTTTCAACACCTTCCATGACAAACAGTAAACGAAATTAGTACAACATAAAAAAATACCGACATGAATAATAATATGTGTATCACTTAAGTGTATCATCATCAAGTACAACATAAAAAAATGTAATACCTCACACTACTAATAATCTCGATCAGTATCATCAATAAATGCATAATCATCATCATCACTATAATCAATGACGGGCTCATAGGGTTCATTGGCATCAACATGTGCAAGGCCACCTTGACGTAATCGGTCAAGCATTGACAGGTCATCCGCAGCAGTAACCTCTTCTTGTTCCGGCTCTTCTTGTTCCTCCTCTGGCGTGATGTCAGATTCATTGTCGTTGTCCACTTCAATGTTTTGGGGTGAAGTATAGCGGTTCTTGAAACGCTTTTTGGAAAGACGTGTCTCTTGGAAGAATTCTCCTTCATATGTGTCTGGGTTAATGTGAGGTTCATAATCCTCTTCCTTTGGGGGAGAAAGTCTAGCACGTGGCGGCACTTCATAAATGACATCCCAACCTTTCAGATTTGGATTAGTTTGGCAGGCCCACGGTAGATAGAATACTTGGGTCGCCTGTTGAGCCATAATATAGACATCAGGAACATCTAAATGAGTGCTTTGGTTGATTTCAACTAGCCCTACATGTTCATGAGTCCTTCTAGTCTCCTTTGACTGAAACCAATAACATTTGAAGACTACGACATTCGGTGGGTTTTCACCATAGAATAGAAGTTCATAAATTGCTTCAACTCTCCCATAATACTTGGTACCTCCTTCGCCGATAGCAGATACACAACAATTTGTTGACTTTCGGTCGGCCATAGATAGCTCTTTTCCATAGGTACGAAAGCGATACCCGTTGATGTCGTACTTGTCAAATGAACGGACCTTATAGTCAAAACCATTAGCGACTTGTCTCAATTCGGCATCCATAGACTCTGAATTAGCCTACAAGTTTAATATGAAAGGATTGTTGCATTATGCACAAATTAGCGAATGAAATGAAATTGTCTAATAGAAATTACCGTTTGTTTGAACCAAGAGATGAAACCGGGATAGCCACCTCCTTGCTTTGCGAGAAGCTCATACTCTTCAACGGAATCCTTTTGGATCTCCGCTCCATACGAGAATATGGCGACGTATCGACTGTATGAAATATGCAGGAATAAGAGTAGTTCAAAGGAAATAGAAGTTGCGAAACAATGTACCGAGAACTTACTCGATGTACGGCCGCACTTCTATCAGGTTGTTGAAGATATACAACGAAATGGTCCGCCATTCTTCGTTATCCAAAGATACTGGATGTGAAACACTAGCTGGTGCGAGATTCCCTTTGAATAGGCTGAGGTTGGATCCACCCTTTTTAGGCTCGTCAGCATTGTACCGAGGCTTCGGATTATGCAAATGACGATTTTTGGCTTCGTAGTGCGCTGTTACGAAGTTTGCCGCCTCCTGTGTGATGAATGCCTCAGCCATCGATGCTTCAATTCTACGTTTATTTTTACATTTTTCTCGAAGCGTCTTCTGCATCCTCTCAGTTGGGTAGCACCAACGATTTTGCACGGGCCCCCCCAATCTTGCCTCGGTCGGGAGATGCAAAATCAAATGCTGCATTGGATTAAAGAAGCCCGGTGGAAAGATCTTCTCTAACTTGCAGATCAACTCCGGCGCCAACTCTTCCATTTCTTATAGCACGCCAGGCGATAGTTCTTTCGCACAAAGAACACGGAAGAAATAGCTGAGTTCTGCCAGTACTAGCCATTCATCCTCAGGGATGAAGCCATGCAACATCACCGGCATTACCCGCTCAATCCATATGTGCCAATCATGACTCTTGAGACCAAATATCTTTAGTTTATCAAGATTCGCTCCCCTCTTTAGATTCGCTGCATACCCATCGGGGAACATCAACTGCTGTTGCACCCACAAGAGAATTTCCCTCATAGTTGGCCTTCCAAGACTGAACCATGCCTTTGGCTTCGTCCAGTTCTGCTTTCCTTTCGGTTCTTTCATGTTTTGTAACGGCCTATCACATAGCGCCTCCAGATCGACTCTAGCCTTAGTATTATCCTTTGACTTCCCATCTATGCCGAACAATGTACCAAAAAGTGCCTCGGCGATATTCTTCTCAGTGTGCATCACGTCGATGTTGTGTGGGTAAAGGAGGTCTTTGAAGTAAGGCAGATCCCATAAGCATGTTTTGTGAGTCCACGCGTGCTTAGTATTACACCCCTTGAAGTACCCTGGACATTGTGGATCTGGCTCGAGAGTGTTTAACTGATCCAGAGTCTGTTGGCTTGTCAATGCAGGTGTCGCAGAGTTTTTGACAACTCTACCCCTGATGAAGTTCTTCTTGTCTTTCCTGAACTTATGGCGAGGATCCAGGAACTGTCTATGCATGTCGAAGCAAGAAAACTTGCGACCGGCCTGAAGCCAACGAAACTCAAGAGCTCCCTTGCATGTGGGGCACGGGAACCTTCCATGCACACACCAGCCAACGAATAGCGCATACGCCGGCAAGTCATGCGTCGAGTACATGTACCAGACACGCATTATGAAGTTCCGTTTGCTAAAGGCGTCGTATGTCTTGAACCCATTATCCCAGGCTTCTTGCAATTCGTCCTTAAGCGGCTGCATGTACACATTCATATTTTTGCCCGGATAGTTGGGTCCTGGAATTATCAATGTCAGGAAAATGTTCTTTCTTTGCATAATCTGTCCGGGGGGAGATTGAGTGGAAAGACAAATACAGGCCAACAACTGTATTGGGCTGCCGTCATACCAAACACACTGAACCCATCCGTGCTGATGCCGACTCGAGGATGCCTCGGATCTGCCGCTTTGTCAGCATGTAATTCATCAAACTTTTTCCACGCGCACCATCCGATGTGTGTACCATCATCAGATTCCCATCTGCATCTAGTTCGGTTCTTTTGCCTGTTTTGTGCCATGTCATCTGTCTGGCCGTCTCTTCGACCATGAAAAGACGTTGAAGTCTTGGTACGATTGGCATATACCGAAGAACACTAACGAGGATTTTGGTCTGTGTCTTCTCACCCATACCGTTGTCTACCACAATATACCTGGAAGACTTGCAAATGGGACAATAGTTCAAGTCCGCATAGTCAAGCCTAAATAAGGCACATCCTTTCTCACAGGCATGTATCTTCTCATAGGGCATCTTCAATGCACGGAGGATTTTGTCCGACTGGTACAGGTTTGCAGGCATTACATGGCCTTTGGGTAGAAAGCATCCAAATACTGTCATAATTGCGTCATAGCATTCTCTTCCCAAGTTGAACTGAGCCTTCAGAGCCATTACTTGTGAGATGGCATCCAACTGACAAAGCTCAGTGTGCTCGTGGAGCGGACGTTTCGAAGACTCCAACATTTCATTGAAGGCCTTTGCAGATTCCTCCATCTCCTCGTCCGAATCCCGAGCATCATCATAGCCTTGCACCATGTTTTCCATCCCGGTACCATGCTGGTCGGTGCGACGACGATCCACCTCAGCTCGGTCACGTTGGGCAGACTCACCATGAAATGTCCACACCGTATAATCGGGCGTAAAACCACTCTTCTGCAGGTGTTTGCCCATTTCAGCCTCTGTCTTCTTTTCCCAATTGCCGCACCGGAAACAGGGGCACCAGGTTTTCTTTTGGCTATTTGCAAATGCGGCTTGCACAAACCCCTTAGTTTTTGTGAACCATTCAGCGCTCCATTTGTTCTGACCAGTGTGACCGGTATACATCCAAGCACGGTCACTCATCTTGACTTTCAGAGCTACTGGACACACAACAATTATATATGTAATTCACCATGTATATATTCATCAGTTGATCTACTTTGTCAATTTTATTACGTCCATGCAACCTACACTCTAATAGGTAATGATAGGTCCTAATCCCACCCGTGTATGTGTAGATTGGGTTCATTTTCCCATGCTATGCTCCGGATCCGACGCAAAATTTCGGCAGCACCTCCCCGTTGTTCTCCTGATACACGTCTCTGCAATAAACAGAGAGGATGTGTACCTGGAGAACAACAGGGGAGGCACTGACGAAATATATGTGTCGGATCTGGAGCAAAGCATATGGGAAAACGAACCCAATCTACACATACTCGGGCTGTCCATGGATAGCGTTGGACAATTCGAAAGAATCAAGGTTATAAATATGCAAATGCATGCATATTTATAACTATGACGCTTTCGAACGGGAGACACATATTGGTTACGCATATTGATGATTCAAGACACATATATAGCTAGCTATCAAGTTTCATCGGAATAGATTAAATAATTAATGGGGGAGGAGGACTTGTCATTTGTGCTAACCCACGAATGAAGGGGCAGAGCTCGTCAAACGCACGGCGAGGTCGTCGAACACCAAACCTCGCAGCGATGAAACAACTGCACATTTAAAACTACACGATCAACACAATTATATATGATGTTTTTCATAACAAAATCAAAAAATATATGACCTAACTAATAATTCACAAATATATGACCCCGTCGGCCTCTGGAAGGCCAAAGAACACCTTTTCGGGAGGTGTCGGTGGTCGGGGTGTCCTGTCGGTGTCGGGGTGCCGTGTCGGGGTCGGGGTGCTGTTTCGGGGTCGGGGGGTCGGGGTGTCGTGTCAATGTCGGGG
>NC_041386.1:528426917-528427458 GCF_002162155.2 Triticum dicoccoides | reverse complement strand
CGCGGTCGGGGTCGAGGTCGGGGTGTCGGGGTCGGGGTCTCGGGGTCGGGGTCGGGGTCTCGGGGTCGGGGTGTCGTGTTGAGGTGCCGGGTACCGTGTCGGGTCGGGTTTTTTTCCTTTTCTTCTTCTTCCTCTTTTTCCTTTTCTTCCTTTTTTTCCTTCTTCTTCTTCTTCTTCTTCCTTTCCTTTTTCCTCTTCTTCTTCTCCTCCTCTCCTCTTTTTTCTTCTTCTTCTTCCTCTTCTTCTTTTTTCTTCTCCTCCTCCTCTTCTTCTTCTTCTCCTGATCTCCTCTTTTTCTCCTTTTCTTCTTTCCTAAAACTAAACTAAACCTAAACCTAAAACTAAAAAAACAGAAAAAGAAAAAAACTAAATCTAAACCTAAAACGAAACTAAAACTAAACCTATAAACCTAAAACTAAAACTAAATCTAAACTAAACATAAACCTAAAACTAAAAAAACAGAAAAAAGGAAAAAAAGGAAGAAGAGACTCACCTGCAGGGTGGAGGAGGGGGCGGTGCGGCCTGGGGCGGCGGAGGAGCG
>NC_041386.1:528360258-528426715 GCF_002162155.2 Triticum dicoccoides | reverse complement strand
GGCGGAGCGGGGGGCCACCGGGGCGGCGGCGGGGTGGTGGGGCGACGGGGCGGGAGGCGTTGGGGCGGCGGCGGCGGGATGGTGCGATGGGGCTGGCGAGAGGTGGGAGAGAAAGAGAGAGAGAGGGGGTGTGGGGCGCGGCCCCGTTAACGTTACGTGGGGCCCTCCCTCTTTGCCGTCCACCACCCTTTGCCGTCCGCCTTCTTGCTCTTTGCCGTCCGCTAGCGGACGGCAAAGAGGGGGCCCGTTAGGTTTTTTTTGTAGCTCGTCAGTGGGGCACCTCCCTCTTTGCCGTCCGCTAGCCAACGACAAAGAATCTTTGCCGTCCGCTAGCAGACGGCAAAGAACTGGCTGATGGCAAACTTGGTCTTTGCCATCAGCCAGTTCTTTGTCGTCCGCTTTTTGGAAGCTGATGGCAAAGAGCTTCTTTGCCGTCCGCTAGCGGACGGCAAAGAACTGGCAGATGGCAAAGTAGCTGATTCCAGTAGTGACTAGCTCTGCATGAGCATTAAACCAAATACAAAAGTCTGAAGGTACCTAGCATTATTAACTAATGACAGTATAAAAAAATTGCAAACCATGTACCTCCAAGGTAAATATCATTTCGAACTCGGGGGGACCTTAAAAATTGCTATCCCAATCTTGATAATCGATAAACATTAAAACTTGATCGAACGAATCAAGAGAACAGCCGGAGGAGGAGGTGCCCACTCTTGACCTTTCCTCTTGTCTTCATAATTGTCTGTGCACTTCAACCAAAATAAAATGACATCAGCGCCTTGGCATTTTGGTGACACTGTACAAAAAAATTAACTTATCTCATGAAAGTGAGGTATGTAATCTATAAGCATTAACAGTGCAAAAATCTGAAGGTATTAACAAGTTTCATCGTTGGTATACTGGCTGTGCAACAACATTAGAATGCCTTAGCTGAAAAATCTTTAATACTTCCACAATCAACAGCTAACCCTGAAATGATCCAGTGACATTAAATGGCATTGCTAAATTTATCGGTGGCATTAGACTGAGAGCGGCATTAGTTAAATGTGGCATCACTTTAGCAGTAGCATTGCTTGACTTGACTGCTGGCGTTATACTAACAGCAAAAAAGTGGCAATAAGAGCATGGGAGGCCCATTCAGACAGTGGGCACACCAGTACGATGTACCTCCACGAACGCAGAGTGGTGAGGGAGGTATGGTTGCCCAGAGAAACAAATATCCAGGTAGCATATGTGGATTACGTCCCATTTTTTCTCTCTTTAGCCACCTTTTCCCTATGCGAGGACAACAAACCGATCGACCTGGTCATTCTCTATTGCATTGTCATGCCTTTCTACCCTTCTTCAACCAAGAGACACGAGACTCGTTCCTTAGCTACTGATTTCCCCCTTTTCAACCTAGATGTGGGTTCGATGCCTACTCTCTTGGACAGTACAGTCTCCCTTCCTTTCCTTATTCAACCCAGACATGGATTAGTCTACATGAAGTAGGGTTTCCTTTAATAGTGCAAATTATGGTTTTCGTCTGCGTGGCCAGCAGAGCAGAGGATAGCAAATTGGGAAGATGGTGGAGTGGAAAAAGATCCACATGCAACGACGTGGCAGATGGGGCAATAGAACAAGGTTATGGTTTGTAAAGAGGTAGCATATCTGAGGGTCGGCGGGAAGTGGCTTCGCTCATGGTCGTCGTCCTCCGCACACACTATGGCACCAAGCTTGGGGACGGAGGCCATCCCGCGCAGGCGCTAGGTCTGAGAGGACGACCTTCATCAGTGCGTGACCTCGCTTACCGCCAACGAGTGCGTCAACGCTGCATGTTGTTTTCTTCCCCGGCGGATTGTGACCACCGATGAGGAGCGAGAGAGGGGACGTCTTTTTTAGATCTGGAGAGAGGGTGGTAGTGTGAGAAGCAAGTGGGCAGCTCTTAGCAAGAAAGCGCTCAAGCTCCAGCCTATATACCTTTTTTATACTACTAGTACTGGAGGTGGAGTAGTGGTAGAGTAGTTTATATTTTCTCTGCGTACAGTACCAGTTAGTCGTGCTTCAAAACTGATCGGCACACCATTAAAAAAATAAAGGTCGATAACTAATGCGGCACCTCGGGCCAACGCGGCCAGATCGCATTTTGCACGAGAAATTACACACCATGTTTCGTTGACATGTGGTCCCATTCCAACATATCAGTGAGACGACGGCGAGTAGTAGGAGTATTTCTGAATGGACGTGTAGGCCGGGGCGCCACTTCGTGAACCATGGCAAACTCGCAACCGTCACCGACTCTTCGCCTTTACCTCTCGATGTGGAACTGTTGTCGCACGCTCTTCCTCTCCCTCCTCCATTTTCCTTCAGCCCTTCACCCTTTCTTCTACCATTGTTTGATCGTCTTCTCCATGGAGGGAACAGGCCGGAAACGACCCCATTATTCTTGCCCCGATCTGAAAGATGACGTGGTGGAGGAACTCATTGATCGGTGCGACGTCATCACCTCGGCTAGCATGGCAGGTTCGTTCAAGCCCATTCTCGACTCAACTAATAACATCATTACAAAGAACCCAAGAGTCAAGGAGCGGCTTGATCTCCCCTATCTTCTTCGCCGTGACCCTGATGATGACTGGCGCCGGCACGACAGAGGCCTCGCCCTGTGCAAGTTGATGCCGCTTGATAATGATACATATGATGTTAAGATGCCATCGCTTGAGGGCAAGGCTTGGGCGGGCGCAAATGGAGATTGGGTTGTTTACATTGGGTCCAACAGCGAGTGGGAACTTGTGAATGTGTACACTCGTCACCGGGTTCCACTTCCAAAAATCTCAGCACACTGCCCAAAGGTTGAGCACACCGGTAATGTACGCACGTTCAAATACGATCATGGTGATTGTATTCTACAGAAGATAGCAATTTGTCGAGTTCCCAACCGCTCTTGGAATTACAGCAACTATGATGTTGTTGCTATCTTCGACAAGCTTGTTGCCGTCCTTGATGGTTTCACTCAATGGATATTGCTCAAAAATCAGTTTCTGTACACGGATGAGTACTGTGATGCAATTCAATACGAGCGACTTGTGTTTGCTGCCACCACTCGTGGCACTGTTTTTGCATGGCATCCTCATAGTTTTGGTACGTTTGTCTTCCACTATAATTATAATTGTTTCATCCACATGCATGCGGGTTAGCAAGTTTCCCTTTACTAATTAACCTTCTTCTTGTGTTTCCAAGGTCCTGTGAACATCCCACCACCTATACTTGAAAATTTTTATAACCAAGGGGGAGATGACGATGGTGATGATCACGAGCATGAGGACGAGCAGCTCCCATATACTCTGTGGCGCCTGGCAACTAATTCCAATGGATCATCTCTTCTTGTGTGTATACAGCCCACTGATGATGTTACTGCTAAGGAAGCAGGTGTCTCCCGTGGTCGCACTCTCTGGACCTATTCCAACACCCGTTGCATGGTATTCGGGATGGATACTAGTGTGCTAGCGCCAACTCCTTCACCCTGGTACAGAATTGATAGTCTTGGAGAAAACTCGCTCTTCCTTGGACAAAACTATCCGATGATGGTGAAAGGCGATCCAACTGCTATTGACACATTTATGAGAAGCAATTGTGTCTATAACTCGGACATTTGTGTGGTTCCCTACCTTGGTAGGTATATAGTAGGCTGCTTCTGCCTGGATGATCAGTCCTGCGTTGGTTTCTAGGTCGACAATCGATGGCCCGTCCCAGAGAATCACTTGTGGTTCAAAGCAAGCGTTTCCAACGCCGAGGAAGGGTTGAGTTGAAGTTCATTTCATTGCTTGTTATTTGTTGTGTGGTGAAAACTTTAGTATTTATAATGTATCCTCGTTGTCGATGTGGGTTGATGACCTATTGTATGTATTAAAATGATATGCATGTGATAAACTTACTAAATTTATGAATGGCTTTCGAGTCAATTCTATGAGTGAGTGGTGCGACGAGGCAAAAAAATATTTTCCGAATACATAATTGTACGTGCATTGCAACAGGTTATCGGATGAGGCCAATCAACAATAGTAGTACACTATTTGTACTAGCTTCACATGCTTCGCGCGTCGGGCGGGTGTTTTTACTGTAGCCATATGTTAATGTGTTCGCTGTACATAACCAGCACCTCGAATCCTCGATACTAGTACTATATAGTAGGAGTAAGTAGTAGGAGTAGTAGGGTGGCATGGGCCAGAACAAGCATTCACGTCCAGGAGTACGGCACACGCCACCACCACGACATCCATCTGACACCATATTATTTCTTGGAGTCCGTGCTAGAGCAATCTCTTCAACCTCGTCGTTTCTCTAACTTCAGCCATCGCGCGGCGGGCGAGGTGGGGGTTTGCCGATAGTCGGTTTCCTTAACTGCGGTCCCACTTGTAAGGCCAACTCCAACGCATGACCCCAGACGCACCTCTATTTTGCACGGACTCCAACGATAATTTTGACTAGGAAAGCAAGACCAAAGAAAACAAGAACCACAAGAATACATTTTACTACTCCTGTAAGTTGGATTAGTGCCTTCTCGATGTATTCATTATTGATCTGCGGAGGCTCGATCTTGCGTCTGTGCTAGCTAAAAGTGATAGAACATCTACTAAATTGCGCTCTATCAATATATGGATGTACTCTTCTTCCCAATACAAAAACTTGCATCCATTCTACTCCCTCCGTTGCACAATACATGCCTTCTATTTGTCAAAATATATATGTATCTAGACATGTCTTAGTATATAGGTACATCCATTTTTGGACAAATGGAAGTCAAGTATTTTGGAACGGAGGGAGTACACAATAAATTTTTTACATTAGCACAACTAGTCTAATCCGAGAGCAGAACCGAAGATTTGGTCGGGTTCTTCCTCCTTTTGCCGACACGTGGGACATCCAGCATCCAGGTCGTGTCATGAAAGAAAATAGAGTGGTAGTTGAAGCCACGAGATGTGCATCTTGGGTTAAACTGTAAATAGAATCTTACTACTCTTGAGTAACTCCAAAAGCGGCCACCGAAGATCTTTATTGGATTTGTTTTTCATCACCAGCACGTCGAGGTGAAAGATGTGCAGGTTCAGTGGGTCCTCTTGCGTTTTCACTGACATGTGGGGCCGCATGTGAGCAAACAGACGATGGGCTCCGCGCGTCTGCTGGCTGGCTGAGAAGAGAGATAGAGGAGGGCTGAGCACGGACTGCAGGAAATTTGTTCTACGTACCTCGATATAGGCTCGATATAGTGGGGTGGCATGGGCCATAACTCAGTAGCATTCACGTCTAGCAGTACGGCACACGCCACCCACACGAGTCCCATCCGACACCAATTTTCTTGGAGTCCATGCTACATCCATCTCTTCTCCCTCCTGTTTTCTTAGCCATCGCGCGGTGGGCGGGTGGGGGTTTGCCGATAATCGGTTTGCTCAACTGTGGTCCCACTTGTAAGTGAAAATGCAACACCGCACGCATTCCCGCTTGAGTGGCGTGCCGGACCAACCGTGTAGGGGTGCGACGTGAACACGGCATGCTTTTCCTTTTGAACTCATAACTTGTAAAATTTGGTTCTACTCCATGGCGCGACTGATAGATAGAAAATAACAATTTTGCCTAGAGTAGTGAGAAGTTTGGTTCTGGTACCGTTCATGCATGGAGTACGTACAAAAATTATGAAGTTGATGTGAAAGGTAAGATAATTACTGTAGTATCATATACTGCTACATGGATTTGACGGAAAGATAAAAATACATACGGATCCATCAACGTTCAACGACATCCTCACGCCCTAGTGCGCCGGGTCACCAACCGATGTGTGAGGAGCAGCGGCGTTGGCGGCGAGCTCAGCGTGCTTCTGAACAGTGTCGTCCAAGGTTGCCCTGCGCTCCAAGAAGGCCAGCGTCCTATCGTCCTCCTCTTGCATGTAGTAGTCCTTGTGGATGATTTGCGTGTAGACGTGGGTGATTATGTCGATGGTATCTTGTTGTGCCAGGCGCTACGCGGCGAGCGCGACCTCGAGGTGGACATTCTTCGGTGCGACGACGGGCAGTCGTAGGGCCACCAGTGCGTCGAAGAGGTTGTTACCATAGTGGCCGTTGAGGGTGGCGGGCATCGCAGAGCCTGGGCGCGTCGGCTGGAGGCTTACGTCAAAGTCGCCCGCAAGCTTCTTGACGACAGTGAACTTGTCGAGGAAACCAACAAGGACCTCGTCGAACAAGGAGACGAAGCTGTTGTCCAAGCGGCCCCTCGCCCCGGCGGCCTCAAGCAATACTACCTGGAGACATTCCTCGGTGCCGGTGGACGTGGTAGTACTCCTAAATCCAGACGGTGGTGCTACTAGTACTAGTAGTAGTACTACCAATGTAGTAGTAGGAGTACTAGCACTGTACTACCCGTTGGTCAAATTATTACGTGTTGCTCCTCATAGTGAAGTTACAAGACCCTGCGCCGGAGATGACACCTGAGTATAGGCGCCGTGTTCGGCATACCATAGTCAGCCTCACTGTCTGCAGTCACTATCATCATGGCTGTAGAGCTAGCCTGCTTACAACTACCATGTTCGACATAATTTCCCGTGCATAGATGCCCGTGCATTGCACGGAACACCAAGATTGGGGTGGACGGCTCCGGCAGCGGCCATCGCGCCAGATTTTTCCACGGCCTTCTACTCCTAGATGTGTACACATGTGCTGGTGTGTGTTGTGTGCTGGGTGTGCGCGAGTGCGTCCCTCTGTGCATGCTGCCGCGCAGTGGTGAATTGTGCACGAGTGCGTCCTTCGCGCGCAAGAAGTTTGTCCTCAATGTGCCCTCAATTTACTAGCGTGCGGGGTGCTACCCTGAGTGGTTTCAACTTTGTTTACTTCACCGCGTGTCAGATGGGCCTCTAGTTTACTTATTTTCACCCACTGCCACATGGGCCAGCACACGAAGATACAGAACACGAGCTGACAAGGTAGCATGTGGATTGGTTGACCGGTCAACTAAACAATATACGGAGCTATACGCTGACATAGTGAGCGTATAATCCGTCGGTATAGAGAGTTCGAGTGAGAGGGGAGGCCCGTGAGAGATAGAAGAGAGAGAGAAAGAGCTACTCCCTCCGTTCGATAATGTAGTTCCAACATTTTTTAAGTCAAACTTTTGAAACTTTGACCAAGTTTATAAAGAAATTACTTATATCTACAATACCAAAGATAAATGATAGTATGAAGTAAGTACATGTTGTGATGAATCTAATGATCGTTCCAAATGTAAATGTTTTTCTCCACATATACCTGGTCAAACGTTTCTGAGGTTTGACTTTTCAAAACATCCATATGCTTATGGACGTGACAGAGTTCCTAACAAGATAGAGAGAGAGAGAGAGAGTGAGTGAAAAAAGTGTGTGTGCGTGTGTGAAAGAGACATGGACAACACACGATAAAAGTAGAGAAAAAGCGTGCGTGTCTTATGCAAAAACATCACACATGCATCTTCGACAAAGGAGGCAAGGTGAGGAGATAGTGTGTGGTTGTTTGGAACCGAGAGAGCAAGACCCCTAGCACGTGGCCAAGAGGGTTCTAACAAACAAGGGAGAGAGGTCGAGAGAGACGTACGGAGAAAATGCAGACATTGGGAGGAGAGAGTGTATGTTTGTCATAGAGAGATCCCCTGGAGATCGTGATGGGACTACATGGGTGGGAGATCGAGTGACAAGGTTTGTGCGCGATAGAAGATGCCCCGAGAGATATCGAGATAGACGTATGGATTGAAGGAGACAATACGTGTGTTCCTGTTGGCTAGTAAGAGATAATCATACTTAGGAGGGGGGAGTGCTTGCGCCTATGATGGATTGAGGGATTATGGTACTTAGGGGGGTGCATGTCACATGGAGAGAGAACAAGGGAGGAGAGTGTTGGATGGGTCTATATGTATAGCACGAGCGAGACATGTGTATGTGTGAACCAGGGAGATATAAGGCCAGTTTGGCTTGCGTCCTGAGCATCTTTTGCCTGGCCTGGGGTTGTGGCTGGATTTCATGCACGTTTGTTTGGTTGCTACCCTGTGACAAAGAAAGCCCGCCTGGCCTGGGTTCCCTTGCACTTTAATTAGCCTGGCTGAACTCCAGACACTGCAAGTAGCCTGGCCCAGGCGACCGATTTCGAACGCCTGGTCGTGTGGCCATGAGGCTAACAGCAACATGGATGGATATTAGCATTAAATAATTGATGCATGGATTGATTGATGGGACGTTGATGCTTTGCCTAGCCCAAGCATGAACCAAACACTTCAGCACCACACAAGCCTGGCCAGGCAGAAATATTTTACATCTCATGTCCACACCAGGCAGTACCGGCCATCAAGGCATGAGGGTCAGGTCACGAACCAAACTGACCAATAAAGTTTGAGAGAGATAGAGGAGCCCCGATAAGGTTGAGTGCTGCGTCAGATAGCTGAGAGGGGGAAAGAGATATTCCATCCGCTCGATAATGCAGTGCATGTAAATTTTTTAGAAGTCAAACTTTGGAAACTTTGATCAGGTTTACGCAAATGTTATTTATATCTACAATACCAAATATACATCATACAAAACTACATATCATGGTGAATCTAATGGCATATGTTTGCCGTACTAGATGTAATTCTTTTTCTCCACGTACATGGTCAAACTTTGTGATGTTTGACTTTTCAATAAATCTATATGCTATGGACCGAGGAGAGTGCCTCAGTCGAGATAGATCAAGTGCGTGTGAAGGAGAATGAGTAAGTGTGCAAAAAGAGTATGTGTGTGAAAGAGAAAGTGACAACAAACGATAAATTAGAGAGAGTGTGTGTTTTTTCGTTTCTTATGCGAACATATCACGCATGCATCTCCGAGATGGAAAAGCGAAGCGAGGAGATACACGAAGATAGCTAGTGTGTGATTGTTTGCAACGGAGAGAGACACCCCTGTAGCACATGTCCAATAGAGGTGTGGCCAACAAGGAACAAAGGTCGAGAGGGACACATGGATGGCATGGACGCATGAGGAGGGAGAGAGGGTGTGTTTGTGATAGAGAGATCCCGTCGAGATCATGAGGGGACTATATGGGTGGGAGATCGAGGAAGTGCGTGCGCGATAGAAAGATGCCCCGAGAGAAATCGAGATAGACCATGCACATGTTTGTGATGGAGACTAAGATTAGCTAGTCATATACATATAGGGGGGACTGTGTGTGCCTACAATTGAGTGAGAGACCATCATACTTGGCTAGCTGGGCATGAGATTGTGTGTGTGCGCGTGTGAGATGGAGAGAGAACCAGGGGGAGAGATAGAGTTTTAGATGGGCCTATCGAGTGCGAGTGAGATATGCATGTGTATGTGTGACCCAGGTGGATGGAGAGTTTGAGAGAGGGGGAAGAGCTCTGAGACGACATAGTGGTGCGTGAGAGAGTTACAGACAAAGATCCAAGGAATCTGTGTGCATACGATGAGTGCACCCAAGATATCTAGCTTGGACTAGCTAGAGTATCATACATAGTGTGCGAGAGAGACCTATAGATGGTGTATATATGCATGCGAACTAGAAAGACCCCCCCCCCCACACACACACACACACACAGAGAGAGAGAGAGAGATGGAGAGAAAGGGAGAGGGACGAACAAGGTTTTTGTGTCGGATGCGTGCGACAGAATTGAAGATTGTCGGCGAGAGAGAGAGAGAGAGAGAGCAGGAGTCCGGGGGAGGGGGAGGTCGCATTTTATGCATCAAAGACTGATATAAACCATGTTTCGATATAAACTTGCATTCAAATATTTAAATTGGAGAACATGTTGTCTGCAATCCACACATGAACGGATATGTACGTATATCAAACAGTTCATTAATTTGACTTTCAACATGTTCATGGAGTACTATAATACTGTACAACATGCTACTCGATTGAGGTGTTCAATTTTGGATTTAGTTCACTATTTTGACCTACTGAACGAGCTATTTCATTGAATCGAGATATTTCATTTTGGGTTTGATTCACGTTTTTGAGTGGGTCAACTATTTGTCATATAGTAAATCGCTAGCAACGAGCATGTAAAAACACATTACTCCCGAGCATCATCTCTCCATCTAAAAAAGAAGTGGCAAGCTAATATTTCAAAATTTGATCCAAATCGACTTGGTAAGGTAGACATGGATGCTCGTTCTCCCAAAATTTGAACGAACCGTTAAACATCCTCTCTGCTCGGTGGAATTCGCCCGAGCAAATAAATGGGAGACGCGAAATTACTGTCCTATGTGGGACACGCATCAATTGGCCCGTTGTACATCGAGGGTAGGTTCGTAACTTCATCCAAGCGCGCTTTTCGCCTCGGCCGAAATGGCATGTGCCGAATAATTCATAAACCATGGTCGGCAAAACACGCTCTCCTCGCCTGAAATAGCTCGCGCCCACTATTTCAAAACACGCTCTCCTCGCCCGAAATCGCTCGCGCCCACTATAGTTCAAAACACGCCCTCCTCGCTCCCGCCCAGAGGAGCAAAGTTACTCTATTATCCCCGACCCTCAGTACACAGACCCAAGCCGAGAAGCCTATAGGCAAGGGTAGAATTGTAACCCCCCCTCACATTTTAGACAAATGCGTCCGTAAGACATGGTTCCACTCCCCTCCCAATTTCCCCCGGCCGCCCCCATTCATACCTCATGGGCGCCAAATCACCTTCTCCCCGGGAAGCTCCCTTCTCCCGAGCCGCGAAACCTCAGCCCCACCTCCATGACGCCCCCACCGCACCAATTTCACAGCCGCCCTCCTCCCTAATGCCGGAGATGCTGTCCATTTGCCGTCGTGCACTGGGCCGTGTGCCTCTTACTCCGTGCTGCTGGTGCTGCCTCGATGACGGCCGCGTGAACCGTACCAGAGCCGATTCACCCCCGCTGTTGTTTACAGCGCCGGAGCGGCTCCAACTTCGGATCCGTCCAATGTCCTGGCGCTGCTTCGGCATAGCCATCGACCATCGTGACATCGCTCTTTCCCTGCCATCGGTCGCCACGGCAACCGCGTCGGCCTCACCGATTCGGCAGCTAGACCTGCCTACTTCACCATGCCGCCAGATAGGTCGCACCCTCATCTCAAATCACTTTATTTAGGCGTTAGTTATCTGAATTTTTATTCTGGGCCAATCGATTTGCAATGGGAAGCAGCACCCCTCGAGGCGGCGGAGCTCCTAGGCTACCGGTTGGCTGGTGTCTAACGTAAGGGTGCGGGGCCGCAAAGTTCGCCGTGGAAGCAGCGCTTAGATGGCTATCTTTTAGAGTTGCATGGGTTGAAGGTACTGCTGCCGCCGGATCTGGATGGCGGGGAGTCTTTGTGGATTGGCCCGGGGGCGGCGCAACCACGGCAGTGCGGTGGGGCGGGGAGCGGGGTTTTGGCCGGGGCCACAGTCGGCGGAGGCAGGCTGCTCTACCGTTGGTCGCTGGCTCTTCGGGGAAGATTCCGAACAGTGTCAGCCGGGAGGCACAAGACGGCCAGCCATCCGGCGTAGATCGGACAGTACCAAAATAAAATAAAATCGTGTGACCCCAATTTAGTCTTCACTCAACAGACGTGTGACCACTCTCGTACCTTGTTGTTGATCTCTTAGTGTATTTCTTCAGATCAAAGAGATATGTCGTTCTTAACATTATGCGTTATCTGCATCTTCAGACACACCGTCTTCCGACTCACCGCAGCTGCTCCAACAAGGGAAGCATACACCAGAAGGGGGCTATAGTCCCCACTCAATAGTTCCCTGCATCGAATGCGCGTGCCCGACATGCACAGCCACAACAACTGCAGGGCCATCGACAAGTCAGCACATGATGCTCACTCCTATGGATGTCATCCAGATAGGTTGTACCCTCATCTTACTTGTGTGCAACATTTATGGCTTTGTTATTCATCTAAGCATGGAAAATAGATCATCAAATTTCACTGTATATTCATGCTGATCTCTTACGGGTCTTGTTCAGGAGTTAACGTTGTTCCATAGTTCAGCTAAGATACTTGTTCTTTAGGTAACACTGTTCCATAGTTATCATCCATCAGCCAATGATATCCCACAGGCTGGTGATTATAGTATTATACCACTTCTAGTATTCCCTATGTTGTTCTTTAATACTTTTGTGTGCCATCTAGTTAATCTCGAGTACAAACAATACATGTTATGTAGCTTTCATCTGTGTTCTCCCTTTAGTTTATGAGACCTGTTGCTGCTAGTTAACCCTAGTCCTACTATTTATGTCATCTCCTACAGGCACTCATTACATAAATCTAAATACTAGTTGTCTTCCATGCATGTCATATATAATTGCACACACCGATATATCCACAAAAACCTCACGGAGCAATGTAAAGGCAAATAAACTTGATGTCAATGATACCCAATATGATGGAACATGTAAAGGCAGTTCTTCAGAAGACTTGCAGAAAGATGATGAATCCTCTTCACCCCACATGGTCCTTGCTCTAACTTGGCCTGTGATATGGGTACAACATGCATATAATGTCCTGGAGTGTATCTACTCTGTTGCAATGCCATGTGCTTAGCATGCTGATCATGCATGTAAATATGTCATGCCTTCCTGTTTTTCAGTACCTATTCCATTCATGATAACATGTTTTCAAATTTAAGTACTGTCATTCTACTCTATCGCAATGCCATCTGCTTAATTTGGACATCATGCGTCTGAATATCTTATGCATTGTTATTCATCAGTATGTACTTCATCTGTCTACCATACCATGTTTTTTACATTGAAGTGATGTTCTAGTGCTCTGTTGCAATGTCATCTTATTTTCCCAATCATACACGTGTATGTTGCCTTAGTTATTTCTGTATGTATTCCGCTAGCATACAGTTTTACATTCAACTAGTGTTTTTTTTGCTGTGTTGTCCTGTCGTATCCCTAGCTCTTACACCATACTCCCTCCGTCCAGATTACATGTTGCTGAAATGGATAAAAAGGATGTATCTAGAACTGAAATACGCCTAGACCCATCCATTTTTTTCCGGATGGAGGGAATACATGCCAATATGTCATGCCTTTCTATTCTTCAGTACCTATTCCATCTCTCTGCCGCCGCATGTTTTATAATTAAAGCACCATTCTTCTATACAACGCATGCAAGGGGAAGACGACTATGTTAGAATCTAAAGGGTTACAAATAAGGCCTTTGCAAAAGATCCAAACGCCAGGAGATAATAAACCAACTCCAGTTTTTAAAGATACTGCTCCAGCACAGAGAAACCCAACTCCTACTGATAATAAGCAGATTCCAGTGGCCAAAGAACTAGTCCGCTCCAGTCCAGCAAAAATATGTCAACTCAATTCTAAGAAGCGTGTGCGTATCCTTGCATCATGAAATTTTATAGCATGCTGATCATATTTTCTACATGTTTCTTACCCATCTCTCTTTTAGAAAATAAGCTTAACAGATAGAAGATTTTCTGCAATGGTATCGTTTATGAGGAAAGATTCTTGCAGGAATTCTCTGTGCTCCAATGTAGATGTAAGTACCTGTTGTATATCACTATATTTTTACATCAGCATGTATTTTTGTTAATCAGTGTGAATCCAACCTTTATCTGATCTAAATTTAGTTGTAGCAAAATGTATGATTAAAGGCCACAATGTTGATTTTTGCAAGGAAAACTGCCTGGTAGTTTTGCATCCTGAGCTGCATGAGTGTACTATCTCATATCAGTGGGTTTGAATACTTTGGTTCTGCAGTGGGGTTTTCAGTATTTTCTGTGTTGTCCTGTCGTATCCCTAGCTCTTACATCATACTCCCTCCGTCTGGATTAAATGTCGCAGAAAGGGATAAAACTGGATGTATCTAGAACTGAAATACGCCTAGACCCATCCATTTATTTCTGGATGGAGTGAATACATGTCAATATGTCATGCCTTTCTATTCTTCAGTACCTATTCCATCTCTGCTATAACATGTTTTATAACTGAATCACCATTCTTCTATATAAGGCATGCAAGGGGAAGATGGCTATGTTAGAATCTGAAGGGTTACAAACCAGGTCTTTGCAAAAGATCCAAACGCCAGGAGATAATAAACCAACTCCATTTTTCATAGATACTGCTCCAGCACAGAGAAACCCAACTCCCACTGATAATAAGCAGATTCCAGTGGCCAAAGAACTAGTCCGCTCCAGTCCAGCAAAAGAATGTCAACTCCATTCTAAGAAGCGTGTGCGTATCCTCGCATCATGAAATTTTATAGCATTCTGATCATATTTTCTACATGTTTCTTACCCGTCTCTCTTTTAGAAAATAAGGTTAAACGATACAAGACTTCCTCCATTGGGATTGTATTCGAGGAAAATATATTGCGGGAATTCTCTATGCTCCAGTGTTGATGTAAGTACCTGTTGTATATCACTATATTTTTACATCAGCATGTATTTTGTTAATCGGCCTGACTCTAACCTTTATCTGATCTAAAATTAGTTGTAGCAAAATGTTAAAGGCGCCAATGTTGATTTTTGTAAGGAAAACTGCCTGGTAGTTTTGCGTACTGAGCTGCATGAATGTGCTATCTCATATCATGCACATTACTGAATTGTAGTGCTTCTTTGGTTGCCCATTCATTCATTGTGTCAATGTTGCTTTCGTATTACCTTACCTGGCTGATGATAGCTATGCCATATTCTGTTAATTTGGTGTAGGCTAGTTGCCCAAACGTTCGTTGTGTCAATGTTGCTTTCCTATTATCTAACTTGGCCAATGATAGCAATGCTAGTGTGTTAATTTTGTGCAGGCTGCTGAAGATAAGAAGACAAACTCTGAAAACAGCAAGGCAACCCCATTGTTTCTTTCCAGTAAATCTAGGCCAGGTAATATGGCAATAACTCATGATTAATCTGTTTGGTTCCCATCCTAATTTATGTTATGATGCAGTGGTCAAGACACTCTCCACTATCAATAATACAAGCCTGCCAAAATCACCATCTAAATCTGTTCAGTATCCTCTGTCTTGAATGCGACGGAATAAATGTATGTTTGTGAACCAATTAATGGCTGAAGCAATGATGCAAATGGTGGATGAATCAGAGGTGCAGAGTCGTGCGACACAACAACTGATCAATGTTTTCAGAGACAGTGTGGCAAAGCAGCAAGAACTTGCCCACATGCTTATGGGCGTCACTTGTGCTGAGGTTGCAGATTGTGACGTTGTAGATGGTTAGGTTCTGCTCATTTATTTGCACTGGCATCAATCTTTGATTGCCTAGTGGATGTAATTTCCTGTAATATATTCTGGATGTGCAACATTATTCCCTGTATGTCGTACCTTTGCTCATCGTAATGGGCTCAAATTATCTAATTTGGCCTAAAGACATGAACGGACTTTAGTGGGCCCATTAAGTTAATGGGCCGTTACTAGGCCGAAAGTTAATGTTCGGCCCTCTTACCTCCCGGGTCGTTAACAGGCCGACATCGAAGCGGGCAACAGGTGGCCGCAATTTATTTCATGGGTCGTTAACAGGCCGTTACTAAGTTTGGGCTACATATGGCCCAACTATACTATAGGCCTTTAGCAGGCCGAAAGAGACAGCGGGCTTGTATTGGACCATGAAGAGCATGGGCCGCTAAGAGGTCGAAGTCAGGTCGTATTGTAAACGGCCCAACTGTGTTGTTGTCCTTTAGCAGGCCGAAAGAGAAACCGGGCTGGTATTGGACCATGAAGGGCATGGGCCGTTAAGAGGCAAAACTAAGGTCCGACTACAAATGGCCCAACTCATTTATGGTCCGTTAAGAGGCCGAAAGGCACACAGGGCCGGGAATTGGCCCAACACTTAAATGGGTCGCTAAAAGGCCAAAACTCAGGTCCGACTACAATGGGCCCAACTGATTTATGGGCCGTCAACAGGCTGAAAGTGACACCGGGCCAGAAATTGGCCCAACACTTAAATGGGCTGCTAAAAGGCTAAAATTCAGGTCCGACTACAAATGGCCCATCTGATTTATGGGCCGTCAATAGGCTGAAAGACACACCGGGCCGGAAATTAGCCCAACATCTAAATGGGTCGCTAAAAGGCCGAAAGATGTACATCCTGAAAATTGGCCCATCCATTAAATGGGCCGTTAACAGGTTGAAATCTCATCAGGCCGATATTGAGCCCAAATATATAGCGAGTTGTTAATGGGCTCAAACTGACGATGGGCTACAATGGTGTCAAATCTTTAAAGGGCCGAATTGGCACATCTCGTATGGGCCGTGGGCTTAAATGGACCTGACACAAGTAGGCCTTATATGGGCCGGCCTGCTAATTTTTACTGGGCCGGCCTTTTTCACCGGAATGGGCCACTGTTGGGCCATGCCACGTGTCGACCTATCATAGGCGCCTCCTGTCCAATGAGTGGATGACATCTGTCCCAACGATGAGCCGACACGTGTTTCCTCTAACCAATGATGATTTTACACGTGGAAAATCCCCATTGGTCGGTGCTGTTAACGGGTTATCGGATCCAAAACCCGACCCGATAGCTTAACGGCGTTCCGTTACGGTGGATGCCACGTGTCAGTCACCCTTGACGAAAGCACTTCTGTGACGCGCGATTTATCGTCATGGAAGTGGACACTTCCGTGATAATAATTTTGGTAATGTCATGGAACACTTCTACGACAGCACATGTATGACTATCTTGATTCTGTCATAAATTTGTCATGGATGTACATGCATGACAAAAAAAGCGACCTACTGTGACAAACACGTATCATCATGGAAGTGTATTTTTTGTAGTGAGGGATTGCCATGCAACGGATGCACTAGAGCTATAAGTGTATGAAAGCTCAACAAAAGAAACTAAGTGGGTGTGCATCCAACTCGCTTGCTCATGAAGTCCTAGGGCATTTTGAGGAAGCCCATCATTGGAATATACAAGCCAAGTTCTATAATGAAAGATTCTCACTAGTATATGAAAGTGACAACATAGGAGACTCTCTATCATGAAGATCATGCTGCTACTTTGAAGCACAAGTGTGGTAAAAGGATAGTAGCATTGCCCCTTCTCTCTTTTTCTCTCATTTTTCGGGCCTCCTCTTTTTTTATGGCCTCTTTTTCTTTTCTTTTTATTTTTCGTCCGGAGTCTCATCCCAACTTGTGGGGGAATCATAGTCTCCATCATCCTTTCCTCACATGGGACAATGCTCTAATAATGATGATCATCACACTTTAATTTACTTACAACTCAAGAATTACAACTCGATACTTGGAACAAAATATGACTCTATGTGAATGCCTCTGGCGGTGTACCGGGATGTGCGATGAATCAAGAGTGACATGTATGAAATAATTAGGAACGGTGGCTTTGCCACAAATACGATGTCAACTACATGATCATGCAAAGCTATATGACAATGATGAAGTGTGTCATAATAAACGGAACGGTGAAAAGTTGCATGGCAATATATCTCGGTATGGCTATGGAAATGCCATAATAGGTAGGTATGGTGGCTATTTTGAGGAAGGTAATTGTTGGGTTTATGGTACCGGCGAAAGCTACGCGGTACTAGAGAGGCTAGCAATGGTGGAAGGGTGAGAGTGCGTATAATCCATGGACTCAACATTAGTCACAAAGAACTCACATACTTATTGCAAAAATCTATTAGTTATCGAAACAAAGTACTATGTGCATGCTCCTAGGGGGATAGATTGGTAGGAAAAGACCATCGCTCGTCCCCGACCGCCACTCATAAGGCAGGCAATCAAAAAATAAATCATGCTCCGACCTCATCACATAACGGTTCACCATACGTGCATGCTACGGGAATCACAAACTTTAACACAAGTATCTCTCAAATCCAAAACTACTCAACTAGCATGACTCTAATATCACCATCTTCATATCTCAAAACAATCATAAAGAATCAAACTCCTCATAGTATTCAATGCACTTTATATGAAAGTTTTTATTATATCCCTCTTGGATGCCTATCATATTAGGACTAAATTCATAACCAAAGCAAACTACCATGTTGTTCTAAAGACTCTCAAAATAATATAAGTGAAGCACGAGAGTTCATCTATTTCTTCAAAATAAAACCACCGCCATGCTCTAAAAGAATATAAGTGAAGCACTAGAGAAAATGACAAACTACTCCGAAAGATATAAGTGAAAATCAATGAGTAGTCGAATAATTATGCAACTATGTGAAGACTGTAGCGACCAGACCTCAAACAGTCTGATCTCTGTGCATCAGTGTCATCCCTGGATCGGTAATGCTGACATGCACAGTACTTAAGGATTTATAACAGAGTAGCAATCACACACTTATTACATCGAATGTCTCAAAAGAGAACTTATTACAATAAATATGGCTTAAGGCCATCTAATACGATAACAGCGGGAGTCTTGGAAGACAAAGTGAGTCCATCAACTCCAACGGCATCACTGAGTGAAAGACAACGACCTATGGCTCCTTATTCGTCGTCTGAAAAGTCTGCAACATGAACGTTGCAGCCCGAAACGGGCCAGCACATGGAATATGCTGGCAAGGTAACACAAGAGTAATGAACAGGATAAATGCTATCACTACATGCATATTTGGCTGGTGGTAAGCTCTAGGGTTACAGTTTTGCATAAAGCCAATTTCTCCCTACAGCAAAGGAATAAATTTTTATTTAACTATCATGGTAGTTGTTAAACATTGAGAAGGTTCCTCCAACTCAATCCCAATTAAACATCATCATTAAACCAATCAAATTATAATAAGAGTGATGAGATCAACATGATAATCCAAGAACTAGATACTCAAGATGTCCATAACCGGGGACACGACTAACCATGATTAGTTTATACACTCTGCAGAGGTTTGCGCACTTTTCCCCACAAGACTTGAATACATCCATGGTCGGAGATTCGAGACACAGTCTTTCTGAAGCATTAACTCTCTACTCTGGATAGACAGTACCACCTACAACCCACTACATCTGCTAGTCTACCTCTTCGAGAGCTTCATGCAACTTACTCAACTATGCCAGAGCCCATAATGGCTTGTGGCCGCACACGGAAGTTTCTAGCATGAATAATCTTATGATCCCTTTGAGTCTGGGTGGCGGGCCGTAGGATAATCACACGGGTCCTCAGGGATATCCTAGGACAACACTGGATTCTCCAGGTGCCCACAAGCAATCCACCGAGATGTGTATTTAAGTTGCCACCTTAAGTTGAACCATTAATTAATAACTCACATTTGTCATGAATACACTCAACCCAGTCCACGTGTACGAGCATAGCATAGCAATATAAGCAACGTAGAAGTAACTCCCGTAGGTTTGAAAATAAACAGGTGAATAGGTACTACCTCATCTACTTCTCAAAACCCACAATTTAATCGGATCCTAACCATGCAATTGTTTGAGGATTGATCTAATGCAGTAAAACTGGGTAGTAAAAGGGTATGATCAAAGTGTTACTTGCCTTGCTGATGATCCATGAAACCTAGAGACTCGTAGTAGCACGCTTCGCACTCCGGGTACTCTATCACAAACAAACAAGCATACAATAAGCACTCAACTAGAAGCACGGGTAAAACTCAAATACGAAATCTAACCAGAAAGTTCAACTTAAGAAATCCGGTTTGCAAAAAGAATCAAACCAAACGAAGCAACGAAACTCAAACTACGAAAGAAATAAGATCCGTTTACTAATCTGGACTTAAGTCAAATTTTACAGTAGCAAATTCTTGTTCAAGTTGCTTAAACAGAAAGAGGGCTTCGAAACAAAGATCTAGGCGCTTGAATCGCCTAATTCCGATAAACGAGCGAAAAGTTATACTAGAACGAAGATTAGGTCGGAATCGCGATCGAAAATAATCGCGGAAAAACCCTGGAAAAAGAAAACTGACGAACAGGCTAACGAACGGACGTTCGTTGTCTGCGGCTAACAGGTGAAAACCGTTCATTAAACGAACGTACGAACAAGCGTTCGCTAAATAAATAAACCTAAAAAACAATAAAACCGATCTAAATCTAGGGTTTCGAAAAAAACGACCGGTTTTCCGAAGAAAACCGACGGCGGCGGCGGTGGGCTACCTTAGCGAGGTCCGGCGAGGTCGGCGGCGACTCCGGCGGGCTAGCGGCGACGGCGGCGAGGGGATCCGGCGGCGGGGTGGCGGAACGGTGCGGGAGCGGCGCTGCGAGGAGGCGAGGGCGATGCGGCGGTGGCGACGGCGGCGGTCCGGGCGGCGCTAGGGTTTCGGGCGGGGCTGTGGCGGCTCGGGCCCCCCCGGCTTTAAAGGGCCGGCCGGGCTAGTGTCCCAGGCGGACATGGCCCGGTTAGGTCGGTTGACTTTTTTAAAATAAAATTTCATGCAGAAAAACGAAGAAAAGAAATACTAAACGGACTCCAAAAATCCTAAAATAAATTTTCCCCGTCCTCTAAAAATCTACCGGACAAGGTGAAAATTTATTTGGGCCTCTAATGCAATGTTGAAAAACGCATATTTTTCCTAATTCAAATAAAATAGCGATAAAAACTCCGAATAAAATCTTATTTGATTTTAATATTAAATCTCCAATATTTCTTTATTTTGGGGAAGTCATTTTATCCCCTCTCTTTTATTTTCATAAAAGAAATATTCGAAGAGAAAATAATTAAAATCAAACGATCCTCTTTTCAAAGTTTGAGAAAACTCAAATATGAAAATAACGAAACCCCAACTCTCTCCGTGGGTCCTTGAGTTGCGTAGAATTTCTAGGATCAAGCCAAAATGCAATAAAATATGATATACAATGATGATCTAATGTATAACATTCCAAATTGAAAATTTGGGATGTTACAAAGACTCTCTAACATTTAAGAATTTCAGATCTTGGTATATTATTCAAGCAGCAAGCAAAACAAAAGAAAATAAAATGACGCTCCAAGCAAAACACATATCATGTGGTGAATAAAAATATAGCTCCAAGTAAAGTTACCGATGAACGAAGACGAAAGAGGGGATGCCTTCCGGGGCATCCCTAAGCTTAGGCTCTTGGTTGTCCTTGAATATTACCTTGGGGTGCCTTGGGCATCCCCAAACTTAGGCTCTTGCCACTCCTTATTCCATAGTCCATCGAAACTTTACCCAAAACTTGAAAACTTCACAACACAAAACTTAACAGAAAACTCATAAGCTCCGTTAGTATAAGAAAATAAATCACCACTTAGGTACTGTTGTGAACTCATTATAAATTCATATTGGTGTAATATCTACTGTATTCCAACTTATCTATGGTTCATACCCTCCGATACTACTCATAGATTCATCAAAATAAGCAAACACCACATAGAAAACAGAATCTGTCAAAAACAGAACAGTCTGTAGTAATCTGTATCAAACGTATACTTATGAAACCACAAAAATTCTAAAATAAATTGATGGAAGTGAGGAATTTATATATTAATCATCTTCAAAAATAATTAACTAAATATTACTCTCCAATAAAAATTGGCAGCAAATCTCGTGAGCGCTAAAGTTTCTGTTTTTTTACAGCATGATTGCAAAGACTTTCCCCAAGTCTTCCCAAAGGTTCTACTTGGCACAAAGACTAATTAAAAGCATAAAAACTCAAGCATAACAGAGGATATATGAATTATTTATTACTAAACAGAAACAAAAAGCAAGGAACAAAAATAAAGTTGGGTTGCCTCCCAACAAGCACTATCGTTTAACGCCCCTAGCTAGGCATGATGATTTCAATGATGCTCACATAAAGGATAAGAATTGAAACATAAAAAGAGCATTATGAAGAATATGAATAGCACATTTAAGTCTAACCCAATTCCTATGCATAGGGATTTTGTGAGTAAACAATTTATGGGAACAATAATCAACTAGCATAGGAAGGCAAAACAAGCATAGCTTCAAGATTTTCAACATGTAGAGAGGAAACTTGATATTATTGCAATTCCTACAAGCATATATTCCTCCCTAATAATAATTTTCAGTAGCATCATGAATGAATTCAACAATATAACCATCACATAAAGCATTCTTTTCATGATTCATAAGCATAGAAAATTTACTACTCTCCACATAAGCAAAATTCTTCTCATTCGGAATAGTGGGAGCATCATAAGAAACTCGAATACTATAAATTGTTTCCACATTAAAAGAGTAATGTTAAGAGAAAGGCTAATCATAATCATGACAAGTTTTATAAATATAATCATCACTACTTTTTATAGCATAAGTATGATCACAATAATTATCATAAGTAGCAACTTTGTTCTCATCATAATCGATTGAGACCTCTTCCAAGATAGTGGAATCATTACTAAATAAAGTCATGACCTCTCCAAATCCACTTTCATAATTGTCACAATAAGATTCAACACCCTCCAAAATAGTGGGATCATTACTTCCTAAAGTTGACACTCTTCTAAACCCACTTTCATCAATATAATCGTCATAAGTAGGAGGCTTGCTATCATCATAATAAATTTGCATATCAAAACTTGGGAGACTAAAAATATCATCTTCATTAAACATAGCATCCCCAAGCTTGGGACAAAAATTAATTGCAGCAAATATATTCTCAAACTTGTCATTCTCATCAAACATAGCATCACCAAGCTTGGGCCTTTTCATATCATAAGCATAATCACTCTCATCATTAATAGTACGGATAGCACCAATAGTATAGCAATTATAATCATCACAATGAGTAATAGGAGCAACATCATTTGGGAGGGATACCTTTTCACCTTTGCTCCTCTGTCTTTTATTTTTCTTCTTCACATCATGTGTGGGTTTAATCCTCTTTTCGGAGCTCCCTATTAACGAGATTGGTTGAATAGGAGGCTCCTCCTCGTTACCTGATTCATCATAAGAAATAATAGGAGAATATTGGGAAGTCTCTTCCCTTTCATTAGTATTCTCTTCATCTTCTATTTGTTTTCTTGTCTTTATGTAATTGGCAATATAAGGATTTTCAATGCAATTCACCGCACAATACATAAAAATTTCTTCCAGATCAAAATCAAGAAATCTATCAAGATTAAATTTTGGAATACCCTCAGTTATACGTTTCATTTCTTCATACCCCAAAAGAAGACTAAGCTCTTTATGATGCTCAAGGGTAATCAAGTTATCACAATTTTTGGACACGATTTGATCATGAAACAAATAGCATTGGAGCTTTAAATGACCATGTTCATTGCAAAGTTCACAAGGATGGCGATAAATATTGAATCTTTCAGCACAATCATCTAGCCTTTCTTGCAACCATTTAGTTTCCAAATACTTATGCCTCTTGCAAAATCTATTTTCCCTATTTGGTGTGTGCTTGCAAGCTCTATGTATTCCACAAAAGTTGACATGCTTATAAGAGACATTTTCATCATGACTAGTGAAATCATCATTAGTACTATGGATATTCAAGGAATTCATACTAACAACATTGCAATCATGCTCATCATTCAAAGATTTAGTGCCAAACATTCTAATGCATTCTTCTTCTAACACTTTGGCATAGTTATCGGAATCCTTATTTTCAAGAAAGATATTAAAAAGATGAAGCATATGAGGTACCCTCAATTCTATTTTTTTGTAGTTTTCTTTTATAAACTAAACTAGTGATAAAACAAGAAACAAAAAGATTCGATTGCAAGATCTAAAGATATACCTTCAAGCGCTAACCTCCCCGGCAACGACGCCAGAAAAGAGCTTGATGTCTACTACACAACCTTCTTCTTGTAGACATTGTTGGGCCTCCAAGTGCAGAGGTTTGTAGGACAGTAGCAAATTTCCCTCAAGTGGATGACCTAAGGTTTATCAATCCGTGGGAGGCGTAGGGCGAAGATGGTCTCTCTCAAGCAACCCTGCAACCAAATACAAAGAGTCTCTTGTGTCCCCAACACACCCAATACAATGGTAAATTGTATGGGTGCACTAGTTCGGCGAAGAGATGGTGACACAAGTGCAATATGGATGATAGATAAAGGTTTTTGTAATCTGAAAAATATAAAACAGCAAGGTAACTAATGATAAAAGTGAGCGGAAATGGTATTGCAATGCGTTGAAACAAGGCCTAGGGTTCATACTTTCACTAGTGCAAGTTCTCTCAACAATAATAACATAATTGGATCCTATAACTATCCCTCAACATGCAACAAAGAGTCACTCCAAAGTCACTAATAGCGGAGAACAAACGAAGAGATTATTGAAGGGTACGAAACCACCTCAAAGTTATCCTTTCTGATCGATCTATTCAAGAGTCCGTAGTAAAATAACACGAAGCTATTATTTCCGTTTGATCTATCCTAGAGTTCGTACTAGAATAACACCTTAAGACACAAATCAACCAAAACCCTAATGTCACCTAGATACTCCAATGTCACCTCAAGTATCCATGGGTATGATTATACGATATGCATCACACAATCTCAGATTCATCTATTCAACCAACACAAAGAACTTCAAAGAGTGCCCCAAAGTTTCCACCGGAGAGTCAAGACGAAAACGTGTGCCAACCCCTATGCATAAGTTCACGAGATCACAGAACTCGCAAGTTGATCACCAAAACATACATCAAGTGGATCATGTGATATCCCATTGTCACCACAAATAAGCACATACAAGACATACATCAAGTGTTCTCAAATCCTTAAAGACTCAATCCGATAAGATAGCTTCAAAGGGAAAACTCAATTCATCACAAGAGAGTAGAGGGGGAGAAACATCATAAAATCCAACTATAATAGCAAAGCTCGCGATACATCAAGATCGTGCCGACTCAAGAACACGAGAGAAAGAGAGAGAGATCAAACACATAGCTACTGGTACATACCCTCAGCCCCGAGGATGAACTGCTCCCTCCTCGTCATGGAGAGCGTCGGGATGATGAAGATGGCCACCGGAGAGGGATTCCCCCCTCCGGTGGGGTGCCGGAACGGGTCTAGATTAGTTTTTGGTTGCTACGGAGGCTTCTGGCGGTGGAACTCCCGATCTAGGTTATTTTCTGGAGGTTTCTGTATTTATAGGAATTTTTGGCGTCGGTCTCATGTCAAGAAGGTTCCCGAGTCGTCCACGAGGTAGGCCCACGCGCCCGGGGGGGCACCCCCCATCCTCGTGGACGGCCCAGACTCTTCTGGCCCAACTCTTTTACTCCGGGTCTTCTTTTGGTCCATAAAAAATCGTCAAAAATTGGCACGTCAATTGGACTCCGTTTGATATTCCTTTTCTGTAGAACTCAAAAACAAGGAAAAAACAGAAACTGGCACTGGGCTCTAGGTTAATAGGTTAGTCCCAAAAATCATATAAAATAGCATATAAATGCATATAAAACATCCTAGATGGATAATATAATAGCATGGAACAATCAAAAATTATAGACACGTTGGAGACGTATCACATACTTATTGCAAAATCTATTAGTCATCGAAACAAAGTACTACACGCATGCTCCTAGGGGGATAGATTGGTAGGAAAAGACCATCGCTCGTCCCCGACCGCCACTCATAAGGAAGATAATCAATAAATACCTCATGCTCCAACTTCGTTACATAACGGTTCACCATACGTGCATGATACGGGAATCACAAACTTCAGCACAAGTATTTCTACAATCCACAACTACCCACTAGCATGACTCTAATATCACCATATTTATATCACAAAACTATTGCAAGGAATCAAACATATCATATTTAGTGATCTACAAGTTTTATGTAGGATTTTATGACTAACCATGTGAATGACCAGCTCCTATCATCTCCCTAAATAGATATAAGTGAAGCAAGAGAGTTTAATCCTTTCTACAAAAGATATGCCCATGCTCTAACAAATATAAGTGAAGCAAAAGAGCATTCTACAAATGGCGATTTTCTATGTGAAGAGAAATAGGCAATCCAAACTTCAAAAGATATAAGTGAAGCACATGAAGCATTCTATAAATCAACCAAGGACTATCTCATACCATCATGGTGCATAAAAGAAAAGTGAAAACTAAATGCAAAAGATGCTCCAAGACTTACGCATATCATGTGATGAATAAAAATATAGCTCCAAGTGAAATTACCGATGATCGTTAGAAGAAAGAGGGGATGCCTTCCGGGGCATCCAAAGGCATCCCCAAGCTTGGTTGCTTGGGAGTCCTTGAATATTTCCTTGGGGTACCTCGGGCATCCCCAAGCTTAGGCTCTTGCCACTCCTTATTCCTTCATCCATCGTGATCTCTCCCAAAACATGAAAACTTCAATGACACAAAACTTAACAGAAAGTTCGGTAAGATCCGTTAGTATAATAAAGCAAATCACTACTCTAAGTACTATTGCAAACCAATTCATATTTTGTGTTTGCATTGTAGCTACTATAATATAACTTTTCCATGGCTTAATCCACTGATAGAAATTGATAGTTTCGTCAAAACAAGCAAACTATGCATCAAAAACAGAATCTGTCTTAAACAGGACAGCCTGTAGTAATCTGAACATTCACCATACTTCTGGTACTCCAAAAATTCTGAAATTTTTTATTAAAAATAAACAATTCTTATGGAAAGATAGTGAAAAATGTTTAAGAACCGTTTGACGTTTCGGTAAAACATGTAAAATCGTGCACTACAGCCAAAGTTTCTGTTCTGCACCGCACAAACCAACAAGCAATGTAAACATCCTAAAGGCAAATCTTGGCACATTATTTTTATAATAAAATGGGATTGTACAAGGGGATAATTATTTTTTTTGAAAATTTTCTGTAATCAAGATTCACAAAGTTTCCGTGAGCAAGAACAAAGTTCAAGGAGCTCCCCCACTTCAACAATGCTTGTCTCTCTCACTTTCACTTTTCTTTTTGAAAAGTTTTGGGTTCCACTCTTTATTTTTTTTGTTTTTAAACTATATAAAAGCACTCAACAGAAATAAATGACTCTCTAAAACTTCCGGGTTGTCTCCCTGGCAGCGCTTTCTTTAAAGCCATTAAGCTAGGCATAAGGTGCTCAAGTAATGAATCCACCCGGATCCCAAGGTATATCAAAGCCAATTTTAATTAACAATGATTTGTAATTTAGTAGTGAGCACAAAGTAACATATATCAAGCAATGACAAAGACTAACTCTCTTCCTATGCATCGGCATGTCATACAAGAACAATTCATGCACATCAAGTAAAGGCCAATACATGGTATAAGAAGTTTCTTGCAATTTTATCATATTGGAAACATAGAGAGGCGAAGATGTAGTTCCTCTCTCATAATAATTGCAAGTAGGAGCAGCAAGCACATGCATATTGTATCAATCAAAATCATCATGTGTAGTAGTGAAACGCAACCCATCAATATAATCCTTAATAAGGGCAAACTTCTCCGTATAGTGTAGTCGGGAGAATTCAAATACATAATAGGACTATAATGCGTGGGTGCAATAGCAAAAATTTCATGTTTAGCATAAGGAACTATAGCAAGTTCATCTCCATAAACATAATTCATATTGGCATCTTGGCCACAAGCATAGCAAGCATCATCAAAAAGGGATATTTTAAAAGAATCAACGGGATCATAACAATCATCATAGCAATCATCCTTCGGTAAGCACGAAGGGAAATTAAACGATGTATGAGTTGAAGAGTTACTCTCATTAGAAGGTGGGCACGGGTAGCTAATCCGCTCTTCCTCCTTTTGTTCTTCGCTCTCCGCATCATCTTTTTCATCCAATGAGCTCACAGTTTTATCAATTTCTTCTTCCATAGACTCCTGCAAAATATTAGTCTCTTCTCGGACAGCGGAGACTTTCTCAATAAATTCATCAATATCATAATTGTATTTATAATTCTCATAGCAATATTTAAGGATAGCTAAATTTTCAGGTCTATAAACTGAATCATCAAAATCTTCAAACTCTTTAAACAAAGATTCAATTTCATAAGCACCCATAAAAGCAACGAATTCTTCTATTTGTTCCACATCATAATAATCATATATACCATTAGCATAAGAAGCCAAGGTTTCATTGTCATTAAATTCACATGAAAAGGGAAGGCGTGGAGCCTTCATCCTAGAGCAACAAGTATAATCATATCTCAAGCATAGTTGCCGAGCATACCAATGCAACATATAAATTTGATCCCATAATAGTTTCCCTTTTTGAGTCAAGCGATAATCCCTGAAGTATTCACGTTGATCCAACGTTACTCCCATTATAAAGTTGAATGGGGTTTTCTCAGGATTATCAAAGTAGTACATAATATCTTTCACATAATGAGCATCGAGGGTTTTAGGAGGTTCCCCATCTCCATGAGTAGCAAGTAAACCTAATTTTTTTGGTATATCATGTTCCATATCCATAACTAAAGATAGAGAACAATTTAGAACAACAAATAAAAATTACTTAGTGATAAAGCAAACAAGCACACAGGAGAATATTCACCCCACGCTATAACTCCCCGGCAACTGCGCCAGAAAAAGGTCTTGATAACCCACAAGTATAGGGGATCAATTGTAGCCTCTTTTGATAAGTAAGAATGTCGAACCCAACGAGGAGCTAAAGGTAGAACAAATATTCCCTCAAGTTATATCGACCACCGATACAACTCTACGCACGCTTAACGTTCGCTTTACCTAGAACAAGTATGAAACTAGAAGTACTTTGTAGGTGTTGTCGGATAGGTTTGCAAGATAATAAAGAGCGCGTAAATAAAAAGTAGGGGATGTTTAGATGAAGACACAACTAAGTTAGTTTTAGTAGAGAGCTTTTCGTCACGAGAAAGTTATTTGTCCATAGGCAATCGATAGCTAGACCGGTAATCGTTATTGCAATTTTATTTGAGGGAGATGCATAAGCTAACATAATTTCTCTTCTTGGATCATATGCACTTATGATTGAAACTCTAGCAAGCATCCACAACTACTAAAGATTATTAAGGTAAAACCCAACCATAGCATTATAAGGCATCAAGTCCTCTTTATTCCCATACGCAAACAACCTACTTACTCGGGTCCGTGTTTCTGTCACTCACGCGACCCACCAGAAGCAAATCATGAACATATTGCAAACCCTACAACGGGGATCCCTCATGCTTGTGCGACACGGAGAGCACCATAGGACAGCACCAATAATAAAACATGCAACTCAAACCAATCACGATCATCAATTAACTCATAGGATAAAATGGATCTACTCAAACATCATAGGATTGCCATACATCATTGGGAAATAATATATAGCATTGAGCACCATGTTTAAGTAGATATTACAGCGGGTAAAAGAGGGGTTACACCGCTGCATAGAGGAGGGGAGAGTTGGTGATTATTTCACACAGATTTTATAGCAAATTCAATTATTTCAGCTACATTTTAATAGGGTGTGGCTATGACTCAGTCGACTCAGACTTAACGACTTACGTATTTTTTCTTTTTGATGTGTGTCATTGTCTCGGCTCGGTTTTTGCTTGTGTGCATGCAGTTTCGATGCCAGCGCAACGTCCCAGACATGAGATCAGAGCTCGTGCCGGCGAGGTGTTTGCAGTTGGCCGCCGCAGCATGATGTGTTGTTATTTGTCGTTGCGGGGTGGTGTGTGCTCCGGGAATCTGTGTGGAGAAGCTTCGGGTGAAAGTCTTGCCCGATCGTTCGTACTGGTGTCATTTTTCTTCTTGGAGGTGTTGTTGTGAAGCTCTTCCCCACCCCTCTTGGGGTGGGCTCTTTGGGAGAAATCCCTAGCTTAAGCCGTCGGAGTGGGCGACGACGACGCCTACCTCATTTCCTCCTTGGAGGCGTCATCTTGGAGGGTTTGCACACACCTCTTGCGCAGTCCCCTCCTGTCGTCGTGAGTCGGGGATGTCGGGGCGGCGGCCCCGGGTTGTTGTTGGTGCGTCGTGCTGGTGGCCTTGGGAACCATTGCAGGCGCCCGTTCTATGAGGCAGGGCGACATATTGGTGATGGCTTGGGGTGACAATCATGTGTATGGCCATGGTCTGCACGCGGCTTCCCTATGTAGCTTGGGCTACGGGTGGTCGCATCGTGCGGCATTGCAACTTGGAGGCGAGCGGCGGTATGTTGGGTGTAGCAGTCCCGGAAGGTGGTGTTAGTTGATCGTGCAGGACGCGATGGAGTGGTGCATGTCGGGAGGCGGCCCCGAGAGTTTCTGCAGCTTTGAGGGCTTTGGCCTCGTGTCAAGCAGGCGACGGGGGTACAAATCGAAGTTGTTCATTGGCATGTCAAGCAAGGTACCTGGCGCATGGTTTGGGACGATGCTTGCTTTGCCATCTTTGTAGGAGAGTTCCGGTCTACACCTCCCATAATAGTCTTGACTTCGAGAGTTCCGGTCTACACCTCCCATAGCAGTCTTGACTTCTTCTCTTCGACGGTGATGGGAGGCCAGCTAGTTTCGGTGACAGGTTTTTCGTTTGTTTTTGTTTGTGAGGTTGGTGTGTTTTTGTTGGGTTTGTTGCGCCGTCGGATTGTGGGCTTGGCCCTGAATGTTTTCACTTCCGTAGTTAACTGGCAGATTTGAGTGAGACGCCCGGAATGATGATATATGAGACATAGTTGGGTAGCACCGATTGAAGAGAAACTTGTCCATCACCGTCTGAGATGGTTTGGGCATATTCATCGCATGCCTCCATAATCTCTAGTGCATAGCGGATGGCTAAAGCATGCCGATAATGTCAAGAGAGGTCAGGGTAGACCAAAGTTGACATGGGAGGAGTCCTGTAAAGAGAGATCCGAAGGACTGAAATATCACCAGAGAATTAGCCATGGACAGGGATGCATGAAAGCTTGTTATCCATGCCTTAGAACCATGAATTGGTTGCGAGATTCTCATGAGTTTCAGCTCTAATATACCCTAACTTATTTAGGACTAATGGCTTTGTTGCCATTGCTCTTGCCTCTCGACCTCCATGGAGGCCGAATTTCAGGATGGAACATCCTTGAAATGTGATCTATAAAAAAACAAAGTCATGGTATGAGTGGATAAATAGTATCATGTGTTAAAAAGCCTCAGGTTTATTCTTTTGCACAACCATCATATCAACGTATTTTATCCTGAAAATTTACACATTTTGTGCATTATGCCTCCATGTATGTCTATTTATTTTCAGATTTTTTTTGAACTGTAAAAATATGAAATTTGATTTTTTTTTCAAACCGGCCCCATGAGGCTCGGCCTCCAAAAGGGGTTTTCAGACAATTTTTCTTTAATAATTAATAGGAAAGGCAAAGTTTTTGCCTCGATTTTAAAAAAGAAAGCCTTTTTTTGCGGGAAAAAGAAGAAGCCTTGCCTTGTGGCCTGCACCTCGCAAGCCACGCGGACACGCCGTCGATGAAAGCCACAGTGTGGAAAGAGCTACAGTGTGAGGATATTTAAAGCAGCGATGCTGACATGATTTTATATTCGTAGTGGGTGCACCATATTTTTTTCCCAGAAAGACATCAGCAAGTGAGCATCATAGGCTAGACCGCTTTGAGTCAAGTCAACTCATTCTTTGCCTACGCGCTCCATCCAGATCTCATTGGGTTGGTTCGTATAAATCCACCCGAAGCTAGCAACTACTAGCAAGGAAGCGATTCTTCTCACAAGCCTCATCCCCGTTTCGTTGTTCTCTTCGCAGCTGCTCGAGAGAATCAGCCCCAAGTGTTCGATCTTCCCCAGGTTAGTGCTTTTGAATCGAGAAGCTGCATATATGCTGCTTAGTTTCCAAGAGATCCATGTGCGCCTAGTCCTGTGTACTTAGATCTGTCCTTCTATATGGGGCATAAGAGTTTCTGACGATGCGTGTAGCTTGAAGCAGCTCACCTCAAAGCTTGTTCAACCATCAGAAATGGCGACCGGCGCTGGCGGAGGTCAGCCGAGCGTTCTGAGCACATTGCCGAAGAATCTGCCGTTAGACTTTCTGAAAACCATCACCGACCAGTTCTCAGACGAGCGTAAAATCGGTACAGGCGCATTTGGAACTGTTTATATGGTATGTGGTCATTCCTCTGCCTTTATATTTTCACCTTCGCATGAGTTTCTGAAGAAAGATGCCAATGTTTGCTGAAAAAGTATCTTTGAGGTCGAACAGGGATTAATGCCGGATGGGCAAATAATTACCGTGAAGAAACTCGCTGAAAATTCACCAATTGCGCGTGAGAAAGCATTTGCTAACGAGGTTCAGAATATTATGGCTCTCCACCATGAAAATGTAGTAAAATTGGTGGGCTACTGCCATGAAGGTCAAAAGAAAGTGGTGCTGAACAATGGAAGATATATCGTGGCTGACATTGTTGAAAGTTTACTTTGCCACGAGTACGTACCAAGGGGAAGCCTTCAGAAGAATCTTTTTGGTAAATACAATACTACCTGATTCAGACTGCATTCGTGTTAATGTTCTGATATGTTTATAGTACTACGGATTGGAGTTTGACATCACTATATTCCTTTAACTTTTCAATGCTCAATAGTGGGAAAAAAACTACAATAGTTGATCTTATCAAAAGAACTTGTTATTGTACTGAAAACTTGTCATTGTGAACATATTTTTGCTGCCGGCATTCTAATAAATAAATGTTTACGTTATTGTAATTCGTTATATTCGAGTAATTCAGTAATCCTGTGTTTTACTTCTTCAGAACTACATACAAAAATGGACTGGAACATACGCTTCAACATAATTAAGGGGATTTGCAACGGTTTGCACTTTGTACACAGCATTCCTATTGTCCATATGGATCTCAAGCCGGAAAACATACTGTTGGATGATAACATGGTGCCGAAAATCGCCGATTTCGGTCTCTCCAGACTCTTTGGTCAAGAACAAACACGGATGAACACACAGAATGTTGTTGGGTCATAGTAAGTTGACCACAAACTGCGATAATCTTTTGTTCCTTCGTCTTAAAGTAAACTGCATTCTAATCTCTCCGATAATACTTTTAAAAATCTTAATGATATGCAGTGGATACATAGCTCCGGAATATCTATACAGAGGTGAAATCTCCACCAAGTCAGACATATACAGTTTAGGCCTACTAATCATGGAGACTACCACAGGAGAGAAGAATTGTCCAGGCAAAGAACCTTCTGCAGTGCAATTCATAAAAAATGTAAGATAAATTTTGCTTCATGATTTGAAAACTAAACTTTAAAAGCTCATGTTACGATTGATTTTTGTGTTATCTTGAGGATCATGATTCCAATCCTATATGTAGGTACGTGAAAATTGGAAAGAGCAGCGCATCGCATCTGAGTACCCATTGTTAGATGTGGATGGCCTCCAACAAGTAAAAAAATGCATTGAAATAGGACTGGAATGTGTTGAGATTGATCGGCTGAAGAGACCATCCATAGAAACAATTCTCGACAAGCTAAACGGACGATGTGCATCCATAAGAAACTAAAATGTCATGCCAGGTATGCAATTTTCACTCTTTATAACTGACTTGTTCTGCATTTCAGCTGCTGATAACCTACTATATGACGTTTCAGGTCTCCAATCTCCATCGAGCATGAAATTTGGGTTTTGTTCAGCAGACATGTGCAAGATGGAATGGATACTCCCTATTATTGCTAGAATGAATTATTTATAAAACAGTACGCTATGATATGTACGTCATTGTGAAGCCTATTAAATTGTATTTCTCCTTGTAACTGCTACGTACTCCACATATCTCTTCGTGGTAATGGATATTTTTATTCTCCAGATACAATGTTGTCTGTTCAATTTCAGTTTGAAATACAAATTTTATGTGATAGTGTAGCAAGGGAAAAATGCAAAAACTTTGTGTGTCGGTGCTTTGTGGCTTAATCAACGGGGTCCAAGTTAGTCTAGTTTACAACCGACTTAAACTATTTGGGGATTAAACCAAACATCTTGCTATACGGTAACCCAAAGACAACGGCAGCTGGGATGATACCAACCGTAGTCTACAATAAACAAGAGATGATCGATTCAACAATCTTCTTTTCGAATTGCCTACTTGCCCGAGTTGCTTGGCAATTTGCTCAATTGACTTTTAGCATTATTACTACCCACCACATGCGTCGCACTTTTTTTTTTGCAGGCGATTAGGCGACGACGGACTTCATATGCCATAATTTCCTAGTTTGCTCTCATATGTTGTTTCAGATGTTTAAGATGTCGTCTAAACCTCGTACAGTAATAACTCAATATTTAGGCTGTGTTTGCATGCGAAAATCGTCAGTTTCAGTAATTTTTCTTAGCAAGAGGAAGTATCCACCGACGCGCACAATATATTCCGGCAGCCAGAGTCACCCTACTCCAAGGGGCCCAGTCCGGCGACATAGGTAGAATCATCCAACCTGTCAGACTCACGGTGTCACAAATGGCGAAGTCTTGCAATGGTTGCTGCTGTCCGTATGGACCACCACGAAACTGTAGGCGGTGGTTCGCCGGCTTGGGCATCGGCCTCGCGGTGGCCGCCGTCCTCGCCGCTATCACAGTCGTCGTCTTACGTTTCGGCGTCGTCCCCCAAGTCAAGGCCAAGGTCTACGACGCCCGTCTCAACAGCTTCGCCTTCGCCAGCAGAACGACCGGCGCGGCGGCGCCTTCGCCCGTCTTCGCCTTCGACATCTCGGTGGCCCTCGCCATCCGCAATCCCAGCGGGGCGGTCATGAAGCACACCAAGCCCCTCGTGGCCACCTTCGTCTTCCACGACCGGCGCCTGTACAACGCCACCATCGCCGGCGAGGGGCACAAGCACAAGATGCTCAAGACCAAGGTGCACGTCGTCCGCGCGGTCGGGGACGTCCCGGCGTACGTGCTGGACGCGGCGGCGGCGGAGGACTTCAAGAAGCAGAACGCGACGGGCGTGTTGCCGTGTTCAGCGTCGAGGTGCGCCTCTCCGGGGAGGTCACCTACCTGGGGCTCGACGGCCTCGGCAACAAGCGTAAGCTGGGTTTCAGCTGCCCGCTCGCTCTGCCGCTGGCGCCGCCGGGCCCCGAGGTTGTCGTGTTCGCTGAGGTCACCTGTAAGGCTCAGGAGCCCGACAAGATCTACTTTTGATGAACGAATTCTTCAGTGTATTATCGAAAAGGAATTCCCGAATGTACTTCATGTTTTTCTAGTTATTATTATTTGCCGCATTTCTGTGAGCATTTTCAGTCCCGTGGATTCGATCTAGTCCGGAATCAGTGGCTGCCATTGTCTTGCTTCCAAACGAGTAAAAGACACAGCTATCAGCTTTGGTCTTCGCCTTCAACATCTACCGGAGACGATGTGGCCCTCAGCCGCGGCCAGCTCCCCTCCACCCAAATAAACGTAATCCAGGATTAACACGTACTGTACGTAGGAGGATCTACAGCGGATACATCAAATCTGACACCTCAAAGGCTCATGGGCACGTCTGAGCGCATTCGCGGATAGTGACCCGTCATGCATCAAATTATCGTTTCTACAACTAGATACCTCGATTACGAATTTTTAAATCCATACAATTATATGCACGTGAAATCTAATCTATGCGGAGCTCGTCCGGCTCCGCTGAGTCCATGTCCGAACAGTTGGCTGCGCTCTCGAAGTATTCGTGCGGTCGTCGGCGAGGTAGAATAGGACATGGGACACACACCAACTCACGGGACTCAAGGCACCACCATCTCCCATGCTTTACTCTTCCTCATGGGAGCCCGTCACGTGCGCGTCGTCGGGCGATGTGAGATCGACGATGGATCCATCGTGGTCGGAGGCCAACATGTCCACGACGATGCGGCGTCTGTGGTTGCCGGCCACTTGTATCGGTGCTAGAGAGTGTGACTCTGCCTCGCTGATGTCTGTCGCAGCCTCCCATGACCTCTGCCTCGCATAACGGGCACGCCGCGCCATATCCTTAGCGGACTGGCCACGGAAGGTCTCCTCGTCGGCGCGTCAATGAAGGGGTTGCACTGTATGGCGTTCGGAAGCCGCACTGCCTCCTGTGAGGCAGCGATGACGCACCTCGCACCGGATCCAAGCGCCATTTGGGCGAACTCTATGGATCCCCGCCGGATCGAGTCCAACCGTTGTCACGTGTTTTCCTTGCGGGCATAGCAGAGCGCAATGTGGAAAGCCATCTCCTTCTCAGGCCCGACTGGGATGAGGTCCTAGTTTGCAGGTCAGGTGACAGGTCAGCCTGTGCAAAACCAAACCGAAAACAAAAAACCGAACAAAAAAACCAAACCGAACCGAATTTCAGTTTTTTCAGGTCTCGGTTTCAGTTTCAGTTTTCAATTTCGAAAACCATATAACCTTTGGTTTTTTTGTTAGAAACCGACGGTTTTCGGTTAAACCGAATAAAACCGAAACTCTTCGTTGTGTGTTAAACAACCAAAGCCTTGAGTTGATCCCTCCTGTCGCCCCTTCTTTTATAGCCATCCACCCATCTCAATCCTGCTCGCTCCACGAGGTGGTACTATTGCGTGGCGCGGCTGGCGCCCGAGTTGGAGGCTAGCACATGGCGCTTGGGCCTGGCCGCCTGGGCCCTTGGCTGCCCAACACACGTGCTGGGCTGGCGCTCAGCCTGTGCAAAACTGAACCGAAAACCAAAAACCGAACCGAATTTCGGTTTTTTCATGTCTCGGTTTCAGTTTCAGTTTTCAATTTCGAAAACCATATAACCTTCGGTTTTTTCAGTTAGAAACCGACGGTTTTCGGTTAAACCGAAACTCTTCGTTGTGTGTTAAACAACCAAAGCCCTAAGTTGATCCCTCCCGTCGCCCCTCCTTTTATAGCCATCCACTCATCTCAGGGCCAGTTCTTTTGGGCAATTTTCTCAAAATTGATCCCTTCCTCAGCTTCTTCCAAAATTGCCACTTCATTTTTTTTTCAATTCCTAGCTAGTTAAGGTCTAATTAGCTAGAAATTGTAAAAAAAAAGATAGTGTGACAATTCTGGGAGAATTGTCCAAAAAAACTGGCCCTCAATCCTACTCGCTCCGCGAGGTGGTACTATTGCGTGGCGCGGCTGGCGCCCGAGTTGGAGGCTAGCGCCTGGCGCTTGGGCCTGGCCGCCTGGGCCCTTGGCTGCCCAATGCACGCGCTGGGCTGACGCTGCGCTTGGACCAGGAGCCTGGAGGCTATATAGGCTAGCGCTATGGTATTTCGTGGCATTTTTTCACGTACAAAAACCTGGAGGCTAGCGTAGCGCACGCGGTGCTCTTTCCCTGTCTTATCCTCACATTTTCTAGTACGTGCATACATCTCTGTCAACGGCTCAACGCCTCATCAGTCATATGGTGCACGTCGTACATACATGATACATATATCGAAAACTCACAGGAGTGCCCGTCCTTGCCTGGTCACGGTATCATACACCGTGAGACATCATCGAGATTTGCTGAAGGGACGCTGCCATAAATTCGCCGGCTGGCCCACCTAGCACAGTAACGTTCGTTCCATGGTAACAGCAGTTCACGGCAAGCTCCGTCTTCTACCCGTAGTCCAGGTCATAGGCTGTCGAGAGCCCAGTCACTATCCTTTCACGAGGCATCCAAGACAACAGTATAGTACTACTGCTTATATACCCACCATTATTTTCTCAAAAAAGAAAACGAAGACGAGCTCCAGCAGGAAAAACTAAAGTTTCAGTCTATCTGTCAATACATCAGATAAAGGCATGGCTAGTTGGGAGAGTCATCTAGTGCATCTGGAACGCACTTTCGTTTGAATTGCTGCAACACTTCATGAATCATCAGCCGACCCTCCGTTCATTTCAATTTTAAACAACAACTTGTCCTCACCCACTATATGTTTGAATTTCATTTCGTTTCATGATACTTTACCCAACACATCAACAACTGAAATCTAGTCTATTCAAATACATTGTCACGTTGCATAAATTCCCACATGCAAATTGGTCGAATATTCACAGGCGTGGACGAACTCGCCCGATCATGGAATCATGAGGCGTCGCTTCGCTTGGGATGGAAGAGGCAACATTAGTACGACACAGAGCGACGGACGTCCATGCATCAGATGAGACACTATTTTTGGTTTTGTATATCGATATGTGCAAGGTACGTGTCCAAGGTGTGAACTGATGGTAACATCGAGCGGCCTTTTTTTTTTCAATTCACGTACTTTTTTAAGTTCACATAATTTTTTCAGAATTGCATACTTTCTTCAAGTTTGGACAATTTTACAAATCCGCGTATTTTCTTCCAATCCATGAACTATTTCGAAATCCACTTAATTTTTTCAAGTTCAGGTAATTTTTTAAAATTCGCGTACTTTTCTAAAGTTCATCTAATTTTTCAAACCCATGTTTTTTTTCAAATTAGTATACTTTCTCAGATCCGCATACCTTTTTAAATTTCAGATTTTTTAAAACAATTCATGATTTTTCCAAATAAAGCACGTGAATTTGAAAAAAGTATGTGAACTTGAAAACAGTACATGGATTTGAAAAGTTCACGATTTTTAAAAAAATTAATGCATTTGAAAAAAAGGTATGTGATTCTTTAAAAAAATACTCGGACTTGGAAAAGATACATGGATTTGAAAAGTACAGGGATTTCAGAAAAAAACATGGATTTGAAAAAAAAACTACGCGAACTTGGAAAGTTTGCGAAATCTTGGAAAATTAAGCGGATTTGAAAAATGTATGCGAATTTTAGAATATTCACGAATTTGAAAATAATACATGAATTGGAGTCAGCGCAATCAAAACCGGGGTGAAAGTTGTCCAGTTTCAATAGTTGAGGGTGCAAGTAGTCCGGTTTCAAAGTTGCGGGATCAAATTTAGAATCCCCGCAAAAAAAATTAGAATCCGACAAAAGTTGGGGAACGAAAAATATATTGTTCTCTAATTATAATAAGTAGTATTTCTTGCAAAAATATATATAATAAATAGCATGTTGTACCGACGGAACATATGTGCATCTCCCGTTGCATGTCCTACCGTCTTCATGCCGTCACATTAAACGGAACCTGTCACCGTATGCTACTGTGGATGCTGCGTATCCTTCCCTGTTTTGCACACCCACACTTAATACATGTGCCCACGTGTGATTGTTCCATTGGTGCAGCTAACAGGAGCAAGCAAGCTCGTGTGCTCTATTGCCACTCTCGTGCCCCACCAAATCATGTATGACATCTAATGATTTAATTTATGTACATAGTTCTCAAAAGAAAAAACTAACCTACATACACAAATTGAATCATGTGATAAAAAATTATGCATTATTCAAAAAATTGCGTCAACTTTGGTTATTTTGGTTATTACCGAAACCGAACCGAAATCAAATGATTATTACTGAAATCGAACCGTATTTATGTATAAAACTGTATAAACCGAAATATAAAAACCATATAAACCGAACCGAATCAAACTGAAAAAACCAAACACACACCCTGAGCTGGCGCTGCGCTTGGACCAGGAGCCTGGAGGCTATTGGCTAGCGCTATGGTATTTCATGGCATTTTTTCACGTACAAAAACCTGGAGACTAGCATAGCGCACGCGGTGCTCTTTCCCTGTCTTATCCTCAAATTTTCCTAGTACGTGCATACATCTCCGTCAGCGGCTCAACGCCTCATCAGTCATATGCCTCGATCTGGTGCACATCGTACATACATGATACATATATGCCCCACCAAATCATGTATGACATCTAATGATTTAATTCATGTACATAGTTCTCAAAAGAAAAAACTAACCTACATACACAACTTGAATCATGTGATAAAAAATTATGCACTGTTCAAAAATTCGCGTCGACTTTGTTTATTTTGGTTATTACCGAAACCGAACCGAAATCAAATGGTTATTACCGAAACCGAACTGTATCTATGTATAAAACCGTATAAACCGAAATATAAAAACCGTATAAACCGAAAACCGTATAAACCAAACCAAACCAAACTGAAAAAAACGAACGCACACCCTGAGTGAATGGGTACTCGGATCCTCTGCCCGACATGCTGGACAAGACCGGAGATCGTCACACAGGAGCTTGGCGGCAGAGTGGAGTGGCTAGTGTTTCGTCCGGCAAGCGAATGAGGACGAATACATGTGGGGTCGGGTGGGCCATTGTGAGCTGGTCCATATTCGCCCAAGATTTGGGCCAGATACAAGGGATGCCAGTCATCCCGGGCATTTGGGGCCAATATGAGCAGCCCGTCTAGGTCGGTTTTTCTTGACCAATCAGTGACCGGGATGCCCGTCTGGATGTATAAGACATATTTGAGCCCAACATCTATAGTCGGGCGCCTCAAACGCCCGGTCACTAATCGATCAAAAAATGACCCATGTGGGTGCCTCAACCCGGCCTCAAACTTCCGGGCTGACCGACACCTCTCATATCCAGTTCAAATATGGGACGGATATGGGTTGGCTCGGACATGATCGGGCGCGTCCTCCACGCCTGACCCGGCCCATGCTGGCCCACCCGAACCAACATACATTCGTCTCGTCATGCCCTTCCACTACACTCTGTCACCCAAGCTCCCGTCCGGCGATCTTCGGCCTTCTCCGGCATGGCGGGCAACGGATTCAACTCCTACATCACCGATCCGTTGACCCCTGATACATCCATTTTTCATCATGCTTTTATATCGATATTTATTGCATTATGGGTTGTTATTACACATTATGTCACAATACTTAATCTTGTTCTCTCTTATTTTACAAGGTTTACATGAAGAGGGGGAATGCCGGCAGCTGGAATTCTAGGCTGGAAAAGGAGCAACTATTAGAGACATATTCTGCACATCTCCAAAAGTCCTGAAACTTCATGGGAGCACGTTTCAGAATATATAAAAATATTAGGCGAAAGAAGTACCAGAGGGGGTCCACCCACCGTCCACGAGGGTGGGGGGCGTGCCCTACCCCCTGGGTGCGCCCCCTGCCTCGTGGGTCCCCTGACATCCCTCTGATGCCCATCTTTGGCTATATGGAGTCTTTCGTCGAGGAAAATATCATAAGCAATCTTACGGGATGAAACTCCGACGCCACGAGGCGGAACCTTGGCGGAACCAATCTAGGGCTCCGGCGGAGCTGTTCTGCTGGGGAAACTTCTCTCCGAGAGGGGGAAATTATCACCATCGTCACCACCATCGATCCTCTCATCTGGAGGGGGTCAATCTCCATCAACATCTTCACCAGCACCATCTCATCTCAAACCCTAGTTCATCACTTGTACCCAATCTTTGTCTCAAAACCTCAGATTGGTACATGTGGGTTGCTAGTAGTGTTGATTACTCATTGTAGTTGATGCTAGTTGGTTTATTCGGTGGAAGATCATATGTTCAGATCCTTTATGCATATTAATAATCCTATGATTATGAACATGAATATGATTTGTGAGTAGTTACGTTTGTTCCTGAGGACATGGGAGAAGTCTCGCTATAAGTAATCATGTGAATTTGGTATTTGTTCGATATTTTGATGAGATGTATGTTGTCTTTCCTCTAGTGGTGTCATGTGAACGTCGACTACATGACACTTCACCATTGTTTGGGCCTAGAGGAAGGCATTGGGAAGTAATAAGTATATGATGGGTTGCTAGAGTGACAGAAGCTTAAACCCTAGTTTATGAGTTGCTTCGTAAGGGGCTGATTTGGATCCATCTGTTTCATGCTATGGTTAGGTTTACCTTAATACTTCTTTTGTAGTTGCGGATGCTTGCAATAGGGGTTAATCATAAATGGGATACTTGTCCAAGGAAGGGCAGTACCCAAGCACCGGTCCACCCACATATCAAATTATCAAAGTACCCAACGCGAATCATATGAACGTGATGAAAACTAGCTTGACGATAATTCCCATGTGTCCTCGGGAGCACTTTCCTTTATAAGAGTTTGTCCAGGCTTGTCCTTTGCTACAAAAGGATTGGGCCATCTTTCTGCACCTTATCTACTTTTACTATTTGTTACCCGTTACAAATTACCTTATCACAAAACTATCTGTTACCGATAATTTGAGTGCTTGTAGAGAATACCTTGCTGAAAACTGCTTATCATTTCCTTCTGCTCATCGTTTGGTTTGACACTCTTACTTATCGAAAGGACTACGATAGATCCCCTATACTTGTGGGTCATCAAGACTCTTTTCTGGCGCCGTTGCCGGGGAGTGAAGCGCCTTTGGTAAGGAAAAATTTACATAGTGTGCTGAAATTTACTGTCACTTGTTACTATGGAACATAATCCTTTGAGGGGCTTGTTCAGGGTATCTTCACCCCGACCAGTAGAGCAAAGAGTTGCTCCTCAACCTACTGAACCTACTGAAAATGTTTACTTTGAAATTCTTTCAGGTATGATAGAGAAACTACTAGCTAATCCTTTTTCAGGAAATGGAACATTACATCCCGATTTGCACCTAATCTATGTGGATGAAGTTTGTGGATTATTTAAGCTTGCAGGTATGCCCGAGGATGTTATCAAGAAGAAGGTCTTCCCTTTATCTTTGAAGGGAAAGGCATTGACATGGTTTAGGCTATGTGATGATATGGGATCATGGAACTACAACCGATTGAAATTGGAATTTCATCAGAAGTTTTATCCTATGCATCTTGTTCATCATGATTGTAATTATATATATAATTTTTGGCCTCGCAAAGGAGAAAGCATCGCTCAATCTTGGGGGAGGCTTAATTCAATGTTATATTCATGCCCCAATCATGAGCTCTCAAGAGAAATTATTATTCAAAAAATTTATGCTCGGCTTTCTCTCGATAATCGCTCCATGCTCGATACTTCTTGTACTGGTTCTTTTATGATGAAGACTATTGAATTCAAATGGGATTTATTGGAAAGAATTAAACGCAACTCTGAAGATTGGAACCTCGACGAAGGTAAGGAGTCAGGTATAACACCTAAGTTTGATTGTGTTAAATCTTTTATGGATACCGATGTTTTCCATGAATTTAGCACTAAATATGGACTTTACTCTGAGATAGTAGCTTCTTTCTGTGAATCCTTTGCTATTCATGTTGATCTCCCTAAGGAGAAGTGGTTTAAATATAATCCTCCCATTGAAGTAAAAGTAGTTGAACCTATTAAAGTTGAAGAAAAGACTATCACTTATAATGATCCTGTTGTTCCCACTGCTTATATTGAGAAACCACCTTTCCCTGTTAGAATAAAGGATCATGCTAAAGCTTCAACTATGGTTCGTAAGAGTAATACTAGAACACCTACTCCCCCTGAGCAAATTAAAGTTGAACCTAGTGTTGCTATGGTTAAAGATCTCTTGGCCGATAATATTGATGGGCATGTTATTTACTTCTATGATGAAGCTACTAGAATTGCTAGACCCGATACTAAAAATAAACATAGACCTGTTGTAGGCATGCCTGTCATTTCTGTTAAAATAGGAGATCATTGTTATCATGGCTTATGTGATATGTGTGCTAGTGCAAGTGCAATACCTCATTCCTTATATAAAGAAATTATGCATGATATTGCACCCGCTGAGTTAGAAGAAATTGATGTTACAATTAAGCTTGCCAATAGAGATACTATTTCACCGGTTGGGATTGTTAGAGATGTTGAAGTCTTGTGTGGGGAAGTTAATTATCCTGCTGATTTTCTTGTTCTTGGTTCCCCACAAGATAACTTTTGTCCCATTATATTTGGTAGACCCTTCTTGAATACTCTTAATGCTAAGATAGACTGCAATAAGGATAGTGTTTCTGTTGGTTTAGATGATATGTCTCATGAATTTAATTTTGCTAAATTTCATAGACAACCCCATGATAAAGAATTGCCTAGTAAAGATGAAATTATTGGTCTTGCTTCTATTGCCATGCCTCCTAGTGATCCTTTAGAACAATATTTGCTAGACCATGAAAATGATATGTTTATGAATGAAAGAAGGGAAACAGATGAAGTATTCTTTAAACAGGGGCCTATTTTGAAACACAACTTGCCTGTTGAAATCCTAGGGGATCCTCCTCCACCTAAGGGTGATCCCGTGTTTGAGCTTAAACCTTTACCTGATACTCTTAAATATGCTTATCTTGGTGAGAAAGAGATATATCTTGTTATTATTAGTGCTAACCTTTCAGAGCATGAAGAAAAAAAATTATTGAAAACTCTGAAGAAGCACTTTGCTGCTATTGGATATACTCTTGATGATCTTAAGGGCATTAGTCCCACTCTCTGCCAGCACAAAATAAAATTGGAGAAAGACGTGAAACCGGTTGTTGATCACCAACGACGGTTAAATCCTAAGATGAAAGAAGTGGTAAGAAAAGAAATACTAAAGCTTCTGGAGCCAGGTATAATTTACCTCATTGCTGATAGTCAGTGGGTAAGTCCTGTCCATTGTGTCCCTAAGAAGTGAGGTATTACTGTTGTTCCTAATGATAAAGATGAATTGATCCCACAAAGAATTGTTACAGGTTATAGAATGGTAATTGATTTCCGCAAATTAAATAAAGCTACTAAAAATGATCATTACCCTTTACCTTTTATTGATCAAATGCTAGAAAGATTATCCAAACATACACATTTTTGCTTTCTAGATGGTTATTCTGGTTTCTCTCAAATACCTGTGTCAAAAGAGGATCAAGAAAAGACAACTTTTACTTACCCTTTTGGTACCTTTGCTTATAGACATATGCCTTTTGGTTTATGCAATGCACCTGCTACTTTTCAAAGATGTATGACTGCTATATTCTCTGACTTTTGTGAAAAGATTGTTGAGGTTTTCATGGATGATTTCTCCGTTTACGGAACTTCTTTTGATGATTGCTTAAGCAACCTTGATCGAGTTTTGTAGAGATGTGAAGAAACTAATATTGTCTTGAATTGGGAGAAGTGCCACTTTACGGTTAATGAAGGTATTGTCTTGGGGCATAAAATTTCTGAAAGAGGTATTGAAGTTGATAAAGCTAAAGTTGATGCTATTGAAAAGATGTCGTGTCCTAAGGACATTAAAGGTATAAGAAGTTTCCTTGGTCATGTAGGTTTTTATAGGATGTTCATTAAGGACTTCTCTAAAATTTCTAGGCCTCTGACTAATCTTTTACAAAAAGACGTTCCTTTTGTTTTTGATGATGACTGTGTAGAAGCATTTGAAATACTTAAGAAAGATTTGATTTCTGCACCTATTGTTCAGCCTCCTTATTGGAATTTACCATTTGAAATCATGTGTGATGCTAGTGATTATGTTGTAGGGGTTCTTCTAGGATAAAGAGTTGATAAGAAATTAAATGTTATTCAATATGCTAGTAAAATTCTAGACAGTGCTCAAAGAAATTATGCTACTACTAAAAAAGAATTTTTAGCAGTTGTGTTTGCTTGTGATAAGTTCAGACCTTATATTGTTGATTCTAAAGTAACTATTCACACTGATCATGCTGCTATTAAATATCTTATGAAAAATAAAGATGCTAAACCTAGACTTATTAGATGGGTTCTCTTGCTACAAGACTTTGATTTGCATATTATTGATAGAAAGGGAGATGAGAACCCCGTTGCAGACAACTTGTCTAGGTTAGAGAATGTTCTTGATGACCCACTACCTATTGATGATAGCTTTTCTGATGAACAATTATCCATGATAAAGGCTTCTTGTACTGCTCCATGGTATGCTGATTATACTAATTATATTGTTGCTGAGTTTATACCACCTAGTTTCACATACCAACAAAAGAAAAAGTTCTTCTATGATTTAAGACATTACTTCTGGGATGACCCACATCTTTATAAAGAATGAGTAGATGGTGTTATTAGACGTTGTGTACCTGAGCATGAACAGGAAAAGATCCTATGCAAGTGTCACTCTGAGGCTTATGGAGGACACCATGCTGGAGATAGAACTGCACATAAGGTATTGCAATCCGGTTTTTATTGGCCTACTCTCTTCAAGGATGCCCGTAAGTTTGTTTTGCCTTGTGATGAATGTGAAAGAATTGGTAATATTAGTAGACGTCACGAAATGCCTATGAATTATTCACTTGTTATTGAACCATTTGATATTTGGGGCTTTGATTATATGGGACCATTTCCTTCCTCTAATGGGTACACACATATTGTAGTAGTTGTTGATTACGTTACTAAGTGGGTAGAAGCTATTCCAACTAGTAGTGTTGATCATAACACCTCTATTAAGATGCTTAAAGAAGTTGTTTTTCCGAGGTTTGGAGTCCCTAGATACTTAATGACTGATGGTGGTTCACATTTTATTCATGGTGACTTTCATAAAATGCTTGCTAAGTATGATGTTAATCATAGAATTGCACCTTCTTATCACCCACAGTGTAGTGGTCAAGTAGAACTGAGCAATAGAGAGCTTAAATTAATTTTACAAAAGACTGATAATAGATCTAGGAAGAATTGGTCCAAGAAACTTGATGATGCATTATGGGCCTATATAACTGCATACAAAAATCCTATGGGTATGTCTCCGTATAAAATGGTTTATGGAAAGGCATGTCACTTACCTCTTGAACTAGAACATAAGGCATATTGGGCCATTAAAGAGCTCAATTATGATTTCAAACTTGCTGGTGAGAAGAGACTTTTTGACATTAGCTCACTTGATGAATGGAGAGCCCAGGCTTATGAGAATGTCAAACTATTTAAAGAAAAGGTTAAAAGATGGAAGGACAAAAGGATACAAAAACGTGAGTTTAATGTAGGTGATTATGTATTGTTATACAACTCTCGTTTAAGATTTTTTGCATGCAAACTCCTCTCTAACTGGGAAGGTCCTTACGTCATCGAGGAGGTCTATCGTTTCGGTGCCATAAAAATCAACAACTTCAAAGGCACAAATCCCAGGGTGGTGAACGGTCAAAGAATCAAACATTATATCTCAGGTAATCCCATAAATGTTGAAACTAATGTTATTGAAACCGTAACCCCGGAGGAATACATAAGGGACACTTTCCAGAGCGTTTCAGACTCCGAAAAGGAATAGGTACGTGGTACGGTAAGTAAACCGACTCCAAAATAGTTCTAATGGCTATTTTCTCCGTTTTGGAATATTTAAGAAAATAGGAAAATAAGAACTATCCCGGAAAGGACATGCGGCTTCCACGAGGGTGGAGGGCGCGCCCCCTGCCTTGTGGGCACCTCGTGTGCTCTCCAGACTCCGTTTTCTTGCACGATACTTCTTTAGGTCGGTAAAAATTCATTATATAATCTCCCGAAGGTTTTGACCACCGTACCACGCAATTATCCTCTGTTTTGTTTCGAGTTGTTTCTGCTGCAGACATAGAGCAAGATGTCTTATCAAGAGTAAGTGGAGGAGAGTCGGGTGTCTCATCCAACACCGGGGCCAAGAGCAAACAGCAATGCTGACCACTTTGGGCCATCAACTAAGGAAGATATGGAGGCTGACTAGAAAAGTATAGATGCCATAGAGGAGGATGAAGAAGTTACTTCTCATTTCCGAGCTGGATTCACAATGGGGGAACTATAGAGCTCAGCTATTCCAAACTCGGTCATCCCTTCCAATGTTAGATTTCTTTCTTATGAAAATATGAAAAAGAGTGTTACTTGTTCACCCGCAGCTATGCAACATCCTTGGGTGAAAGGAGCTTTAGCCGCCATGGGAAAGCTCTATAAGGAAATAATGGACCTCAAGCAGCAAGTCAATAAGCTTGAGGAAGAGAATCGTATCCTGAGGGGCATCATCGCCAAGAATATCGCATCACCACCCCCGAAGAAAGAGACATAAGCACATGGGTATGGGCACTCCCCTTGGCAACTGCCAAGCTTGGGGGAGTGCCCCGGTATCGTATCACCATCACACTTTTATCTTTACCATCTTTTCTTAGTTCGATCCTCTTGGTAATATCTTGATCTAGTAGGATAGAAGTTTTAGTATGATCTAGTTTTGATTTTTGCTTTATGATCCTTCTATGTAATCGAGTCTGTGAGCTATATATAATAAAGATTAGTGTTGAGTCAAGGGCTTGGTTATCTTGCTATGATCTTGAGGGAATAAAAGAAAAAATAAAAAGAAATAAAGAGATCATATGGATCTTATGGAGAGTAATGACTTCACATATAAAGAGTATGATGAATAAAAATTGTTGAGAGTTGACAAGCATAGTTTTGGTCATCGTTGCAATTAATAGGAAGTAATAAAGAAAGAGAGGTTTTCACATATAAATATACTATCTTGGACATATTTTATGATTGTGAGCACTCATAAAAATATGACATGCTAAAGAGTTGATGTTGGACAAGGAAGACAACGTAATGGGTTATGTTTTCTTACATCTGAGATAAATTATATTGTCATGGATCATCCAACATGTTAAGCTTGCCTTTCCCTCTCATGCTAGCCAAATTCTTTGCACCAAGTAGAGATACTACTTGTGCTTCCAAATATCCTTAAACCCAGTTTTGCCATGGGAGTCCACCATATCTACCTATGGATTGAGTAAGATCCTTCAAGTAAGTTGTCATAGTTGCAAGCAATAAAAATTTATCTCTAAATATGTATACGATCTTGTGATGTGGAAGAAATAAAAGCGACGGACTGCATAATAAAGGTCCATATCACAAGTGGCAATATAAAGTGACGTTCTTTCGCATTAAGATTTTGTGCATCCAACCATAAAAGCACATGACAACCTCTTCTTCCCTCTGCGAAGGGCCTACCTTTTATTCTTGTCTTATACTTCATACAAGAGTCATGGTGATCTTCACCTTTCCTTTTTTACATTTTATCCTTTGGCAAGCACAATGTGTTGGAAAGATCCAGATATATATAACTAATTGGATGTGAGTTTTCATGAATTATTATTTTTTACATTACCCTTGAGGTAAAAGGTTGGGAGGCAAAACTATAAGCCCCTACCTTTCTCTGTGCCCGATTAAAACTTCATACCCGTAAATATTGCGTGAGTGTTAGCAATTGTGAAAGACTAAAGGATGGTTGAGTATGTGGACTTGCTGAAAAGCTCTTATATTGACTCTTTCCTATGTTATGATAAATTGCAATTGCTTCAATGACTAATATTATAGTTTGTTGGTTCTCAATGAAGTTTCTGATTCATACTTGAAATTGTGATTGAATTGTTACTTTAGCATAAGAGATTATATGACAATATATGTATATGTTGCTGTTCTAAGAATGATCATGATGCCCTCATGTCCGTATTGTATTTTATCGACACCTCTATCTCTAAACATGTGGACATATTTTTTGATTTCGGCTTTCGCTTGAGGACAAACGAGGTCTAAGATTGGGGAAGTTAATATCATGCCTTTATATCGATATTTATTGCATTATAGCCTGTTATTACACATTATGTCACAATACTTATGCCTATTCTCTCTTATTTTACAAGGTTTACATGAAGAGGGGGAATGCCGGCAGCTGGAATTCTGGGCTGGAAAAGGATCAAATATTAGAGACCTATTCTGCGCATCTCCAAAAGTCCTAAAACTTCACGGGAGCACATTTCAGAATATATAAAAAATATTGGGTGAAAGAAGTACCAGAGGGGGGCCACCCACCGTCCACGAGGGTAGGGGGAACGCCCCCTGCCTCGTGGCCCCCTGGCAGCCCTCTGATGCCCATCTTTGGCTATATGGAGTCTTTCGTCGAGGAAAAAATCATAAGCAAGCTTACGGGACGAAACTCCGCCGCCACGAGGCAGAACCTTGGTGGAACCAATCTAGAGCTCCGGCGGAGCTATTCTGCCGGGGAAACTTCCCTCTGGGAGGGGGAAATCATCACCATCGTCATCACCATCGATCCTCTCATCGGGAGGGGATCAATCTCCATCAACACCTTCACTGGCACCATCTCATCTCAAACCCTAGTTCATCTCTTGTATCCAATCTTTGTCTCAAAACCTCAGATTGGTACCTGTGGGTTGCTAGTAGTGTTGATTACTCCTTGTAGTTGATGCTAGTTGGTTTATTCGGTGGAAGATCATATGTTCAGATCCTTTATGCATATTGATACCCCTCTTATTATGAACATGAATATGATTTGTGAGTAGTTACGTTTGTTCCCGAGGACATGGGAGAAGTCTCGCTATAAGTAGTCATGTGAATTTGGTATTCGTTCGATATTTTGATGAGATGTATGTTGTCTTTCCTCTAGTGGTGTCATGTGAACATCGACTACATGAAACTTCACCACTGTTTGGGGCTAGAGGAAGGCATTGGGAAGTAATAAGTAGATGATGGGTTGCTAGAGTGACAGAAGCTTAAACCCTGGTTTATGAGTTGCTTCGTAAGGGGCTGATTTGGATCCATCTGTTTCATGCTATGGTTAGGTTTACCTTAATACTTCTTTTGTAGTTGCGGATGCTTGCAATAGGGGTTAATCATAAGTGGGATACTTTTCCAAGGAAGGGCAATACCCAAGCACCAGTCCACCCACATATCAAATTATCAAAGTACCGAATGCGAATCATATGAACGTGATGAAAACTAGCTTGACGATAATTCCCATGTGTCCTCGGGAGCGCTTTCCTTTATATAAGAGTTTGTCCAGGCTTGTCCTTTGCTACAAAAGGATTGGGCCATCTTTCTGCGCCTTATTTACTTTTACTATTTGTTACCCGTTACAAATTACCTTATCACAAAACTATCTGTTACCGATAATTCCAGTGCTTGCAGATAATACCTTGCTGAAAACTGCTTATCATTTCCTTCTGCTCCTCGTTGGGTTCGACACTCTTACTTATCGAAAGGGCTACGATAGATCCCCTATACTTGTGGGTCATCAACCCCCGAGCTCATCCACGTGGCTTCGAGGATATGATCATCCACCTTGTGCTCCGCGGCGAGGTCGCCCAACGACAAAACTCGAACTCCTTTTGCTGGGAATCCACTATGTCCATCCAAATGGCACATGGATCCGCCGCGGGGCATGTCACCGCTGCCTCGCCAGAGGTGGTGCGGTCCTTCTAGTGTCCGAACGCGGTTGCAGATGCGCAATCACTTTGTTGGCACACCGAGGCTGAGGTGAACACATGGGCGGCGTCTGACACAAATATGGTGTGGCGTGCTCGCCATGCGAGGCAGTGGGCGAGGGAGATGTCGGCAGCCCTCGCGGCGCTGGATGTTACCGAGGCAGATTCACATTTTTCGATGCCCCGTATAGTGCACCAGTCCGAGCACCATAGCCGCATCATGATGGACATCACCGGCTCCTCCTAGGATGGATGCATCATCAATCTCATGTCCACTGACAACGTAAAGGTTCTGAGCTCCGACGAGAGAAAGTAGGGCATAAGAGACAGTGGCACCTTGAGTCCCGTAAGCTAGATGCGTGTCTCATGTCTTACTCTACCTCGCCGGCCACCGGAGCAACACTTCCAGTGGCGCAGCTGGTGTCGGTTCTATATCCGGCATATCTCGCAGTATGGGTCCTAAGCTAGGCGTCTTGGAGCGATGGTAACATGGACACGGGATTTTACCAAGGTTTGGGCCCTCTTGATGGAGGTAAAACCCTACGTCCTGCTTTTGATTGTAATCATATGGGGTGTAGTACAGAGTGCATGTATCTACCATGAGATTGTTTCTAATGAATATTAGATTATCTATTGACTAGCCTGCCCCCAGTTTATATAACACACCGGAGTCCTAGGGTTTAGAGGAGTCCTTGTCTTGGGCGCCAAGTCTTGTAGAATCCTCCTTGTATGCGGCATGGGCTGCCCGAAGTGGCCCATAAGTGAACCGCCATGGGGGTCATCGGCCTGATCCAGCTGGTCGAAAGACGACGTGGTGAGTACCCCCTAGTCTAGGACACCGTCAGTAGCCCCCTGAACCAGTCTTCAAGTTGGGGATGCTCCTCGATTATTCTGAACTATTCTTCATCTTCGATCGTCGGTCTTGAAAACCGGTTCAACAAATCTTCTCGTCTTCGATCTTGAGGATCGCCAAAGTGAATCTGAAGAGTTTACATGTTGGGTATACGAGGAGCCCCTTTAAGTTTTCGGCCTTTAGCAATGCCTTGTTATTTTTTGTGCCACATCTCGAGTTTGAAGTTGTTCCTGTGCGATGGTGTCCTCTGCGTCCGAGCTCCAAGGTCGGACTACATCCGAGGTATCTTTTGCAACCGACCGCTTCCGAGCTCCAACTCCGGACTTTATCCGAAGTGTCATAGTTTACCTCGTGTTTAAAAAAGTTTGAAGGAGGTTACCCAAGCTTAACGCTGAAAAAGTTATCTATGGAGCCAGCCGCTCGCAGCCGAGTTTTATGTCGTACTGCTTCCGAGGTGATGTACCACCTCGGGCTTGGGCTGTTGTTTGCGGATTTTATTTCCGATTGATGCAATTTATTTACTGACGAGATATATAGCCAGTAGCCCTCTAGGTGTGTGTCAGCCTAAAATCCGAAATGCACATTAGAGGGGATAGTGATCGGCGGACAGGCCCTTGAGAGAGGGTTTTGAGAAGTCACCGTAATATATTAGCTTGATGCCGGATAAGTCCCAGATGGTATCTATTGTTGTCCGAAGATGCGTTTGCCCATAGTTCGGTCAAGCCGAACAGTGGGCACTTTGAATTTTCTATGTTGAATAGGCAATGCAGTAGCCCCCGAGACATTGGTCGGGTGGCAACACCAGATCAGGGGATCAATGTGCCCCTTTAATATTAGTAAATGATAAGCTCGAAGCCCATTAGCCCCCGAGCCTTAATGTGGGCATGGTGGCTGAATTATGGATCGATATCTGGAGTAAAATCACAAATTATGTTTAATGATTCTACGTATCCAAGTACTCTGCATTATTAACGCTCGGATCCGCATTGTACAAAACTTTGATGACCGACCATCGGCTTCAACCTCCTTGGCCAGTAGCCGGGGAGTGTTTATCCTACTTTATAAATCCTTTATAAGGGAAAAGATTTTTGACAAACAAGGCAATCCGGCCATATGGTTTTATAAACAAAGGTACACGGAGAGATATGTTATATTACTTTCTAACGTAAGAAACATCTTCCGAAGAAAATAGTCTCGCTATTGGTTCCTTTCTTTGGGTTGTCATGCTGATCATGATCATGAAACCTCACCTCCGATCAATGTGGGAGGAAAATATCAAGGATTTAGTGTGGGGAAAGTTCCCGAACTCTATGGCCTTAATGAACTGAAATTTTCACTTCTGTCATTGCCGACTAATTATATTCTTAAAATAGCTAGCTTTCGGCTTCACCCAGTCTAAGGTACTAATCCGGATGACCCGGTAGTAAAAATCACAGAGGTGCTCCCTTTACCCCCTAGCCAAACAATCGGGAATGTAGGGTTAAACACAGGAGCCAGGCAACCCGGCTTGGCCAAAATCTTAAGTCAAATTTGATGCATATTTACAGCTTTATAACAATAATTATAGAAGGCAGCGCTTGTGTACTAAATACAAACACTGAGGATATATGTTTATTTTGACTCCGATGCGACCGTTTATCAGTTGAAAGTGGCCCATCGTCGACTTCTACCCCTTCGTAGATACTATGCAGGGTGTTTCCGCAATAAAAAAACAACCCTTAGCCGACGTCTCGGTGCCCGGAGGTGGTTGTGTTAGCGGAAACAAGGCAAACAGATATGCGGGCTTTATAACTTTCACTTAGTCATAGGAGCTTTAAACTGGGGAAGCTAGCTACGAGCCCCCGGTTAGTGTTCGACACCGACCAAAGGCTAGCCATTAACACTTCGGCAAATGTTATAAAAGGCCATCGTTTAACATGGAGTAATCGATATCAATCTATAGTTTGACACGATCATCAGATTGCTGACCAGTTTACGCCCATTGTGACAGTCAGTTTTCGGCTTTCTCCACTAAGGTGCTTAACCATTCGAACTGGAAGCACAATCGCAGTGGTTCTTCCTTTGCACACCTAGCCGAACAAAGCGAAACGTAGGAGGCAAGCACAGGAGCCAGGCAACCCAACTATTGACTGAAGACACAATTTGAAACTGATGCATATATAGCAATATCTGAGAATGTTTTTTCCGATTCTCTGAAGGTGTCCGATGTTGCACTGCGAGACTTATGCTGGAAACACACAAATAGTTTAAAAGAGCCATAGGCTTGGAAAACCAAAAACTTAAGTAAAAACTTTACGCCCGAACTAAATCAAGTCATTTTGTGCCAACCCGAAAATTGGTCCTATTTTTGTGCTTCTCTCGTGCATTAATATGTCACATCTGATCTCAAGACTTCAAGCGAGTTAGCCTACGGCTGCAACCTCCTATCCCGAAGGCGGAGTACTTCTTGTTAGGCGAGTTTAGCGAACTAAACTCGAGCGGCATTAGAAAGAAAACAGACTATCCGGCTATTGACCACACACTTGAGTCAAGAAAGGAGTGGTAGAAAAAGACTTTGCAACGACTAGGAATAAAACAATTATTATAGACCGACTCGTACAAATTTAAGAGCCCCCGGTTAACTTGGGTAAAGGAAGTGTTTTTAACAAATAACGTTTGTAACAAACTAAGTGTTTTGTTTAACATAAATATAAAGTTTGGTCGAACCGAACGAGAATAAAAAAACTGAGCATGGAAGCGACTTAGCTGGCTAATGAGCTCGGTGTTGATGTCTACTACACAACCTTCTTCTTGTAGACGTTGTTGGGCCTCCAAGTGCAAAGATTTGTAGGACAGTAGCGAATTTCCCTCAAGTGGATGACCTAAGCTTTATCAATCCGTAGGAGGCGTAGGATGAGGATGGTCTCTCTCAAGCAACCCTGCAACCAAATAACAAAGAGTCTCCTGTGTCCCCAACACACCCAATACAATGGTAAATTGTATAGGTGCACTAGTTCAGCGAAGAGATGGTGATACAAGTGGTATATGGATGGTAGATAAAGGTTTTTGTAATCTGAAAATATAAAAACAGCAAGGTAACTAATGATAAAAGTGAGCGTAGACGGTATTGCAATGCTAGGAAATAAGGCCTAGGGTTCATACTTTCACTAGTGCAAGTCCTCTCAACAATAATAACATAATTGGATCATATAACTATCCCTCAACGTGCAACAAAGAGTCACTCCAAAGTCACTAATGGCGGAGAACAAACGAAGAGATTATTGTAGGGTACGAAACCACCTCAAAGTTATTCTTTCCAATCAATCTGTTGGCCTATTCCTATAAGTGTCACAAACAGCCCTAGAGTTCGTACTAGAATAACACCTTAAGACACAAATCAACCAAAGCCCTAATGTCACCTAGATACTCCAATGTCACCTCAAGTATCCGTGGGTATGATTATACGATATGCATCACACAATCTCAGATTCATCTATTCAACCAACACATAGAACATCAAAGAGTGCCACAAAGTTTCTACCAGAGAATCACAACGAAAACGTGTGCCAACCCCTATGCATAGGTTCATGGGAGGAACCTGCAAGTTGATCACCAAAACATACATCAAGTGAATCACGTGATATCCCATTGTCACCACAGATACGCATGGCAAGACATACATCAAGTGTTCTCAAATCCTTAAAGACTCAATCCGATAAGATAACTTCAAAGGGGAAACCCAATCCATTACAAGAGAGTAGAGGGGGAGAAACATCATAAGATCCAACTATAATAGCAAAGCTCGCGATACATCAAGATCGTGCCACATCAAGAACACGAGAGAGAGAGAGAGAGAGAGATCAAACACATAGCTACTGGTACATACCCTCAGCCCCGAGGGAGAACTACTCCCTCCTCGTCATGGAGAGCACCGGGATGATGAAGATGGCCACCGGAGAGGGATTCACCCTCCGGCAGGGTGCCGGAACGGGTCTAGATTGGCTTTCGGTGGCTACGGAGGCTTCTAGCGGCGGAACTCCCGATCTATTGTGCTCCCCGATCATTTTAGGGTATATGGAGATATATAGGCGGAAGAAGTACGTCAGGAGGGCCATGAGGGGCCCACGAGGGTGGAGGGCGCGCCCAGTGGGGGTGGGCGCGCCCCCCTACCTCGTGGCTTCCTCGAAGCTTCCTTGACGTGGACTCCAAGTCTCCCGGGTTGCTTTCCTTCCAAAAATAAGTTCCATGAAGTTTCAGGTCAATTGGACTCCATTTGATTTTCCTTTTATGCGATACTCTAAAACAAGGAAAAAACAGAAACTGGCACTGGGCTCTGGGTTAATAGGTTAGTCCAAAAATAATATAAAAGTGTATAATAAAGCCCATAAACATCCAAAACAGAAGATAATATAGCATGGAGCAATCAAAAATTATAGATACGTTGGAGACATATCAGGTGTCGATGCACAGCCCGAGTTTACGGCGGGACGAGGTCCCAGCCCCCAAGCCAGTCCTGAGGTGGCGGAGCAAAGAGCTCGGCATTCCGAAGTGGTGACATAGCACGACCAATGTGGCGAGGTGGAACCCCCAGTCCGACCGAGGCGACGGAGCAGGCCAGCAGTATGACGCCGAAGTCCCCGACGTGGTTTAATGAAGTGATGACGAAGCCACCGGTCCAGCCGAGGTGGCGTGGTACATCGGTACGCCGAGGTGACAGCACTGCCCAACCCGAATCATTTACCTATGCATAGAAAATAGTGCAAGCCGAAAATAATAGTAATAATAATAAATAAATAAAAATTCGTTGCATAGTTAATAATTTATGCAAAGCGAGTAATAAAAGAAATATGGCCCGTCTGCCGAACACTCGATGAGGTAGAGCTCTCTCAGCGATGCCGAAATCTCCGAGGCAACCGAACATGTTGGTATGGCAATTCGACCAACAAGGTGATCACGCGAGCCGATTTATGCCGATTGAGACGACGACGTCGGCTTGCCGAAGTGACCGCGTGATGCAATCGAAGTCGATTACCTACACGTGTAAAATAGTATAGTCCAAAAAATAATAATATAAATATATCAAAAATCCTTGCATAATTAATTTACGTAAATTAATTTTTAAAGATGTGGCCTGGCGTCGAAGGCAATGTCGATGTGGTGCGTCGGCGTGGCAAAGCCTGAATTCGCAGGGCGGTCCTAGTTCCCGATGTGGCGTTCGCTGAATTGCGACGGGAAACTGACTGAACCATCACCCAACCATCGTTAATGCGACCAGCATTTGACAGTCCTGTGTACAGGGGATGAAACAAACTAGAGTAATATTCCTCGGGAAAAATAAGCCCGTGCAAGCAAAAAAATAGTAGGAATAATAGCACCTGGTTTATTTGTTGTAGCAATCCAAAGAGACACACGCGGGTGTTCATGGATTTGCATCTAGTAATAATACTATTGCCAGCGCTAGCTTGGTGTTGTGTGCGCGTGCTCGGCCGGGACGCAGCGAAGCGAAGCCCCCGGTCCACCTAACGCGACGAAGCTGGTCGGCTGGTGATGCTGAAGTCTCCGGAGTAGGTTGATGAAGAGATGGTGAAGCTCCCGGTCCAGCCGAGGTGACGGAGCAGGTCGGTAAGGTGATGTTGCAGCCGCTGTGAGAGGCGAGGTGTTGAAGCGGTTCGGCATGGGAGACAATAGTTTGAAGAAGCTACGGCTCGGCCATGCCGACGCTAGTCATAACTTTGAAGGAAATATGCCCTAGAGGCAATAATAAAGTTAATATTTATTTCCTTATATCATGATAAATGTTTATTATTCATGCTAGAATTGTATTAACTGGAAACATTGTACATGTGTGAATACATAGACAAACAGAGTGTCACTAGTATGCCTCTACTTGACTAGCTCGTTGATCAAAGATGGTTATGTTTCCTAGCCATAGACATGAGTTGTCATTTGATCAATGGGATCACATCATTAGGAGAATGATGTGATTGACTTGACCCATTCCGTTAGCTTAGCACTTGATCGTTTAGTATGTTGCTATTTGCTTTCTTCATGACTTATACATGTTCATATGACTATGAGCTTATGCAACTCCCGTTTACCGGAGGAACACTTTGTGTGTGATGACCCACAAGTATAGGGGATCTATCATAGTCCTTTCGATAAGTAAGAGTGTCGAACCCAACAAGGAGCAGAAGGAAATGATAAGCAATTTCCAGCAAGGTATTCTCTGCAAGTACTGAAATAAATGGTAACAGATAGTTTTGTGATAAGATAATTTGTAATGAGCAAAAAGTGACAAAAGTAAATAAGGTGCAGCAAGGTGGCCCAATCCTTTTTGTAGCAAAGGACAGGCCTGGACAAACTCTTATATGATGTAAAGCGCTCCCGAGGACACATGGCAATATCGTCAAGCTAGTTTTCATCACGCTCATATGATTCGCGTTTGGCACTTTGATAATTTGGTATGCGGGTGGACCGGTGCTTGGGTGCTGCCCTTACTTGGACAAGCATCCCACTTATGATTAACCTCTATTGCAAGCATCCGCAAATACAAGAAAAGTATTAAGGTAAACCTAACCATAGCATGAAACATAAGGATCCAAATCAGCCCCTTACGAAGCAACACATAAACTAGGTTTTAAGCTTCTGTCACTCTAGCAACCCATCGTCTACTTATTACTTCCCAGTGCCTTCCTCTAGGACCAAACAATGGTGAAGTGTCATGTAGTCGACGTTCACATAACACCACTAGAGGAGAGACAACATACATCTCATCAAAATATCAAACGAATACCAAATTCACATGACTACTAATAGCAAGACTTCTCCCATGTCCTTAGGAACAAAAGTAACTAATCACAAAGCTTAAACATGTTCATAATCAGAGGGGTAATAATATGCATATAAGATCGGAACATATGATCTTCCACCAATTAAACCAACTAGCATCAACTACAAGGAGTAATTAACACTACTAGCAACCTACTAGCACCAATCCCGGACTTGGAGACAAGAATTGGGTACAAGAGATGAACTAGGGTTTTGAGATGAGATGGTGCTGATGAAGATGTTGATGGAGATTGCCCTCTCCCGATGAGAGGAGCGCTGGTGATGACAATGGCGATGATTTCCCCCTCCGGGAGGGAAGTTTCCCCGGCAGAACAGCCCCGCCAGAACCCTAGATTGGTTCCGCCAAGGTTCCGCCTCGTGGCGGCGGAGTTTCGTCCGAGAAGATGGATTATGATTATTTTCCCATTGAAAGAGTCCATATAGCAGAAGATGGTCACCAAAGGGCCACCAGGGGGGCCACGAGGTAGGGGGCGCGCCCAGGGGTTAGGGCACGCCCCCACCCTCGTGGGCAGGGTGTGGCCCCTCTGGTGAAGTTCTTGCGCTCAATGTTTTTTATTTTTTGGAAAACATCATCCGTGAAGTTTCAGGACTTTTGGAGCTGCGCAGAATAGGTCTCTAATATTTGCTCCTTTTCCAGCTAGAATCCCAGCTGCCGGCATTCTCCCTCTTTATGTAAACCTTGTAAAATTAGAGAGAATAGGCATAAGTATTGTGACATAATGTGTAATAACAGCTCATAATTCAATAAATATTGATATAAAAGCATGATGCAAAATGGACGTATCAGTGTGCTACCAAACGTCACAACGTAACTAGGTGATTATAAAGGTGCTCTACAGGTGTCTCTAAAGGTACTTGTTGGGTTGGCGTATTTCGAGATTAGGATTTGTGATAACCCACAAGTATAGGGGATCGCAACAGTTTTCGAAGGTAGAGTATTCAATCCAAATTTATTGATTCGACACTAGGGGAGCCAAATAATATTCTCAAGTATTAGCAGCTGAGTTGTTAATTCAACCACACCTAGAAACTTAATATCTGCAGCAAAATGTTTAGTAGCAAAGTAATATGATAGTAGTGGTAACGATAGAAAAGTAACGGTAGAAAAAGTAATGTTTTTGGTATTTTTTAGTGATGATAACAATAGCAACAGAAAAGTAAATAAGCGAAGAACAATATATGGAAAGCTCGTAGGCAATGGATCGGTGATGGAGAATTATGCCGGATGTGGTTCATCATGAAACAGTCATAACCTAGGGCGACACAGAACTAGCTCCAATTCATCAATGTAATGTAGGCATGTATTCCGAATATAGTCATACGAGCTTATGGAAAAGAACTTGCATGACATCTTTTGTCCTACCCTCCCGTGGCAGCGGGGTCCTAGTGGAAACTAAGGGATATTAAGGCCTCCTTTTAATATAGTACCGGGCCAAAGCATTAACACATAGTGAATACATGAACTCCTCAAACTACGCTCATCACCGGGAGTGGTCCCGATTATTGTCACTTCGGGGTTACCGGATCATAACACATAGTAGGTGACTATATAGACTTTCAAGATAGGATCAAGAACTCACATATATTCATGAAAACATAATAGGTTCATATCTAAAATCATGGCACTCGGGCCCTAGTGACAAGCATTAAGCATAGCAAAGTCATAGCAACATCAATCTCAGAACATAGTGGATACTAGGGATCAAACCCTAACAAAACTAACTCGATTACATGATAAATCTCATCCAACCCATCACCGTCCAGCAAGTCTACGATGGAATTACTCACGCACAGCGGTGAGCATCATGAAATTGGTGATGGAGGATGGTTGATGATGATGACAGCGACGGATTCCCCTCTCCGGAGCCCCGAACGGACTCCAGATCAGCCCTCCCGAGAGAGTTTAGGGCTTGGCGGAGGCTCCGTATCATAAAATGCGATGAATCATTCTCTCTATTTTCTCCCGGAACACGAATATATAGAGTTGGAGTTGAGGTCGGAGGAGCTCTAGGGGACCCACAAGGCAGGGGGTGCGCCCAGGGGGGCAGGCGCGCCCCCACCCTCGTGGCTAGGGTGTGGGCCCCCTGGCCCTGATTCTTTGCCAGTATTTTTTATTATTTCCAAAAATAATCTCTGTGGAGTTTCAGGTCATTCCGAGAACTTTTGTTTCTGCACATAAATAACACCATGGCAATTCTGCTGAAAACAACGTCAGTCCGGGTTAGTTCCATTCAAATCATGCAAGTTAGAGTCCAAAACAAGGTCAAAAGTGTTTGGAAAAGTAGATACGACGGAGACGTATCAATTTGTCACTCCGATTGTTGGAGAGGTATCTCTGGGCCCACTCGGTAATGCACATCACTATAAGCCTTGCAACATTGTAACTAATGAGTTAGTTGCAGAATGATGTATTACGGAACGAGTAAAGATACTTGCCGGTAATGAGATTGAACTAGGTATTGAGATACCGACGATTGAATCCCGGGCAAGTAACATACCGATGACAAAGGGAACAACGTATGTTGTTATGCGGTTTGACCGATAAAGATCTTCGTAGAATATGTGGGAGCCAACATGAGCATCCAGGTTCCCCTATTGGTTATTGACCATAGACGTGTCTCGGTCATGTCTACATAGTTCTTGAACCCATAGGGTCCGCACGCTTAAAGTTCGGTGACGATTGTATTATGAGTTTTTGTGTTTTGATATACCGAAGGTAGTTCGGAGTCCCGAATATGATCACGGACATGACGAGGAGTCTCAAAATGATTGAGACATAATATTGATATATTGGACAACTATATTCGGACACCGGAAGAGTTCCGGGTGATTTCGAAGAAAACCGGAGTGTCGGAGGGTTACCGGAACCCCCCGGGAGAAATAATGGGCCTTATGGGCCTTAGTGGAGAGAGAGAGAGAGAGGGCTGGCCTAGGGCAGGCCGCGCGCCCCTCCCCCTCTGGTCCGAATTGGACTAGAAGAGGGGGCGGCGCCCCCCTTTCCTTCTCCCTCTTTCCCTTCCTTTCCCCCTCCTAGTAGGAGTAGGAAAGAGGGGAGTCCTACTCCTACTAGGAGGAGGACTCCTCCTCCTGGCGTGCCATAGAGGGCCGGCCGGCCTCCACCCCTTGCTCCTTTATATATGGGGGCAGGGGGCACCTCTAGACACACAAGTTGATCATTGATACCTTAGCCGTGTGCGGTGCCCCCCTCCACCATAATCCACCTCGATTATATCGTAGCGGTGCTTAGGCGAAGCCCTGCGCCGGTAGCATCATCATCACCGTCACCATGCCGCCGTGCTGACGAAACTCTCCTGCGAAGCTTTGCTGGATCGGAGCTTGCGGGACGTCATCGAGTTGAACGTGTGCAGAACTCGGAGGTGCCGTGCGTTCGGTACTTGGATCGGTCGGATCATGAAGACGTACGACTACATCAACTGTGTTGTGCTAACGCTTCCGCATTCGGTCTACGAGGGTACGTGGACACACTCTCCCCTCTCGTTGCTATGCATCACCATGATCCTGTGTGTGCGTAGCAATTTTTTTGAAATTACTATGTTCCCCAACAAACTTGTGACGCAGTCAATGCCGGACTGATGAAGTGACCGAGTGGTGATGTCGGCGCGCCTGACCCGTGCAATCCGTGGGGTGATGGTGTTGGTGATGATTTAGCCTTCGCGATGCGAACTCTTGTTCGGCTTGCCGAGCTGATGATCCGATAAGGTTAGGCTCGGCTTGATGAAGCAACGATCTGTCTAGCGTAGGTCGGCAGACGTGGAGTAAGGGCTGGTTTAACACCGTCCGACGGTGAAGGTTACCTCTGACAAGGAGCAAAATTTGTGGGCATTTGTTCAGAAACAAAACACAATACGCTAGAAAGAGATTCTTCCAAAAAAGTTGTCCAATATCCCGTTTATGAAAAAAGATGAACTCGAGTTGAATTCGTATTCGCGCAGAAAACAGATCCGAAAAGTGATGCACCAATTGGAAGGTTTCCGGAGTTTGAACGGTCGGATCAAGCTGAAATTTTGAGAGGTGATAAATATGGAAATTATGTAGAAGATGAACGGTTGGATCCTCCAAATAACCTCCGAGTTAGGCTTTGGAGAACACGCCCTAAACTCATTCAGATTCCCGTCCAGACTCGACAGGCCTCCGGTATATCATAGATTGCCGGAGATTCCTCCATCGGATGGCGATGAAATTTTACAGGGTTGTTATATACTCAGTTCTGCACAATTTCACCAAAGGGTTCGTCAAATCGACTCCCGAGGAGACGGTGGCAGCGAAAACAAGTCTTTTGTATAGTAAAAATTGTGCGGTCGCACGAGGGCAATGTTGACGATGAGCCCTCAGGCTCCATGGACGACTTTTCCATGGTCTCGGTTGAGATTTGAGCTGATGATGATGAAAGTATTCGTCTGATCTTTATGATCTAACGTGGAGCACGGTTCTCAGTCCAGCCGACGTGACCAGTCGAGCCGGCGACAAAGATGTCGGCATCGACCATAAAGCTCGGCTCCGATGCGTAGATCGCGCCAGAGACGATCCGAATTCCCATCGCACCGTGGCGACTGCGAGTAGGCTCTCAATGAAAGCATCAATGTCGGTTCTATATCCAGCATATCTCGTAGTAGGGGTCCTAAACTAAGCGTCTTGGAGCGATGGTAACATGGACACGGGATTTCACCAGGTTCAGGCCCTCTTGATGGAGGTAAAACCCTATGTCCTACTTTTGATTGTATTCATACGGGATGTAGTACAAAGTACATGTATCTACCACAAGATTGTTTCTAATGAATATTAGATTATCTATTGACTAGCCTGGCCCCGGTTTATATAACACACCGGAGTCCTAGGGTTTAGAGGAGTCCTTGTCTTGGGCGCCAAGTCTTGTGGGATCCTCTTTGTATGCGGCATGGGCTGCCCGAAATGGCCCATAAGTGAACCGCCATGGGGGTTATCGGCCCGATCCAGCTGGTCGGGAGATGACATGGTGAGTACCCCCTAGTCTAGGACACCGTCAATAGCCTCCTAAACCGGTCTTTAAGTTGGGACGCTCCTCGATTCTTGTGAACTATTCTTTATCTTCGGTCGTCGGTCTTGAAAACTGGTTCAACAAATCTTCTAGAAGGTTACCAAAACTGATTCAACAAAATCTGGTTCGGAGAAATAGCCACCCTAACCGCTAAATGGGCCCTGGCCCACTGAGCTCTTCGCGTCACTCGCCTCTACGAACCTTCGCCAATTTGACGCAGAATGCGTCAAATAGGAAATACCTGCTAAGTATACGATCCGTGCCAGGTTGGCACGTGTGCTGCCCTCTCAGGCCCAAGCCTGACCTCTCACTACATGGGCCAGCACGGCGGCCCGTTTGGCACGTGGCACAACAGCCCGAGTAAACAGATCGAGGCAAGCCCTATTCGGCGCTACAGGCGCCGGTTAAGGGCAATTTTCCTAGCCGGCGCCTGCAGCCGCATTAGGTGGACTGGCCCATTTGTATGTTTCAGTCTGTAGGTAGTTTTCTTCCGTTTCCAAAAATATAATCGTTGGTCTCGAAAACTGGTTCAACAAATCTTCTAAAAGGTTACCAAAACTGATTCAACAAAATCTGGTTCGAAGAAATAGCCACCCTAACCGCTAAATGGGCCCCGGCCCATTGAGCTCTTCGCGTCGCTCGCCTCTGCGAACCTTCGCCAATTTAACGCAAAATGCGTCAAATATGAAATACCTGCTAAGTATACGGTCCATGCCAGGCTGGCACGTGTGCTGCCCTCCCAGGCCCAAGCCTGGCCTCTCACTACATGGGCCAGCACGGCGTCTGTGCCAGGCTGGCATGTGTGCTGCCCTCCCAGGCCCAAGCCTAGCCTCTCACTACATGGGCCAGCACGGCGGCCCTTTTGGCACATGGCACAACGGCCTGAGTAAACAGATCGAGGCAAGCCCTATTTAGTTTTCTTCCGTTTCCAAAAACAGAAAAAGAAGTGCGCTTGCGGTGTGGTTCGAACCACTAACCTCAAGTGTCGAGATGCAACGCACTAACCACCACGCAACCTCGACTGGTGGTTGCAACTTTATCACTCTTCTATTACTTCTACTGTTACATTCTTTTTTTCGTTTTTCCTTTTCTTTTTCCCGTTTTAATGAACTTTTTTGTGAAATTGTTTTTTCAAATTTCAATGAATTTTCCCCAAATTTAATGAACCTTTTTCATATTCGATGAACTTTTTTCTAATTTGATGTAATTTTTTTTATCAAAATCAATGAATTTTTGATAAATTTTGTGAACTTTTATGAAAATGGATGAACTTTTTCAAAATTGACAAACTTTATGTCATAATCGATGAACTTTTTTCAAAATTGACAAACTTTATTTAAAAATCGATTAACTTTTTCCAGTTTTCTTGAACCATTTTGTATTTCGTGAACTTTTTCAAAACTTTCATGAACTTTTTTTTTCGTGAACGTTTTTCAAGCTGTTGAACTTTTTAAAATTCATTAACTTTTCTGAAATTAGTGAACTATTCAAATTTATGAACGTTTTTCAATTTTCGTAAGCTTTTTTGAACTCGTGAACCTTTTTATTTGGAAACATTTTCGTGAACTTTTTTTTATCTGTGAACTTGTAATTTCTGGGATAGCGTGGCTGCAGGTGTCCTTAAAGCTTTTGCGGTATTATGGATGAGTACAGTGATCTGGTTCTAGTGGTTAGCGAAGTGCGTACGGCAATTTAGCGTCGCGAGTTCGAATCCTCAACTCAACACGCTTTTCGGCTTTTTGGGCTGCTGCGGCGTGTTCTTGGGCTGGCCCACCCAAGCGCCCCTGTGAGCGCCAGTTTGGTTCGGCGGCGCTGAACACGCTGGATAGGAGGTCCCTACGTCTCGTGCGCTAGTGCGAGAAGGCACATCGAGTCGAACTAAAAAAACGAGATCTAAAAAAATGGAGGCACATCGAGGCCAATTAAAAAAAGATGGCAACGTCCCTCCAAAAAAAAGGAGGCAATCGAGCCACGTTTTGTACGATCGTGCCGCTCCTCCGGCTCAAGGGCGCCGGCTCGAGGGCAACAAATGGTAGAATCCATTTTTGTTGCTCGAGGGCAACCCTTAACTAAGTCAGAAGGCAAATAGCTCACCCACAAAAACACATACGTCTCGTGCGCCATTTGCCTTCCAACGTTACACCGCCCTTGAATCAGGGCGAACGGCTTGTTCGCTAGTTCTTTGGGAGCAGGTGGCGGTGGCCGGCGGTGGACGTGGTGGCTCCATGGCGGCGGGGCGGCCTGGTGGCTCGCGGCGCGCCCCCGGTTCAGACCTGGGCCCTACGGGCCCCATCTGGGTCCTAGCATGTCAGCCCCTGGCGTGACCGGGGGCGACGATGTCGATGTCGTGCCTGCTGCAGTGCGAAGGCGGGAGCTTTACGGGCCTAGGAGGGCCTGGCCGGGCCTGTGGGACCATGGCCCCGGTGTGCTCCTGCTATTGCGTCCGGTCGGCTACCGTCATCGATGGTGGAGGTTGAGCCCTCCCGCGTGCCGACAGTGATGTTGCATCTAGTCCCGGCTCCTCTTCTTCGATATGCAGACCTCACTTCGTGGTGCCGTGGTGAGACGGGGTAGGAAGCTTCAAGGCCGTTGTGGCGCAGGGTGGTGGTCGGTTTGGTGGCGGGCTCCGGAGCACCCGAGGTGAAGGTTGGGATCGGGAGAAATCCCTGTCGGCCTGGCCGGCACTGACGCGGTGGTGCCTGAGGGTGCCACCGGACCTTCCTGGAGGGCGTCGGGAGCTACCCTTCCTCTCTCCTCGTCATGTACCGGGGAAACCCTTGGCAACAACGTTGTCATCGTCGTGTCCCTTCTTGGAGGTGTTGGTTGGTACTGGCGCCTCAGAGTCTAGGAGCTTTGTGGGAAATCTTCGATGGGCGCAGTGGTCGCGAGGCTTCTTCGTTTTAGTCGATCTGCTGTTGTTGGCATTTGTTTCTTTTGTATTTTCCCATTTGGTTCTTTTGGGCGTGTCTATGCTGTTTCCGCCCCACCACCTATCGTCTGTTGTGTCGGTTGGT
>NC_041386.1:528328648-528359944 GCF_002162155.2 Triticum dicoccoides | reverse complement strand
GGTGGGGGGAGATGATGGCTTCTGATGCTGGCGCTGTTTGGTGCATTTTCACCCCGGTCCTCGGTGCTAGTTTGGTTGCTGCTTTAAATGTTTGGCTTTGGTGATATAGGCTGTCCCCTTCTTCTATTTTATGTTTACCTGATCATTCTTAGGCTGTAAGCTGATCCAACACTATGTATTTTTTCTTTATGAGTTGTTCGATGTAATTCTGACTGATTGATGTTTTGTTAATTCAAAGTCGGGTTTTTCTTGAGCTGTTATTTTTTAAAAAGGCATTTGTCTTCATTGTACTGGATGTCGTATATTATTCTCAAGTTTTAATTCTAGTCATCTCATAATTTTAGGATCTTTGAACATTATGAATGTTAGATATAACACTTAGAAAATGATGTGGAATACGTAAGAAAAGGTCGTCTTATCGACCACTATATATTTATCTAAATTCTTATCCCATGCTGCACATGTGGTAACCTCTGAAGCTCAAGCAATGAGGGATGGACTTGTGTTGGCAAATTCTTTGGGGTTCCCTAGAGTGGAAGCCGAATCAGACTCAACAACATTGATTGAACAGTGCTCGGGTCAAACCAGATGGTGGGATGCAGCGGCAGTCATCTTCGCGGAATGTTTGGAAGTTTCATCGCTTATTGGGAAGGTTAGCTTCAAGCATTGCGGTCGTGATTCGAACCAAGTAGCTCATGTGCTAGCAAATTATTGTTATTGTAATAAGACTAGCTGAATGCCCGTGCGTTGCCACTGAATAATAGAAGGTAGCGATCAAACAACCGTTTTGGTTCAAAAATATGTGTCAAACATGATAACATTTAGTATGCATTCATGTATGGTAAGTGGTCCCCTCTCTTGCACGTATCCTCATCGGACCTCCTTCCCCTTATCATTGATTCCCATCAACGTGTTTAATCACTCCTTTCAAATTCTTATTTTTCAATAGTGTATATTTTCGTCAACTGAGAAGTTCTTCTAATCTATTTTTTCACAAACAATGAATTGAATGAATAGAGAGGAATAATTTCATTGTCTGTAAAGTTTGGCACTGACTTGGCACAAATTTGATCAATAATTGTATCAATAAGTTGTGATTCAAGTGCTGCCCGCCCTGAGTTCCTGTTTACTTGCTCAATGATTGGCACCTACGGTGAGCAGAGCACCATGATGATGTCCATCAGCCACTCCCAGATGCTTTCTATGTGTACTACAAGAAGCCTATTATGTGTACTGGGTTTGAATGGAGTTGTCTCAGCCTTCCTCCAAATCAACCAAAGGCGGATCAGGATCTTACACCAAATCAACCCCAAAGAAGATTAGCAACCTTATCTTTCTTTTTTTGTTGAGTTTGGATATGGGGTGGATGGGATTCAAAATTCTATTTCATCATCAATGCCTTTAAATAACCCACGCGCTCCACAAGCACACACACCCATTGCCCACGAAAGCACATGAACAACATAGCATTCTGATTCTGACATCGAAAACACATTGGTCTACCCCATCTGCTCCTCGTCTTTTTCAGTATGCACTTCCTCAGGCCTGACAGTGACATGCAGACAAAAGCAAAACGAATCAGAATTTATACTATAGGTACAAGAATGAAGAAGAAGTGATATAGTATAACTATTTCACACAACATGACCCAGCAAAAAAGGTGGAACATGTGAAATGATATAAGAGAAAAGACAGCTATTCAAATTAAAGGACATCAATTGTGTTCGTAAAATACAAAAGTTAATTATACAAGAAGAAATACATCCTGGATTGAGCTAAATCCGGCGTATGGAATTGAAAACAAAGCAAAACATAGGGATCTCTATGAACATTTGATATTATTTTAACAGGAAGACTAAAAGGACTTCAGTAACACAAACTGTCATTGCAGTAACTGTCCAATGCTTACGGCTTCAGAGAATATCTATAGAATAAAATGGCCAGGTCTAACAATTACTCACAATTGAAACCTTAGAGTGAAGGAATTTATCAAGTTTATTCTCCCGAAAGAAGTGCCCTAGAGAGTGGTCGAAATTGAAACCCTGAACTGCCACCCATTTAATAATGTAAATAGATAACCCAAACATGCACTAACTTGGCTTGTCCACTCACCAAAGACCCTGGAGCTCACTCAAAGCCTTCTCAACTTAATCAAGCCTCAGTGGTGTACCGCGGTCACATCGTGGTTCAGGTATAAAGAGGCAGCGTGACTGCGGAGAAAATCTCATGCAAGCAGGTAGCGCTGAGCTCGAGTAACTGGAGCAACCATGGGCAACACCTTTGCGAAATGTGAAGCAGGATGTCCATCAGGAAGCTTTGCTCAAGAAATAGGTTAAGTTGTCGCAATATGCATGGAACCAAACTCTGTCCCTTGATACGAATTCAAGCAGAACAGAACAGAGATTGCATGAAGAAAAAAATTAAAGTACAGTAAACACAACTCTGATGTATTCATTTAAAATAGGATGATAACGATCTAAAGAAATATATAACTAAAACATAAAATATTCAAAACATTCAGTAATGTGGTGTGCTATTATTCTTCACAAACGAACATGATCATGAAGCAATGTGGACAAACAAATATCATGTTTTCCTTTTCTTTCTTTCAATTCACTAATGAAAAGTACATACCTGGAGTTATGCGTGCCTTGCCCACACAAAGGAAAAAGGCATGTCCGTGGGCTCTGTCATTGGATGATGTTCATGGTCCAAGATTTTGAGTTATGCGTGCAGCTTCACAATAGTTTTGCTAGAACTGAATGTCATTGTCAAAATGTAGCAGTAGGACAGAAGTGGGCGAGGCCGACCTGCACAAAATGATCCATCTTGACCAGCGAGAGGCCATAGCCGTTAAGCGACAAGAGTGATTTGACAAGGGCTTGCAGCTTGCGGTGCAACCAAGAGCTCCCTAATGGTGGCGGGGAGGTTTTCCTGTTCAGCGCTGCTAGAGGACATCAAAAAGAGCAAAATTTCAGTTTCAGTACTAATGAAAAAAATTACGGAAGAAATCTTTTCACCTAAAATCAGAACAGAGATCCATATTAGATCATAGAAACTTTCCACCTAGTCAATATCGGTACTGATATGAACCACTTTATAAGATTCAAAATCAAGAAACTGTAGTAATTAATAGAGATTTAGGCCCTATTTGGTTCGGCTGTGGATTTCTAAAAGTAGCTGTGAAAAATCTGCTGTGAAAAAACAACTGTGGAAAATTTAATGTGAAAAAGATGTAGGTCATTTGGCAAACCAGCTGATACAACTTTTTCAGATTTTGGCCCGCAGCGGAATCAGATTTTGAAAAGCACGTCCTAGGCTGCTTCCGCTTTTGGTTCAGATTTTGGCCCGCAGCGGAATCAGATTTTGAAAAGCACGTCCTGGGCTGCTTCCGCTTTTGGTTCAGATTTTGGCAGCAGATTTCTGAAATCGGATTCTGCTAGGTTCGCCCTTTGGTTCAGATTCTGCTGCGCGGCAGCGGAATCTGTCGATAAAAGCTGAACCAAACAGGGCCTAAATGTGCAAACTCCAACAGTGAACTACATGGATGCTAATAAAATAAATGGATTCGATTAAATTGGAATTTCAAATAAATATACAAAGGCACTATGATTGATTTACAACATATTCATATTTGCATAATCCAAGACAAAAATAGCTCTCCTCCACCTCATCAGAAACCTTGTAGGTAGAGAGGTCAGTGAAGACACAGATTGAGTAGGGCGTGGCTGGGATCCACGCAATGATGTAGCAACAAGGTCGCGGTATGAGTGAATATGCGTACAAGCGAGGATGTGCCCACCACCACTCTCCTCCACCTCATCATCATCATCTTCTTCTTCTTCTTCCCTACTCTCATCTTCTTTTTCAGGCAATGGGCTAATGCCATCTTTTCTTCATTGATGTCGGTTGTCACGGGAGGCTATTAAGCTAACACACTCAATCAAACATTTAAATATTAGGTGTAGAGAAGAGAACGAGATACACATACCTCGCCCTTGCTCACGGATCAACTGTAGGTGTAGTTATATATCCTCCATCCAATACCGCATGCCTCCGATCCAAAGCGTCATGACGATCTCGCTCGGCCCAGCGGGTGGCTGTGTCAGGGTAGACGGACGACTGAAGGAGTCAACGAAAGGGAGACGGTTGTGCCTGCCAATATGCAGCGGATTCAGGTGGTGGCTGGCTGCAGCAACGCGTATGGCTCATGCGGCGGGATGGCAACCCAATCTTGTGGATGCTGGGGGTGCGGACGGGCCACACCGGGCTGCGAGGTAGGGCAATGAGAGGAGGAGGAGATGGCGAGGGTGGGGGTAGCGAACGAGGTGCGAGGGGGGGTCGAACGAGGTGGGGGCATCCAAAGAGGTCGAACGGTCATGACGTTTGATCCTCCTTTAATAGTAGAGACTAGTTTAATGTCTGTGCGTTGCCACGGGAAGCAAAGCCGTGAATGTCAAAGTGTCAAACGGGTTTTTTTTATATACCATTGCTCTATTTCTACTCAAATGCTTGGTTCACGGTTGTCATGCTTCATTCAGTGATTTTAACCCGTTCTGTAGTATTTGTAGAAGCTTTGCCTGATATAAAATAATTTGAATTTCCTTTGCACATGTTAATACAACTGAAATAAAGGGCAAAGAAGGTAACTTCCTCGAGAATCCATCAATTAGACATCACTGGATGTAACTTCACTGAGAATGTATCCTTTGTGCATATTAATATTTTGAATGTAACTTCACTGAAAATGTATCTAATAAACCATCGCTTCCTTACCATAAACCGACCAAATCATAGAAATAAACATGGAATAGTTGCCATAAACAAGCACCAACTTGATAAACAACGATGTGAAGAGCACAACTTTACCACCAGAATCAACCATGAATTATGCTTGATCCATGCCCGGAGGTCTTGACCAGCAGCGACTTAGCGCAGAAGCAGGCAGTCTCTCCTTAGTGTTGCTAGGCTGCGTCATCGCCCAACCAGTCATGATATTGTCTACATCGTCCATTTCATGAATCATTAGTTCAAAGGGGGAAAAATTAAGAACTAACATCCAACGACTAATAAGACACAGAAGGGCCAGCCACCAATTGGACTTTGCATCATCAGATATAAGCTGATAGCTCCCCATCTTCTTCTTCAAAACTCAGTTTTAGTACTAATAAAAAATATATTGATCAAAAATGTATTCCTGGCTCTACTTGAAGAAAAGAATATACAGATGTTTGCAACTCAAATAGAGCATGTGATTTGTTTAGGGAAAAGGCAGGGGTACACATCTTCTATGTTATTGGAATATTCTAACATATTCCTAACTATATGATATGTTTTTGAAGGGAAAATTAATTAAAAAGACATTTCGTTCTCCTGCTATGCACAACAGATTTCCAACCTAGTAGAGAGAAGTATGTGGAGTACATAACTTTTGAGAGAACTTAAATATTATTTAAGCTGCAATATACATGAAGAACCCATCTTCTTCTTCAAAACTCAGTTTTAGTACTAATAAAAAATATATTGATCAAAAATGTATTCCTGGCTCTACTTGAAGAAAAGAATATACAGATGTTTCCAACTCAAATAGAGCATGTGATTTGTTTAGGGAAAAGGCAGGGGTACACATCTTCTATGTTATTGGAATATTCTAACATATTCCTAACTATATGATATGTTTTTGAAGGGAAAATTAATTAAAAAGACATTTCGTTCTCCTGCTATGCACAACAGATTTCCAACCTAGTAGAGAGAAGTATGTGGAGTACATAACTTTTGAGAGAACTTAAATATTATTTAAGCTGCAATATACATGAAGAACCCATCTTCTTCTTCAAAACTCAGTTTTAGTACTAATAAAAATATATTGATCAAAAATGTATTCCTGGCTCTACTTGAAGAAAAGAATATACAGATGTTTCTCAAATAGAGCATGTGATTTGTTTAGGGAAAAGGCAGGGGTACACTTCTTCTATGTTATTGGAATATTCTAACATATTCCTAACTATATGATATGTTTTTGAAGGAAAATTAATTAAAAAGACATTTCGTTCTCCTGCTATGCACAACAGATTTCCAACCTAGTAGAGAGAAGTATGTGGAGTACATAACTTTTGAGAGAACTTAAATATTATTTAAGCTGCAATATACATGAAGAATGGAAATTTGGGGCATACTACACAGAGGAAGAGGCATATACTTTATCAAAACCATGTAGTATGTATATACTTTTGTCCTAAAAGGAGTGTGATTAAGGTTTTCATGTACCAAACCAATCTGCGTGACATTCAGTAAAATCTGCAAACACCATGAAAAATGAAAAATCATACCCGTCAAGACGGGGCTCGCCTGCAGCTATCATGGTCCTAATATTCCAGAATTAAGATTACCTTTGAGGTTTCTTCCCTTGCGCAGCTAATTCCCTCCCTATAGGGCATTGTTGTGATATAAATCTAGATGTATATACAACCCTAACTTGATCTAAATAAACAAACAAAGTTGATGGAAACTTTAGGATAAAAGCATACATCACACGGATGAGAGGACAAGGACTCAGAGCTAGACATGTTGGATGTACTATGTTCTGCTAGCTCCATAAATACAGATGGGATTTCCTATCGTGATGGCTATCTTTTGAAAGTAATGTAATCTGGTAAGTAAGCTAAATTATTACCTGGACCCCAAAACATACGACGTCATCGCTACCTCCAAATATGATGCAATTATTCAATATCCATCCGTCCAATTAAAAATATATTCAGTTCGAGGCATCAAATGAAGTCTTCCTGAAATCATTTAAACTGCAGAGCACAGGTAACGATGGTCTCTAACTGCCACCACTCTGGCTTCATCCTCCCTCGATTGAAGAAATGGCCTGGAAAGAAAACAGCACACTGGTTTCACATCGCTTGCGAAAACACAGCAGGGTACTCGAGGACAGTACACATAACTGCAGACTAACCCATAGAAAGGAAAATTTAGACTCAAGAACGGAACATCCTCCCTCGATCAGCTGAACGAAGGTATCCTCATTGCTGAGGCGGGCGATGAACTGAGAGCACACACTAAACAATCAGAATTGCACATACATTGCAAAAGGCAGCAACTATAATCAGGAGTCGAAGTGGGAGCCGTCGGCCGGCATCGCGTGGACGGAGGTGCGGCTTGGGTGAGGAGGAGGGAGCCGGGGAGGATACGTCGCAACCACGGGAGCCAGCGGCGGCGGGGCCGCACACCTACTGATCGCCGGTGGGAGACATGGATTGGCCACGCGAGGCATGCCGCGGCGAATTGAGAATAGTGGTCGAATCTGGGCGGGAGCGGAGGGCTGGTTGGGTTCAGGTGACGGCGGCCGGCGAGACGATGTGTCGTCCATGGCACGCGGAGGCGACGGGAAGAGTGAGGAGATTTCTCTCGGGAGGGAGGGGAATGGCGACGAGGTCGTCTGGGGAGATTGGAACGTGGGACGTGCGTTAGTGGGGTCGTGGCTAAGATAAAATTAATTTTGAATTTTTTATATCTACAGTAATTATCAAAAGTAAATAACCTGCTAATAGTTTGTAATATTTCTTCTTCATTTTACACTAGACAAGCACTATAGCATCGTCTTCCCTTCTCTAAGCCAGAGGATCCGGCTCCGCCTATATAATATTTTAGACAAATCTTTATATTTTTATTATTGTAAATTTTCACATCTCTGTAGTATTTTTTAATATATTCTCGTCTACTTTTACTGTTTCACTATGCAAAATTTACACTTATTCACAAAAATTTAACTACGCATTAATACCATCCGATCATCATCATGACAAACGAAACCCTAAAAAAACAAGACGTGGCAAATGTGGTTAGCGTCTTCAAATCATTAAAAAAAATGGTACTCTTTCGCGTGCATAAAAAAGCATTTTCATCCTGTAAATGATATCAGGCAACCACAATACCAGTTTATTGGGATGGAGACTTAATTGCTTTGGTAAGAGGGACATGAAGAATGGAGGCAATGAGAAATGATACACAGAAAGGAACATGCGCACTTTGGTGTTGCCATGCCAACTGCGGGCATTCGATAAAAGAAAAGTACTCCGACGCAAAAAAAAAACAAATATTGGCCTGGACCGTGTCTCACGCCCGGCATTCCGGCGAGGCGTTATAGAGGGTGAAGTCAAGCGGCGTCTTGGCGGCGTAGGTGAAGGTGATGGGCTTGCCGTTGAAGATGGGCCAGCCGCTGTTGATGAGGCACAGCCTGTCCTCCCGGTTGAGCAGCCGGATCTTGGTTGTGTCTAGGATCACCGCCTTCACCTCGCCGAGGTTGCACGACATCACCACGCCGCTCTGCGGGCACGAGCACAGGTTCTCCACCGTCACCTCGTGCTGCGGCACATTCAGGACCCGCCGCCCCGTCAGCACCGACGACACGCGGATGTCCTCCAGCTCGCACGGCCCGGGGTCGCCACCAGCATGCCCTGCGGACACGTCCACGGTACTACGTAAGATCCAAGGATCGATCGATGTGATTAAACTGTGACGGCGAACTACTCTATTACATTATCCTTGCGTACCAGTATGGAGAAGAGCTGCAACGAAGAGCAGGACGAGGATGCAGGTCTTGGACACCATGGCTGAGGAGCTAAGAACAAAGGTATAGTTCAGGAGAAGCTTTGATGTTATGAAGATTGCTTGGCCAGCCCAGCTATTATATAGGCCTGTGGCTCGTACATACTGCGTATCGATCGAATATACATCGATCCCGAGTTTGCTGCTTCCGTTTATAATCTCCTTCCATGCATGTGCCCTCTCTCGTGCTAAAATTCCGTAATGATATGCAGTTTCTTACCAAGTATATTTTGATCTCAACGAAAGTAATCATTTCCTACCGAATCCGTGGATTAATTTCCTTCTACCTTCAGGAGAGTACGCGCACAAGTCTGGAATGAAATCATCCTCCGTGCATACCGACGACAGAAATACGATTTGGAGTCACAAATACCTATCGGGATGTTGGAATTTTGCTAGTAGGCTTTTGGTCCAAAGGCCAACTAAAATTCTGAAATTTTCTTGGCCTATTTATGCACGCATGTGAGTGGAGTGAGTGATGCTAAAGTTTAGTCCCACCCCGGAAGTTGAGAGAGAGTTACACATTTTTATAAGGTGAGCTCTTCTACCACTTGTATGAGCATGAGAAGAGGAGACCTACACACGCGCTCCTCCTCCTCGCTCCCCTCGCCACGCCACGCCACGGGTTGCGGGATTGAGCCAAGGACAGAGCTATGCACGTTGTCTATATTTTTGCTGCATGGAAAAATTAATGAGTCATTAATTAATAATTAACGGACGTGTTAATTACTGAACCGTTTTCGATTCTTTTGGATCGTGACGACTCGGACGTGGGGTTTACTCCCACGACCTACCCGGCCCGCACTATATAGTCAGGCAGACGTTTACCCTAGCCGCCATCGCTTCGTATGGTTTCTCACCACCGTTCCAGATCATTGCGCCGCCAAGCAAGTCCTCTCCATCCCTCCTTCCGGGCGTGCACCGCGAGAAGGGACAGCAGGCCTCCGGAACCCCGCCTCTCATGATCCTGTACGGGAAAGGGGCGATCAGGTTTTTGGGGAGCGCACTCGCGCGACTGCTGGCAGCGACGACTTCGCGAACAACGACTTCTTCCCCGACCTCGGCAACCTCGTCCTCGACGACATGGGCGACAACGTCAACGCCGGCGGTGCTGCACCCGCTGCACCGTATGTGATTCTATCCTTCCTGTTCGAGATCGTGGTAGAATTCATGCTTCTAGTATGTGCCCTAGATGTGATATGTTCATCTGCTATGCTAGTTCGCATGATTAGTTTAATCTTTGCTGCTGTGGTCATGATTTATCTTCTGTTTATTCGGATTAAATCTCGTAATAATTTGCTCATATTACCAACAATCCAAAAACCTGATTATAGGCAATTTACTCCGAGTGGTTTTGCTGCGCATCTGAAGCCGCCTGCCTTTAAGGGGGCGCAATATAAGAAGTGGCGCACGAGAGCACTCTATTGGTTTTAGACCATGGGCTGCTATGATGCCACCAAGGGCAAGCCTGAGGGCGATCTTAATCCAGCACAGCTGGAAGCTTTTGAGAAGATCGATACCCTCTTTAAAGGCGCTCTTCTGAGTGTTCTTGATGACTCCATTATGGATTCGTATATGTCGTTTGACAACGGCAAGGACATGTGGGCTGCGCTCGAGGCCAAGTTTGGTGCCTCGGACGCCGGCAACGAGTTGTATGTCATGGTGCAATTCTATGACTACAAGATGACTGATGAGCGCCCTGTTGTACAGCAGGCTCATGAGATACAGTCGCTCGCAAAAAACTTGAGTACTTCAAGTGTGTGTTGCCGGACAAATTTGTTGCCGGAGGCATCATTGCCAAGCTTCCACCTTCATGGAACAATTTTTCTACTTCCCTGAAACACAAGAGACAAGAATTTTCCGTTGCGGATCTCATTGGTACTCTTGATGTTGAAGAGAAGGCGAGAGCAAAGGACACACGTGCTCGAATTGCTGAGGGAGGTTCTAGTGCCCACATGGTACAAAAGAAGAACTCCCAGCCCAACAAGCTCAAAAACAATAAGAACAAAACTCAGGGCAAAGGCAAGTTTGATACAAAGAACAAGCCATCACATTCTACCAACTTCAAGAAGAATTCTCATAAGAAGGGGAAGGGACTTTGCCATGTCTGCGGTGATCCTAATCACTGGGCTCCGAAGTATCCTAACCGCTTTGAGGAGCGCGAACATGAGAAGAGCGGCAAGTCCGCTAATGTTGTCATCGGTGATACTGATATGAAGGAATCAGGTTACGGTATTTTTCCTACCATCCTTTCAGTATTTCAATCCCCTGATTGGTTAATTGACACCGGTGCCAATGTACATGTTTGTGCCGACGCCTCCATGTTTTCTTCTTACCAGGCAACAGGGACTTCACCCGTGCTGATGGGAACGGGTCACATGCCATCGTTCGAGGTGTTGGTACAGTCGATCTGAAGTTTACTTCGGAGAAGACTATGCGTCTGAAGAACGTTCATCATGTGCCGTCCATCAATAAAAATCTCGTTAGCGGTTCCCGTTTATGTTGAGATGGTTTTAAGTTGGTTTTCGAATCCAATAAAGTTGTAATTTCTAAGTGTGGACAATTTGTTGGAAAAGGCTATGAGTGCGGAGGCTTGTTCCGCCTATCTTTGTAAGATATTTGCACTAAAGTTATTAATAATGTTTGCCACAATAATGAGTCTGATATTTGGCATTCACGACTCTGTCATATTAACTTTGGTTGCATGACGCGGTTAGCCAATATGAATTTAATTCCGAAAATCTCTACTGTCAAAGGCTCAAAGTGCCAAGTATGTGTGCAAGCTAAGCAACCTCGCAAGTCCCATAAGACTGCAGAGGCAAGAGACTTGGCGCCACTAGAGCTTATACATTCTGATCTTTGTGAGATGAATGGCGTGTTGACAAAAGGTGGAAAGAGATACTTCATGACGTTGATTGATGACTCCACTAGATATTGTTATGTGTATCTTTTGAAATCAAAAGATGAGGCTTTGACTTTCTTTAAAAACTACTATAAAGCTGAGGCAGAGAACCAACTTGATCGAAAAATTAAACGGCTTAGGTCCGATCATGGTGGAGAGTATTTTTCTAATGAATTTGATCTGTTTTGTGCGGAACATGGTATAATCCATGAGAGGACGCCTCCCTACTCACCCCATTCAAATGGGGTAGCCGAAAGAAAGAACCGAACTCTAACTGATATGGTTAACACCATGTTAGACACTTCGGGTCTATCCAAGGAATGGTGGGGGGACGCGTTAATGACTGCGTGTCATGTCCTAAACTGAGTTCCCACAAAGCATAAGACCATGACTCCATTTGAGGAATGGGAAAGCAAAAGGTTGAAACTCTCTTACCTACGTACTTGGGGTTGTTTGGCGAAAGTCAATATACCAATTCCCAAGAAGCGCAAGCTTGGACCAAAAACCATGGATTGTGTTCTTCTGGGCTATGCTTTTCATAGCATCGGCTATAGATTTTTGATAATAAAATCTGAGGTATCCGACATGCATGTTGGTACGATTATGGAATCAAATGATGCAACTTTCTTTGAGGACATATTTCCTATGAAGGATATGTCGAGTTCATCAAATCAGGAGATACCTACTCCATCTAGTGAGGAATTCACTGCAATTCCTGAACCCACCATTGCGATGGAACACGTTGAGAATCCTGTTGAGGGTAACAATGGAACTCCTATGAGGAGTAAGAGACAGAGGACTGTAAAGTCTTTTGGTGATGATTTCATTGTGTACCTCGTGGATGACACACCCAGGACTATTTCAGAAGCCTATACATCTCCTGATGCTGACTACTAGAAGGAAGCTGTACGTAGCGAGATGGATTCCATCTTAGCTAACGGTACCTGGGAGATCATTGGCCGTCCTTATGGGTGCAAACCTGTAGGATGTAAGTGGGTGTTCAAGAAGAAGCTTAGACCTGATGGTATGATTGAAAAGTACAAGGCACGACTTGTGGCCAAGGGTTATACCCAGAAAGAAGGTGAAGACTTCTTTGATACTTACTCACCCGTGGCTAGACTGACCACAATTTGGGTGCTACTATCACTGGCCACCTCACATGGTCTTCTCGTTCATCAAATGGACGTCAAGACGGCTTTCCTCAATGGAGAGTTGAAGGAGGAAATTTACATGGATCAGCCAGATGGTTTTGTAGTACCTGGTCAGGAAGAAAAGGTGTGCAAGTTGTTAAAGTCTTTATATGGCCTTAAACAAGCTCCTAAGGAGTGGCATGAGAAGTTCGAAAGAACATTAACTGCTGCCGTCTTTGTAGTAAACGATGGTGACAAGTGCGTGTACTATCGCTATAGTGGGGGCGAAGGAGTTATTCTTTGTCTGTATGTCGACGACATATTGATCTTTGGAACCAAACTTGATTTAATCAAGGAGGTTAAGGATTTCTTATCTCGCTGTTTTGAGATGAAGGATCTAGGAGTAGCTGTTGTTATCTTAAACATCAAGCTGTTGAGAGATGAGAATGGTGGGATCACACTGCTTCAGTCTCATTGTGTGGAAAAGGTCTTGAGTCGTTTTGGGTATAGCGACTGCACGCCTTCTCCAACTCCATATGATGCTAGTGTGTTGCTTCGAAAGAATCGACGGATTGATAGAGATCAACTGAGGTATTCTCAGATTATTGGCTCGCTTATGTATTTGGCGAGTGCCACGAGGCCTGACATCTCTTTTGCTATGAGCAAGCTGAGTCGGTTTGTGTCAAAACCGGGAGATGATCATTGGCATGCGCTTGAGAGAGTTATGCGCTATTTGAAAGGCACCGCGAGCTATGGGATTCACTACACCGGGTATCCAAGGGTACTGGAGGGTTATAGTGACTCAAACCGGATATCTGATGCTGATGAGATTAAGGCCACAAGTGGTTATGTTTTTACACTTGGTGGTGGCGCTGTTTCCTGGAAGTCTTGCAAGCAGACCATCTTAACGAGGTCAACTATGGAAGCAGAACTCACAGCATTAGACACTGCCACTGTTGAAGCAGAGTGGCTTCGTGAACTCTTGATGGACTTACCTATGGTTGAAAAACCAATACCCCCTATCCTGATGAACTGTGATAATCAAACTGTGATCGTCAAGATAAACAGTTCTAAGGACAATATGAAGTCCTCAAGGCATGTGAAGAGGAGACTAAAATCTGTCAGAAAATTGAGGAACTCCGGAGTTATTACGTTGGATTATATCCAAACGTCAAAAAACTTGGCAGATCCCTTCACAAAGGGTCTATCACGTAATGTGATAGATAATGCATCGATGGAGATGGGTTTGAGACCCACCGCATGAGTTGTCCATAGTGGTAACCCACTCTATGTGATCGGAGATCCCGTGAAGTAGAAGTGGGAGACAAGCTGTTGGTCAGCTGGGAGGAGAGTATCCCTATATTAATTATCCCACTCCGTGAAGATGCAATACTCTCCTGATCTACATGGCAGGTTGATAGTTATCTTAATGTGTTCCAAGTGGCTTATTCGGGTAAGCAGAGATGTTGTCCTGCAGAACATCTTCTGAGGAACACACCTATATGAATTTGACTGTTAACGTCGCAGTCTGTGAGAATTGGGTGTTCTCTAGTAAATTCATGACAGGCCCTGGAGTATGACGTATATGATCCACCCGCGGGGAAGCCTTGCGGCAGCCCAGTATCGGTCAAGAATTTGTGTGAAACTAGTTTCACAGAAAACTTGTAGTTCAAGGCATAGTCCACTATTCAAGTTGTGATCTAGTGTAGCATAAATTTCTAAGTGGAAGTTCAACTTCACAGTCTCCACTAAGCACCGATATATTAAACAATGTTCTGGAACTAAATGATGAGATGTGCCAATGAGACTTTGTGGGGGATTGTTGGAATTTTGCTAGTAGGCCTTTGGCCCAAAGCCCACCTAAAATTCTGAAATTCTCTTGGCCCATTCATGCACACATGTGAGTGGAGTGAGTGAGGCTAAAGTTTAGTCCCACCCCGGAAGTTGAGAGAGAGTTGCACCTCTTTATAAGGTGAACTCTTCTACCACTTGTATGAGCATGAGAAGAGGAGACCTACACGCGCGCTCCTCCTCCTCGCTCGCCTCGCCACGCCACGCCTTGCCTCGTCACGACGCGCCGCAGGTTGCGGGATTGAGCCGAGCCGAGGACAGAGCTATGCACGTTGTCTATATTTTTGCTGCATGGGAAAATTAATGCGTCATTAATTAATAATTAACAGACGCGTTAATTACTGAACCGTTTCTGATTCTTTTGGATCGTGACGACTCGGACGTGGGGTTTACTCCCACGACCTACCGGCCCGCACTATATAGTCAGGCAGACGTCTACCCTAGCCGCCACCGCCTCGTATGGTTTCTCACCACCGTTCCAGATCATTGCGCCGCCAAGCAAGTCCTCTCCATCCCTCCTTCCGGCGTGCACCGCGAGAAGGGATAGCAGGCTTCCGGAACCCCGCCTCTCGTGATTCTGTACGGGAGAGGGGCGATCAGGTTTTTGGGGAGCACACTTGCGCGACTGCTGGCAGCGACGACTTCGCGAACAATGACTTCTTCCCCGACCTCGGCAACCTCGTCCTCGACGACATGGGCGACAACGTCAATGCCGGCGGTGCTGCACCCGCTGCACCGTATGTGATTCTATCCTTCCTGTTCGAGATCGTGGTAGAATTCATGCTTCTAGTATGTGCCCTAGATGTGATATGTTCATCTGCTATGCTAGTCCGCATGATTAGTTTAATCTTTGCTGCTGTGGTCATGATTTATCTTCTTTTTATTCGGATTAAATCTCGTAGTAATTTGCTCATATTTCCAACAATCCAAAAACCTGATTATAGGCAATTTACTCCGAGTGGTTTTGCTGCGCATCTGAAGCCGCCTACCTTTAAGGGGGCGCAATATAAGAGGTGGCGCACGAGAGCAGTCTACTGGTTTCAGACCATGGGCTGCTATGATGCCACCAAGGGCAAGCCTGAGGGCGATCTTAATCCAGCACAACTGGAAGCTTTTGAGAAGATCGATACCCTCTTTAAAGGCGCTCATCTGAGTGTTCTTGATGACTCCATTGTGGATTCGTATATGTCGTTTGACAACGGCAAGGACATGTGGGCTGCGCTCGAGGCCAAGTTTGGTGCCTCGGACGCCGGCAGCGAGTTGTATGTCATGGAGCAATTCTATGACTACAAGATGACTGATAAGCGCCCTGTTGTACAGCAGGCTCATGAGATACAGTCGCTCGCAAAAGAACATGAGTATTTCAAGTGTGTGTTGCCGGACAAATTTGTTGCCGGAGGCATCATTGCCAAGCTTCCACCTTCGTGGAACAATTTTTCTACTTCCCTGAAACACAAGAGACAGGAGTTTTCCGTTGCGGATCTCATTGGTACTCTTGATGTTGAAGAGAAGGCGAGAGCAAAGGACACACATGCTCGAGTTGCCGAGGGAGGTTCTAGTGCCCACATGGTACCAAAGAAGAACTCCCAGCCCAACAAGTTCAAAAACAATAAGAACAAAACTCAGGGCAAAGGCAAGTTTGATACAAAGAACAAGCCATCACATTCTACCAACTTCAAGAAGAATTCTCATAAGAAGGGGAAGGGACTTTGCCATGTCTGCGGTGATCCTAATCACTGGGCTCCGAAGTGTGCTAACCGCTTTGAGGAGCACGAACATGAGAAGAGCGGCAAGTCCGCTAATGTTGTCATCGGTGATACTAATATGAAGGAATCAGGGTACGGTATTTTTCCTACCATCCTTTCAGTATTTCAATCCCCTGATTGGTTAATTAACACTGGTGCCAACGTACATGTTTGTGCTGACGCCTCCATGTTTTCTTCTTACCAGGCAACAAGGACTTCACCCGTGCTGATGGGGAATGGGTCACATGCCATCGTTCGAGGTGTTGGTATGGTCGATCTGAAGTTTACTTCGGGGAAGACTGTGCGTCTGAAGGACGTTCATCATGTGCCGTCCATCAATAAAAATCTCGTTAGCGGTTCCCGTTTATGTTGAGATGGTTTTAAGTTGGTTTTCAAATCCAATAAAGTTGTAATTTCTAAGTGTGGACAATTTGTTGGAAAAGGCTATGAGTGCGGAGGCTTGTTCCGCCTATCTTTGTCAGATATTTGCACTAAAGTTATTAATAATGTTTGCCACAATAATGAGTCTGATATTTGGCATTCACAACTCTGTCATATTAACTTTGGTTGCATGATGCGGTTAGCCAATATGAATTTAATTCCAAAAATCTCTACTGTCAAAGGCTCCAAGTGCCAAGTATGTGTGCAAGCTAAGCAACCTCGCAAGTCCCATAAGACTGCAGAGGCAAGAGACTTGGCGCCACTAGAGCTTATACATTCTGATCTTTGTGAGATGAATGGAGTGTTGACAAAAGGTGGAAAGAGATACTTCATGACGTTGATCGATGACTCCACTAGATATTGTTATGTGTATCTTCTGAAATCAAAATATGAGGCTTTGACTTTCTTTAAAAACTATAAAGCTGAGGCAGAGAACCAACTTGATCGAAAAATTAAACGGCTTAGGTCCGATCATGGTGGAGAGTATTTTTCCAATGAATTTGATCTGTTTTGTGCGGAACATGGTATAATCCATGAGAGGACGCCTCCCTACTCACCCCAGTCAAATAGGGTAGCCGAGAGAAAGAACCGAACTCTAACTGATATGGTTAACACCATGTTAGACACTTCGGGTCTATCCAAGGAATGGTGGGGGGAGGCGTTAATGACTGTGTGTCATGTCCTAAACCGAGTTCCCACAAAGCATAAGACCATGACTCCATTTGAGGAATGGTAAAGCAAAAGGTTGAAACTCTCTTACCTACGTACTTGGGGTTGTTTGGCGAAAGTCAATATACCAATTCCCAAGAAGCGCAAGCTTGGACCAAAAACCGTGGATTGTGTTCTTCTGGGCTATGCTTTTCATAGCATCGGTTATAGATTTTTGATAATAAAATCCGAGGTATCCTACATGCATGTTGGTACGATTATGGAATCAAATGATGCAACTTTCTTTGAGGACATATTTCCTATGAAGGATATGTCAAGTTCATCAAATCAGGAGATACCTACTCCATCTAGTGAGGAATTCACTGTAATTCCTGAACCCACCTGCGATGGAACACGTTGAGAATCCTGTTGAGGGTAACAATGGAACTCCTGTGAGGAGTAAGAGACAGAGGACTGCAAAGTCTTTTGGTGATGATTTCATTGTGTACCTCGTGGATGACACACCCAGGACTATTTCAGAAGTCTATGCATCTCGTGATGCTGACTACTGGAAGGAAGCTGTACGTAGCAATATGGATTCCATCTTAGCTAACGGTACCTGGGAGATCACTGGCCATCCTCATGGGTGCAAACCTGTAGGATGTAAGTGGGTGTTCAAGAAGAAGCTTAGACCTGATGGTACGATTGAAAAGTACAAGGCACGGCTTGTGGCCAAGGGTTATACCCAGAAAGAAGGTGAAGACTTCTTTGATACTTACTCACCCGTGGCTAGACTGACCACAATTCGGGTGCTACTATCACTGGCCGCCTCACATGGTCTTCTCCTTCATCAAATGGACGTTAAGACGGCTTTCCTCAATGGAGAGTTGAAGGAGGAAATTTACATGGATCAGCCAGATGGTTTTGTAGTACCTGGTCAGGAAGAAAAGGTGTGCAAGTTATTAAAGTCTTTATATGGCCTTAAACAAGCTCCTAAGGAGTGGCATGAGAAGTTCGAAAGAACATTAACTGCTGCCGGCTTTGTAGTAAACGATGGTGACAAGTGCGTGTACTATCGCTATGGTGGGGGCGAAGGAGTTATTCTTTGTCTGTATGTCGACGACATATTGATCTTTGGAACCAAACTTGATTTAATCAAGGAGGTTAAGGATTTCTTATCTCGCTGTTTTGAGATGAAGGATCTAGGAGTAGTTGATGTTATCTTAAACATCAAGCTGTTGAGAGATGAGAATGGTGGGATCACACTGCTTCAGTCTCATTATGTGGAAAAGGTCTTGAGTCGTTTTGGGTATAGCTGTTGGGGAACGTAGCATAAATTCAAAATTTTCCTACGTGTCACCAAGATCTATCTATAGAGAGACTAGCAAGGAGGGGAAGGAGAGTGCATCTACATACCCTTGTAGATCGCTAAGCGGAAGCGTTCAAGAGAACGGGGTTGATGGAGTCATACTCATCGTGATCCAAATCACCGATGATCCTAGTGCCGAACGGACGGCACCTCCGCGTTCAACACACGTACAGCCCGATGACTTCTCCCATGCCTTGATCCAGCAAGGAGAGAGGGAGAGGTTGAGGAAGACTCCATCCAGCAGCAGCACAACGGCGTGGTGGTGATGGAGGAGCGTGGCAATCCTGCAGGGCTTCGCCAAGCACCGCGAGATATGAGGAGAAAGAGAGGGAGGGCTGCACCAATAGGCAGAGATCAGATCGCGTGTTATGGGCAGCCCCAGGCCTCACTATATATAGTGGAGAGGGAGGAGGGTGCGCCCCCTCTAGGGTTCCCACCCCTAGGGGGGCGGCAGCCCTAGATGGGAAAGGGGTGGCGGCCAAGGGAGGATTCCCTCCCCCCCAAGGCACCTAGGAGGTGCCTTCCCCTCCTAGGACTCTTCCTTTAGGGTTTCCCCACACCAGGCGCATGGGCCCTAGGGGAAAGTGGCGCCCCAGCCCACTTTGGGCTGGATCCCTTTCCCACTTCAGCCCATGGGACCCTCCGGGATAGGTGGCCCCACCCGGTGGACCCCCGGGACCCTTCCGGTGGTCCCGGTACAATACCGATGACCCCGAAACTTGTCCCGATGACCGAAATAGGACTTCCCGTATATAAATCTTTACCTCCGGACCATTCCGGAACTCCTCATGACGTTCGGGATCTCATCCGGGACTCAGAACAACATTCGGTAACCACATACAAACTTACTTTATAACGCTAGCGTCATCGAACCTTAAGTGTGTAGACCCTACGGGTTCGGGAGACATGCAGACATGACCTAGACGTTCTCCGGTCAATAACCAACAGCGGGATCTGGATACCCATGTTGGTTCCCACATGTTCCACGATGATCTCATCAGATGAACCACGATGTCAAGGACTTAATCAATCCCGTATACAATTCCCTTTGTCTATCGGTACGATACTTGCCCGAGATTCGATCATCGGTATCCCTATACCTTGTTCAATCTCGTTACCGGCAAGTCTCTTTACTCGTTCCATAACACATCATCCCGTGATCAACTCCTTGATCACATTGTGCACGTTATGATGATGTCCTACCGAGTGGGCCCAGAGATACCTCTCCGTTTACACGGAGTGACAAATCCCAGTCTCGATTCGTGCCAACCCAACAGACACTGTCGGAGATACCCGTAGTGTACCTTTATAGCCACCCAGTTACCTTGTGACGTTTGGCACACCCAAAGCACTCCTACGGTATCCGGGAGTTGCACAATCTCATGGTCTAAGGAAAAGATACTTGACATTTAGAAAAGCTTTAGCATACGAACTACATGATCTTGTGCTATGCTTAGGATTGGGTCTTGTCCATCACATCATTTTCCCAATGATGTGATCCCATTATCAACGACATCCAATGTCCATGGTCAGGAAACTGTAACCATCTATTGATCAACAAACTAGTCAACTAGAGGCTTACTAGGGACATGGTGTTGTCTATGTATCCACACATGTATCTGAGTTTCCTATCAATACAATTATAGCATGGATAATAAATGATTATCATGAACAAGGAAATATAATAATAATCAATTTATTATTGCCTCTAGGGCATATTTCCAACAGTCTCCCACTTGCACTAGAGTCAATAATCCAGTTCACATCGATATGTGATTAACACTCAAGGTCACATCCCCATGTGACTAACACCCAAAGAGTTCTGGGTTTGATCATGTTATGCTTGTGAGAGAGGTTATAGTCAACGGGTCTGAACCTTTCAGATCCGTGTGTGCTTTACAAATCTCTATGTCATCTCCTAGATGCAGCTACCACGCTCTATTTGGAGCTATTCCAAATAACTGTTCTACTATACGAAACCAGTTTACTACTCAGAATAATCTGGATTAGTGTCAAAGCTTGCATCGGCGTAACCCTTTACGACGAACTCTTTTACCACCTCCATAATCGAGAAAATTCCTTAGTCCACTAGTTACCAAGGATAACTTTGACCGCTGTCCTGTGATCCATTCTTGGATCACTCTTGTACCCCTTGACTGACTCATGGCAAGGCACACTTCAGGTGCGGTACACAGCATAGCATACTGTAGTGTCTTAAGCATAGGGGACGACCTTCGTCCTTTCTCTCTATTCTGCCGTGGTCGAGTTTTAAGTCTTAACTTCATACCTTACAACTCAGGCAAGAACTCCTTCTTTGACTGATCCATCTTGAACACCTTCAAGATCATTTCAAGGTATGTGCTCATTTGAAAATACCATTAAGCGTTTTGATCTATCCTTATAGATCTTGATGCTCAATGTTCAAGTAGCTTAATCCAGGCTTTCCGTTGAAAAACACTTTCCAAATAACCCTATATGCTTTCCAGAAATTCTACATCATTTCTGATCCATAATATGTCAACAACATATACTCATCAGAAATTCTATAGTGCTCCCACTCACTTGTTTGGAAATACAAGTTTCTCATAAACTTTGTATACACCCAAAACTTTGATCATCTTATCAAAGCGTTCATTCCAACTCCGAGATGCTTACTCCAGTCCTTAGAAGGATTGATGGAGCTTTGCATACTTATTAGCATCTTTCAGGATTGACAAAACCTTCCGGTTGTATCACATACAACCTTTCCTCAAGAAAATCGTCGAGGAAACAATGTTTTGACATCCTATCTGCAAGATTTCATAAATAATGCAGTAACTGCTAACATAATTCCAACAGACTTTTAGCATCGCTACATGTGAGAAAGTCTCATCATAGTCAACTCCTTGAACTTGTCGGGAAACATGTTAACGACAAGTCGAGCTTTCTTAATGGTGACACTTACCATCATTGTCTGTCTTCCTTTTAAAATCCATATGTACCCAACAGCCTTACGACCATCAAGTAGTTCTTCCAAAGTCTACACTTTGTTTTCATACATGGATCCTCTCTCGGATTTTATGGCCTCGAGCCATTTATCGGAATCCGGGCCCACCATCGCTTCTCCATAGCTTGTAGGTTCATTGTTGTCTAGCAACAGGACTTCCAAGACAGGATTACGTACCACTCTGAAGTAGTACGCATCCTTGTCATCCCACGAGATTTGTTAGTGACTTGATCTGAAGTTTCATGATCACTATCATAAGCTTCCACTTCAATTGGTGTAGGTGCCACAGGAACAACTTCCTGTGCCCTGCCACACACTAGTTGAAGAGACGGTTCAATGACCTCATCAAGTCTCCACCATCCTCCCACTCAATTCTTTCGAGAGAAACTTTTCCTCGAGAAAGGACCCGATTCTAGAAACAATCCCTTATTGCTTTCGAATCTGAGACAGGAGGTATACCCAACTGTTTTTGGGTGTCCTATGAAGATGTATTTATCCGCTTTGGGTTCGAGCTTATCGGCCTGAAACTTTTTCACATAAGCGTCGCAGCCCCAAACTTTTAAGAAATGACAGCTTAGGTTTCTCTAAACCATAGTTCATACGGTGTCATCTCAACGGAATTACGTGGTGCCCTATTTAAAGTGAATGTGGTTATCTCTAATGCCTAACCCATAAACTATTGTGGTAATTCGATAAGAGACATCATGGTATGCATCATATCCAATAGGGTGCAGTTATGATGTTCGGACACACCATCACACTATGGTGTTCTAGGATGTATTAGTTGTGAAACAATTTCCACAATGTCTTAATTCTGTGCCAAACTCGTAATTCAGATATTCATCTCTATGATCATATCATAGACATTTTATCCTCTTGTCACGACGATCTTTCAACTTCACCCTGAAATTACTTGAACCTTTCAATAATTCAGACTCGTGATTCATCAAGTAAATATACTCAACATCTACTCAAATCATCTGTGAAGTAAGAACATAATGATATCCACTACATGCCTCAGCACTCATTGGACTACACACATCAAAATGTATTACTTCCAACAAGTTGCTTTCTAGTTCCATTTTACTGAAAACGAGGCTTTCAGTCATCTTGCCCATGTGGTATGATTTGCATGTCTCAAGTGATTCAAAATCAAGTGAGTCCAAACGGTCCATTTGCATGGAGTTTCTTCATGCATATACAGCAATAGACATGGTTCGCATGTCTCAAACTTTTCGAAAATGAGTGAGCCCAAAGATCCATCAACATGGAGTTTCTTCATGCGTTTTATACCGATATGACTTACGTGGCAGTGCCACAAGTAGGTGGTATTATCATTACTATCTTTTGGCATGAACATGTGTATCACTACGATCAAGATTCAATAAACCATTCATTTTAGGTGCAATACCATTGAAGGTATTATTCAAATAAACAGATTAACCGTTATTCTCCTTAAATGAATAACCTATTGCGATAGACATAATCCAATCACGTCTATGCTCAACGCAAACACCAATCTCGATGGTAGAGGGAGCGTGCGATGCTTGATCATATCAACATTGGAAACACTTCCAACACATATCGTCAGCTCACCTTTAGCTAGTCTCCGTTTATTCCGTAGCTTTTATTTCGAGTTACTAACACTTAGCAACCGAACCGGTATCTAATACCCTGGTGCTACTAGGAGTACTAGTAAAGTACACATCAACACAATGTATATCCAATATACTTCTATCGACCTTGCCAGCCTTCTCATCTACCAAGTATCTATGGTAATTCTGCTCCAGTGGTTGTTCCCCTTATTACAGAAGCACTTAGTCTCGGGTTTGGGTTCAACCTTGGGTTTCTTCACTAGAGCAGCAGCTGAATTGCCGTTTCATGAAGTATCCCTTTGTTCCCTTGCCCTTCTTGAAAGTAGTGGTTTCACCAACCATCAACAATTGATGCTCCTTCTTTATTTCTACTTTCGCGGTGTCAAACATCGTGAATATCTCAAGGATCATCATATATATCCCTGATATATTATAGTTCAACACGAAGCTCTAGCAGCTTGGTGGTAATGACTTCGGAGAAACATCACTATCTCATCTGGAAGATCAACTCCCACTCGATTCAAATGATTGTTGTACTCAGACAATTTGAGCACAAGCTCAACAATTGAGCTTTTCTCCCTTAGTCTGCAGGCTGAGAAAATCGTCGGAGGTCTTATACCTCTTGACGTGGGCACGAGCCTGAAATCCCAATTTCAGCCCTCAAAACATCTCAGATGTTTTGCGACGTTTCAAAAACGTCTTCGGTGCCTCAACTCTAAACCATTTAACTGAACTATCACGTAGTTATCAAAATGTGTATGTCAGATGTTCGCAACATCCATAGACAACGTTCGAGGTTCAGCACACTGAGCGGTGCATTAAGGACATAAGCCTTCTATGAAGCAATGAGGACAATCCTCAGTTTACGGACCTAGTCCGCATAATTACTACTATTAACTTTCAACTAAATTTTCTCTAGGAACATATCTAAACAGTAGAACTAAAGCGCGTGCTACGACATAATTTGCGAAGATCTTTTGACTATGTTCAGGATAATTAAGTTCATCTTATGAACTCCCACTCAGATAGACATCCCTCTAGTCATCTAAGTGATTACATGATCTGAGTCAACTAGGCCGTGTCCGATCATCACGTGAGACGGACTAGTCAACATCGGTGAACATCTTCATGTTGATCGTATCTACCATACGACTCATGCTCGACCTTTTGGTCTTCTGTGTTCCGAGGCCATGTCTATACACATGCTAGGCTCGTCAAGTCAACCTAAGTGTTTGCATGTGTAAATCTGTCTTACACCCGTTGTATGTGAACGTTTGGATCAAACACCCGATCATCACGTGGTGCATTGAAACAACGGACTGTCGCAACGGTGCACAGTTAGGGGGGACACTTTCTTGAAATTTTAATGAGGGATCATCTTATTTACTACCGTCGTTCTAAGCAAATAAGATGTATAAACATGATAAACATCACATGCAATCAAATAGTGACATGATATGGCCAATATCATATTGCTCCTTTTGATCTCCATCTTCGGGGCTCCATGATCATCATTGTCACCGGCATGACACCATGATCTCCATCATCATGATCTCCATCATCGTGTCTTCATGAAGTTGTCTCGTCAACTATTACTTCTACTACTACAGCTAACGGTTAGCAATAAAGTAAAGTAATTACATGACGTTTATGTTGACACGCAGGTCATAAATAAATTAAGATAACTCCTATGGCTCCTGCCGGTTGTCATACTCATCGACATGCAAGTCGTGATTCCTATTACAAGAACATGATCAATCTCATACATCACATATATCATTCATCACATCCTTTTGGCCATATCACATCACATAGCATACCCTGCAAAAACAAGTTAGACGTCCTCTAATTGTTGTTTGCATGTTTTACGTGGCTGCTATGGGTTTCTAGCAAGAACGTTTCTTACCTACGCAAAAACCACAACGTGATATGCCAATTGCTATTTACCCTTCATAAGGACCCTTTTCATCGAATCCGATCCGACTAAAGTGGGAGAGACAGACACCCGCCAGACACCTAATGCAACTAGTGCATGCCAGTCGGTGGAACCGGTCTCACGTAAGCATACGTGTAAGGTTGGTCCGGGCCGCTTCATCCCACTATGCCGCCGAATCAAGATAAGACTAGTAACGGCAAGCATATTGAACAAAATCAACGCCCACAACTACTTTGTGTTCTACTCGTGCATAGAAACTACACATAGACCTAGCTCATGATGCCACTGTTGGGGAACGTAGCATAAATTCAAAATTTTCCTACGTGTCACCAAGATCTATCTATGGAGAGACTAGCAACGAGGGGAAGGAGAGTGCATCTACATACCCTTGTAGATCGCTAAGCGAAAGCGTTCAAGAGAACGGGGTTGATGGAGTCGTACTCGTCGTGATCCAAATCACCGATGATCCTAGTGCCGAACGGACGGCACCTCCGCATTCAACACACGTATAGCCCGGTGACGTCTCCCATGCCTTGATCCAGCAAGGAGAGAGGGAGAGGTTGAGGAAGACTCCATCCAGCAGCAGCACAACGGCGTGGTGTTGATGGAGGAGCGTGGCAATCCTGCAGGGCTTCGCCAAGCACCGCGAGATATGAGGAGAAAGAGAGGGAGGGCTGCACCAACAGGCAGAGATCAGATCGCGTGTTATGGGCAGCCCCAGGCCTCACTATATATAGGGGAGAGGGAGGAGGGTGCACCTCCTCTAGGGTTCCCACCCCTAGGGGGGCGGCAGCCCTAGATGGGAAAGGGGTGGCGGCCAAGGGAGGATTCCCTCCCCCCAAGGCACCTAGGAGGTGCCTTCCCCTCCTAGGACTCTTCCTTTAGGGTTTCCCCACACCAGGCGCCTGGGCCCTAGGGGAAAGTGGCGCCCCAGCCCACTTTGGGCTGGATCCCTTTCCCACTTCAGCCCATGGGACCCTCCGGGATAGGTGGCCCCACCCGGTGGACCCCCGGGACCCTTCCGGTGGTCCCGGTACAATACCGATGACCCCGAAACTTGTCCCGATGGCCGAAATAGGACTTCCCATATATAAATCTTTACCTCTGGACCATTCTGGAACTCCTCGTGACGTCCGGGATCTCATCCGGGACTCCGAACAACATTTGGTAACCACATACAAACTTCCTTTATAACCCTAGCGTCATCGAACCTTAAGTGTGTAGACCCTACGGGTTCGAGGGACATGCAGACATGACCGAGACGTTCTCCGGTCAATAACCAACAGCGGGATCTGGATACCCATGTTGGTTCCCACATGTTCCACGATGATCTCATCAGATGAACCAAGATGTCAAGGACTTAATCAATCCCGTATACAATTCCCTTTGTCTATCGGTACGATACTTGCCCGAGATTCGATCGTCGGTATCCCTATACCTTGTTCAATCTCGTTACCGGCAACTCTCTTTACTCGTTCCGTAACACATCATCCCGTGATCAACTCCTTGATCACATTGTGCACATTATGATGATGTCCTACCGAGTGGGCCCAGAGATACCTCTCCGTTTACACGGAGTGACAAATCCCAGTCTCGATTCGTGCCAACCCAACAGACACTGACGAAGATACCCGTAGTGTACCTTTATAGCCACCCAGTTACGTTGTGACGTTTGGCACACCCAAAGCACTCCTACGGTATCCGGGAGTTGCACAATCTCATGGTCTAAGGAAAAGATACTTGACATTTAGAAAAGCTTTAGCATACGAACTACACGATCTTGTGCTATGCTTAGGATTGGGTCTTGTCCATCACATCATTTTCCCAATGATGTGATCCCGTTATCAACGACATCCAATGTCCATGGTCAGGAAACCGTAACCATCTATTGATCAACGAGCTAGTCAACTAGAGGCTTACTAGGGACATGGTGTTGTCTATGTATCCACACATGTATCTGAGTTTCCTATCAATACAATTATAGCATGGATAATAAACGATTATCATGAACAAGGAAATATAATAATAATCAATTTATTATTGCCTCTAGGGCATATTTCCAACAATAGCGACTGCATGCCTCCAACTCCATATGATGCTAGTGTGTTGCTTCAAAAGAATCGACGGATTGCTAGAGATCAACTGAGGTATTCTCAGATTATTGGCTCGCTTATGTATTTGGTGAGTGCCACGAGGCCTGACATCTCTTTTGCTATGAGCAAGCTGAGTCGGTTTGTGTCAAAACTGGGAGATGATCATTGGCATGCGCTTGAGAGAGTTATGCGCTATTTGAAAGGCACCGTGAGCTATGGGATTCACTACACCGGGTATCCAAGGGTACTGGAGGGTTATAGTGACTCAAACTGGATATCTGATGCTGATGAGATTAAGGCCATAAGTGGTTATGTTTTTACACTTGGTGGTGGTGCTGTTTCCTGGAAGTCTTGCAAGCAGACCATCTTAACGAGGTCAACTATGGAAGCAGAACTCACATCATTAGACACTGCCACTGTTGAAGCAGAGTGGCTTCGTGAACTCTTGATGGACTTACCTATGGTTGAAAAACTAATACCCCCTATCCTGATGAACTGTGATAATCAAACTGTGATCGTCAAGATAAACAGTTCTAAGGACAATATGAAGTCCTCAAGGCATGTGAAGAGGAGACTAAAATCTGTCAGAAAATTGAGGAACTCCGGAGTTATTATGTTGGATTATATCCAAACGTCGAAAAACTTGGCAGATCCCTTCACAAAGGGTCTATCACGTAATGTGATAGATAATGCATCGATGGAGATGGGTTTGAGACCCACCGCATGAGTTGTCCATAGTGGTAACCCACTCTATGTGATCGGAGATCCCGTGAAGTAGAAGTGGGAGACAAGCTGTTGGTCAGCTGGGAGGAGAGTATCCCTATATTAATTATCCCACTCCGTGAAGATGCAATAGTCTCCTGATCTGCATGGCAGGTTGATACTTATCTTAATGTGTTCCAAGTGGCATATTCGGGTAAGCACAGATGTTGTCCTGCAGAACATCTTCTGAGGAACACACCTATATGAATTTGACTGTTAACGTTGCAGTCTGTGAGAATTGGGTGTTCTCTAATAAATTCATGAAAGGCCCTGGAGTATGACGTATACGCTCCACCCGCGGGGAAGCCTTGCGGCAGCCCAGTATCGGTCAAGAATTTGTGTGAAACTAGTTTCACAGAAAACTTGTAGTTCAAGGCATAGTCCACTATTCAAGTTGTGATCTAGTGTAGCATAAATTTCTAAGTGGAAGTTCAATTTCACAGTCTCCACTAAGCACCGATATATAAAACAATATTTTGGAACTAAATGATGAGATGTGCCAATGAGACTTTGTGGGGGATTGTTGGAATTTTGCTAGTAGGCCTTTGGTCCAAAGCCCACCTAAAATTCTGAAATTCTCTTGGCCCATTCATGCACACATGTGAGTGGAGTGAGTGAGGCTAAAGTTTAGTCCCACCCTGGAAGTTGAGAGAGAGTTCCACCTCTTTATAAGGTGAGATCTTCTACCACTTGTATGAGCATGAGAAGAGGAGACCTACACGCGCGCTCCTCCTCCTCGCCCGCCTCGCCACGCCACGCCTCGCCTCGCCTCGCCTCGTCACGACGCGCCGCGGGTTGCGGGATTGAGCCGAGCCGAGCCGAGGACAGAGCTATGCACGTTGTCTATATTTGTCCTGCATGGGAAAATTAATGAGTCATTAATTAATAATTAACAGACGCGTTAATTACTGAACCGTTTCCAGTTCTTTTGGATCGTGACGACTCAGACGTGGGGTTTACTCCCACGACCTACCCGGCCCACACTATATAGTCAGGCAGACGTCTACCCTAGTCGCCACCGCTTCGTATGGTTTCTCACCACCATTCCAGATCATTGCGCCGCCAAGCAAGTCCTCTCCATCCCTCCTTCCGGCGTGCACCGCGAGAAGGGACAGCAGGCCTCCGGAACCCCGCCTCTCGTGATCCTGTACGGGAGAGGGGCGATCAGGTTTTTGGGGAGCGCACTCGCGCGACTGCTGGCAGCGACGACTTCGTGAACAATGACTTCTTCCCCGACCTCGGCAACCTCGTCCTCGACGACATGGGCGACAACGTCAATGCCGGCGGTGCTGCACCCGCTGCACCGTATGTGATTCTATCCTTCCTGTTCGAGATCGTGGTAGAATTCATGTTTCTAGTATGTGCCCTAGATGTGATATGTTCATCTCCTATGCTAGTTCGCATGATTAGTTTAATCTCTGCTGCTGTGGTCATGATTTATCTTCTGTTTATTCGGATAAAATCTCGTAGTAATTTGCTCATATTTCCAACTCGTGCCTCGATCGGCCGAAACACCAAGCGGCAACGTCGTACGCACGCACGAACACCTCTGGTTACTTGAAGGTGTCAAGCAGTAGTCATAGCCGTCGCACTGGAACTCGAGACCCAAGTTCCCGAACGGCTTCTCCCATACCCCGAAGAAGCCGGTCTTGCACTTCAAGACCTTCGGTAGCGGGGGTGCGGCTTGGAATCGGGTGTTAGAGTCGTGGAGTCATGGAAGCTGTGCAACGTGGCGGCGACAATGAAGATTCTCCAAATCGAGTAACGGTGCGGCCGCGGCCTGGCGGTGAATGGGTCGGAAGCGGACGAAAAACAAACATTTGTCCGTTTGCCCCGTGTGTTGGTCCGCAATTTGTATCCTCTACTTCCAAATGGACACAGCCGGATCATTTGGAGTCGTGTGTTGGAGTTGACCAAATCTGACGTTAGATTTTTAACTGATTCCGGTAAATAAAAAGCGTTGTTCGGCTGAAAAAGTTAAAATAAAACGCAAGTTTCATTTGGCTTAGCCTTCTCAAAATCCTCCTAGTAATCTTTGTAGGGTCTGTCTATGACTTATCTAAATGTGACATCCTTACGTCACATCTAAGTTGAAATCATCATCTGTTTTTTGTTTGTTTATTATTTTTCCTTTTTGTTATTGTATCGACTGGGCCTTGTCTTTTCCTTTTTGTGTGAACAACGTGCCCATAGCACCTCGCATAGGCAAGGCCCAGCGTGCCTCACACCTGTCACACACTTGCTCACTCTACGGCCTGTAGCTGATCGTACGTAGTAACGATTTGTGTTTTGTATTCCTTTCGTTTCTTTTATTTTCTATTTTTTTCTTTTTTCTTTTAGGTGCAGTTTTTTGTCAGTTCTAATATAAGTTAAAAATTAAAATACACACTGATTTTTTTTGCATATACGGTCACCATTGTATGCAATACACACTGCACAAATTCTAAAATTATGGTGAACATTTTATAATACACACTGAACAAATATTTAGTATATAATGACCTTTTTCTAATATAAATTGAACTTATTTTCTATGTATTGTGTATGTTTTTTGACATATATACGATGAACCTTTTACAAAATACTTAATGAAAAAAATTTAAAATGTACGCTGACTTCTAATAATAAATAAAACAATAGAAGAGGAAAAAAACCGGTCAAAAAACTAGAACAATGTTCACATATTAAAAAACGTACGTGGATTTGAAACAATCATGAATATGAACATTGTTCGTAAATTCGAAACATGTTATTTTAAAATGAACCCTAGTTGTGTATCATGGGTGGAGGTGCAACTAAGAAAAAAATTAATCAGGCCTCCAATTGCGTATCGAGGGTGGAGTTTAATAATAATAGGTACTTTAGAACATTGTTACAAAAGTAAATCACCTCTACAACTACAAAACATTTTTGCAACCGGGGATTCTCGACAAACACACACCCCTCTAGTTGTGAGTCGATGCTCGACATGCAACTGGGGACCCTCGACAAACACACACACATCCCTAGTTGCGAGTAGTTGTGAGTCAATGCTCATCATGCAACTAGGGACACACACACACACACAGTTGTGGGTCGATGGCTGACAAGCAACTAGAGACCCTCGACAAACACACACACCCCTAGTTGCGAGTCGATGGTTGACATGCAACTGGGGACCCTCGACAAACACCCCTAGTTGTGAGTCGATGGTCGGCATGCAACTGGTGGCCCCGACAAATACAC
>NC_041386.1:528312413-528327953 GCF_002162155.2 Triticum dicoccoides | reverse complement strand
ACATGCAACTGGGACCCTCGACGAACAGACCCCCTAGTTGCGAGTCGATGGTTGACATGTAATTGGGGACCCTCGACAAACACACACACCGTTAGTTGCGAGTCGATGGTCGACATGTAACTGGGAGCCTCGACAGACACAGACTCACCTAGTTGCGAGTCGGTGATCTTATTGCAACCGGGGAACCTCGACAAACACACACACCCCTAGTTGCGAGTCGGTAGTCTGCTTGCAACTGGAGACCCTTGACACACACACACACACACACACACACACACACACACACACACACACACACACACACTGTCGGTGTTAAAACCAGCGGATCTCGGGTAGGGGGTCCCGAACTGTGCGTCTAGGCCGGATGGTAACATGAGGCAAGGGACACGAAGTTTTACCCAGGTTCGGGCCCTCTCGATGGAGGTAAAACCCTACGTCCTACTTGATTAATATTGATGATATGGGTAGTACAAGAGTAGATCTACCACGAGATCGAAGAGGCTAAACCCTAGAAGCTAGCCTATGGTATGATTGTTCTTCTGTATATTGTCCTACAGACTAAAACCCTCCGGTTTATATAGACACCGGAGAGGGTTAGGGTTACACAAAGTCGGTTACAATGGTAGGAGATCTGCATATCCGTATCGCCAAGCTTGCCTTCCACGCCAAGGAAAGTCCCTTCCGGACACGGGACGAAGTCTTCAATCTTGTATCTTCATAGTCCAGAAGTCCGGCTGAAGGTATAGTCCGGCCATCCGGACACCCCCTAATCTAGGACTCCCTCAGTAGCCCCAGAACCAGGCTTCAATGACGATGAGTCCGGCGCGCAGATTGTCTTCAGCATTGCAAGGCGGGTTCTCCTCCAAATTCTTGTACCTGTTGAATAAAGTCTAGTTTCTTATAGATGTTGCGCTCCTTGGCTTCTACGCCCAATAATGGACGCTTCCCACATGTCATACGAATATGAAAAGTCTGAGTGTTTTTACATTCACACCCCTAGCCGCGTAAACATAGCGAGCTAGTGACGCTCCAGACCAAGGGATTTTTCCCCCCGGCCTATATGGTCCCGGTTCGAGCCAGCCTTGCCATCTATAATGGCGGAGAGCAAGCGGAGAGTGCCCCTAATCCCTCCGAAGGAGAGCGGGTGTGCCTCGTCTCTTATTTAATAAGGGGGCTCAGATTTCCAATCCATCCATTTCTCTGGAGGCTCCTGGAGTTCTATGGCCTCCAGCTACACAATCTCATGCCTGCCTCCGTATTGCATATCGCGGGCTTCGTAGCCCTCTGCGAGCTGTTTTTGGGTATCGAGGCTCATTTCGGGCTATGGAAAAGGTTATTCTGCCTTGTGCCCCGCTCTAAGGAGGGGTCAATGTATCAAGTGGGCGGAGCCGAAGTGTGGCGCATCGCCGGGACCGGATATCTGTCCGGAACCCCAAAGAAGGCGTCCGAAGACTGGCCCTCGGAATGGTTTTATATAGAAGACGTCCCGCTGCCAGATCCTGTCCGGATCGGCCTCCCTGAATTCGACAGTGCTCCCTTAAAGAAGCGCCTAAGCTGGCACCCATGGAGCCCTCAGAGGGAAAGTGACAGGGACATCATTTACCTGATGGGCCGAATAAGATTGTTAGCCCATTCCGGACTAACCATGATCGGGGTTATGGCCGAATGCATTATGTGGGGGGTGCAGCCGCTTCAGTATAGAAGCCACCCCATGTGGGACTTCAACGGGGAGGACGACGCCACCCGCTACGGCCGTAAGGGGCCGGATTCAGCTGCCGCTCTACTAAAGATCTTGTCCACTTTGTATAAGGGAGAAGAGGAGGAATTTCTCCACGTCAACCCACAGGGTGGATTCTCTATGCACAATCCCCCAAGCTGGGTAAGCGGTCGTATTTACTTGCCCATCCGTTTTGTATTCCCATTGTTAAATATTCAGTCTGACGACTTCAACACAGGAACTGCGCCGGGCTGTTAAGGAAATAAGCAGCCCTCCTCCACAACCCGAGGACCCAGGATGGTCCCTCGACCCGACCTCTCAAGAGGATCTGGACATATCTGTGGAGCTAATTGATGGAGTGTTCCATCAATTGAGCAAGGACAACGCCTTGGTGGCCATTACGGCCGATTACCCAGGGCTAATCCCGCCCCCCAGGTAACTGAGATCGAAGTCGTAGTACCCCGAATAGGTGTCCGCCCTCTCGTGTTTTCAGTTTCCTGATTACAACCAAACTTTGCAGGGGAGGTTTTTAAGGCGGAAGGCCGAACCTGCGGCGACAAGCCAACGAGGGGCTGTAGGGCCCCGTGGGCAGAAAAGAAGTGCAGTCTGGACCGAGGCGTCAGCGCAAAGGTATGGCGCGCCCCTTATCCCAGGTGTTATACCTTCGAGGCACATTGACACTCGTGCTCTCTTCAGGACAAAGAGACCTCGCCGGACTATATCCGGAGAGGCTGCCAATCGCGCCTCCACCAGCCAGGCTCCAAAGCCTGGTCCGGAGGCGGAGGCGAACGCAAGGCGCGCGCCAGACGCTCCTCCGACGGAGGATGTGGACGGGTTGTCTGCCACCAACTCTGAGGTAGAGAGTGCCATGAACCACAGGCGTCGCCGGACAATTCTTCGCGATGCTTGTTTCTCCCAAGGGGCGTTAGATGCCTTCAACTCGGGAGATGCGTACCTCCGTGCCGCTCAAAATGGTCTAGCCAGAGCCACGGAGCAATATGTAAAAGACATACGGGTAAGAAAATTTTGGTAATTATATATATATATACCAGTAGCCCCCGAGACTTGAAACAGTTAGAGTAACTGATTTAAGGATCATTTGTTATGCAGGTTCTTACAGAAAAAGAATTCCCTACTGTCCAAGGAGCTGGAAGAGTGCAAAGCCCAACTTGAGGCCGCACTAGCCGTGGCAGGGGAGCCCAAGGAGACCCCCTCTGGTAATACACACTTTGAAAGATAAGTATTTTGCGAAGCACGGCATGGGTGCGAATCTGACAAATGAAATTGCAGATGGCGCCAGATTGAATCCGGAAAGGCAACACCTCCTACGCCAGCTAAAGGCTGGTGAGAAGGTGCTGACCAAGGTGAGGCGGGAGAAGAACGATCTCCAAGATGCCAACACCAAGCTGGGCGTCGAGCTGAAAGATGTTCGTGCCCAGTTGTCAGACTCCGTGAAGGAGAATCAGCGGCTTCGGCGCGGCATATTTAGTAAGTGCTTGAACGAACCTTTGAAAGAAAGTTCGGCGGGGAAGTCGACTAACGGAGCAATGTCTGTAGGCGTGCTAATAGGTCGTCCTGCAGAGGAGATGCCCGGTTCTACGGGTGACCTTCTTCCTGAGCTCTCGCAACTGCTTGATCGAGTTCGGCAGGCTATGCAAGGCGTCGCCCAGGCCCTGTGGCCATCCGTCTCCATGCCCGAAGGTCTTGGAGAGCTTGCGGAGAAGCTAAAGGGAGCACGGCGGCGCTTCCAATTGTGGAAGATATCGGCCTGCCGTCAAGGTGCTAGGGAGGCCTGGGCCATGGTGAAGACACCGTACGCAAAGGCTGACCCCAACCACATGGCCGAGGTCGGTCCTGTAGGGCCCGATGGGAAGGAGATCCCTGTAAGCTTAGTATACGACCAAGTAGAGTTGGCTGCAAAGTATTCCCAACAGGACTGTAAATTAGACAGCCTGTTAGATGGTATTGAAGAGGAATACAATCAGTCAAAATGACTATGTAATTTAATTGACATTTATAATGCCTTCTAGCCGGATTGTAGATCATTTGTCATGGTTGACCTTTTCGCTTCAGCCTCGGGACCTGACGGTCCGGAGTGTGTCCGAATTCCCATGCGGTTATATATGAACCGGGGAATGCATGGAGACCAGGCGTAGGGGTCATTAGTGCTTGAACAGACAAGTACCCGACTAGTTATGTTATATTACATGGTTAGTAAGAAACATCTTCCAGGGAGAATAGTTCCGTTAGGGGTTCCTTTTCCTGGGAGGCATGCCCTAAGGTGCATGTCCATGCTGCGAAAAGAAACGCAGGAAAAACATCTGGGGGCGTATAGATAAAAATAAAAAGGATCATCTTTAGTTCACCGACCGAATATTCCCTTAAGAACGCTAGCTTTCGGCTTCACCCAGTCTGAGGTACACGTTCGGCTGACCCGGCAGTAACAATCGCAGAGGTGCTCCCTTTACCACCTAGCCGAACAATCGGGGTGTAGGGGTAAGCACAGGAGCCAGGCAACCCAGCTTGGCCAAAACTTAAGTCATATCGATGCATATAATGGTGAATAAAAGGTGCATGCAGAAGTGTGACACATGTGTTGGGCATGAAGCCCGTATGAATAAGCTTCTATTTAAATAAGCCCCCAGGTTTAATGAGCGCAGATAGCGCGTCACTTTATGAGCCTTTAAAGGCTATAAGAGAGAGAGAGAAGAAGAAGAGAAATGTAAGACAGAAAATATATAAAAAATGGACAGAGAAAGGAGACGAACACAGAGTCCGGCGCTAGGCATAGAATCTTCGGAGACGGGCTGCGTTCCATGGGTTTGGCTCGAGTCGGTTATCCGATGCATCCCGCAGGCGGTACGCTCCACCAATCAGGACTTGGTCAATTATGAAGGGACCTTCCCACTTGGGCTTGAGTTTGTCCTTTTTCTTGTCCAGTAGTCGTAGAACTAATTCGCCAACGTTGTAATTTTTGGCCCGTACTTCTGTGCTTTGGTATCTTCGAGCCTACTGTTGATAGAATGCGGAACAAGCTTTTGCCACGTCACGCTCCTCCTCCAATGCGTCCAAGCTGTCCTGCCGATCGAGCTCGGCTTCTCTTTCTTCGTACATGCACACTCGAGGTGAGTCATGAATTATGTCGCAAGGCAAAACTGCCTCTACGCCGTACACCATAAAGAATGGCGTGTATCCGGTGGTGCGATTCGGCGTGGTCCGTAGCCCCCAGAGTACGGAGTCGAGCTCCTCTACCCAGTGCGTGTTAGATTCCTTGAGGGACCGCACTAATCTGGGTTTGATGCCGCTCATGATAAGACCATTTGCACGTTCGACCTGGCCGTTAGTTTGTGGGTGATAGACGGAAGCATAATCGAGTTTGATGCCCATGTTTTTGCACCAGAGTTTTACCTCGTTAGCCGTGAAGTTCGTGCCGTTATCAGTGATGATGCTGTGGGGGACGCCGTAACGGTGTACAACCCCGGATATAAAGTCTATCACCGGCCCGGATTCGACCGTCTTAACATGCTTGGCTTCTATCCATTTGGTGAACTTATCCACCATGACCAGTGAGTATTTTTGCTTGTGGGTTCCGCCTTTAAGGGGTCCAACCATGTCAAGCCCCCAGACCGCGAAGGGCCAAGCAATGGGGATAGTTTGGAGGGCGGTGGGTGGCATATGGCTTTGGTTTGCAAAGTGCTGGCAACCGGTGCATCGTTGGACTAAGTCCTGAGCGTCTGCCCAGGCCGTCGGCCAATAAAAGCCCGTACGGAAGGCCTTGCTTACAAGGGACCGAGCTGCAGCGTGATGACCGCCGAGTCCGGCATGAATTTCAGCCAGGAGGTTCCGCCCCTCCTCTTCGGAGATGCACCTTTGAAGGGGTAGTGCTTTTCTTATAAAGCTCTCCCTCGTGGACTCTGTAGGCTTTGGATCGCCGCACTATGCAGCGTGCTTCATTTTGGTCCTCGGGGAGTTCCTGCCTAGTAAGGTAGGCGAGGAATGGTTCTGTCCACGGGGCGATGACGGCCATTAGTACGTGGGCTGAAGGTGTTATTTCATTGGCAGAGCCTCCGATTGTGTCAGTATGTTCGGTGTCGGGCAGTGCGGTTGGGTCCGGGCTGTTATTGTTCGGCTCCCCTTCCCATACTACGGATGGCTTGAACAACCTTTCCAAGAAGATGTTGGGGGGGGGGGGACTACATCGCGTTTGCGCCGATGCGTGCCAGGACATCTGCCGCCTGATTATTTTCCCGGGCTATATGGTGAAATTCAAGCCCCTCGAACCGAGCTGACATTTTTAGGACGGCGTTGCGGTAAGCTGCCATTTTTGGATCCTTGGCATCTAAGTCTCCATTTATTTGGGATATTGCGAGGTTCGAGTCCCCGCACACCTCTAGGCGTTGAATGCCCATGGGTACTGCCATCCGAAGACCATGTAAAAGGGCCTCATATTCAGCTGCATTGTTGGAGTCCGTGTACATAATCTAGAGTACATATTGAACTATGTCTCCTGTGGGGGACGTCAAAACGACGCCGGCCCCAAGTCCGGCCAACATCTTGGAGCCGTCGAAATGCATGATCCAATTTGAATATGTGTCGTACTCTTTAGGGAGTTCGGCCTCCGTCCATTCTGCGACGAAGTCGGCCAAGACTTGCGACTTGATGGCTCGTCGTGGCTTATAAGTTATGTCGAACGGGAGGAGCTCAATGGCCCATTTTGCAATCCGGCCCGTTGCGTCACGGTTGTTTATAATATCGTTAAGTGGTACTTCCAAGGCTACTGTTATTGAACACTCTTGAAAGTAGTGTCGTAGCTTCCGGGATGCCATGAATACCGTGTACGCAATCTTTTGATAATGCGGGTACTGTGATTTGCAGGGAGTGAGGACAGTGGACACATAATAGACCGACTTTTGAAGGGGGAATTTGTGTCCGTCCGCTTCTTGTTCGACGACGAGCACTGCGCTTACAACCTGATGTGTTGCTGCAATGTATAACAACATTGGTTCGCCAATGTTTGGCGCGGCCAAGACTGGGTTTGTTGCCAGTATGGATTTTATTTCATCGAGTCTGGCCGTTGCTGCATCCGTCCATTTGAAGTGTTTGGTGCGCTGAAGGAGGCGGTAAAGGGGTAGGGCCTTTTCTCCCAAGCGGGAGATAAAGCGGCTTAGAGCCGCCACACATCCGGTTAACTTTTGTATTTGTTTGAGGTCCTTTGGGATATCCAATTGCGACAGAGCTCGGATCTTGGCTGGATTTGCTTCAATTCCTCCACTGAATACAATGAAGCCCAAGAGCTTTCTGGCTAGAACGCCGAAAATGCATTTTTCCGGGTTGAGCTTGATGTCGTATGTTCGGAGGTTATCAAATGTGAGCCTCAAGTCATCTACTAGAGATTCATCATGTCTTGTTTTGATGACCACATCATCTACATATGCCTCCACTGTTTTGCCGATCTGGCTTGCCAGACATGTCTGAATCATGCGCTGATATGTTGCGCCGGCATTTTTGAGCCCGAAGGGCATCGTGTTGAAGCAGAATGGGCCGTATGGTGTGATAAATGCCGTTGCGGCTTGGTCTAGTTCTGCCATCTTGATTTGATGGTAGCCGGAATATGCATCGAGGAAACACAATGAATCGTGTCCTGCGGTAGCGTCGATAATTTGATCGATGCGGGGGAGGGGGAAGGGATCCTTTGGGCAAGCCTTGTTAAGGTCTTTAAAATCAACACACAGGCGCCGGCGTTCTTTATATCGTTTTCAAGCGAGATCACCTCACCTTCCCAGTGGCACACTTGGATTTCCAAGTTGAGGCCAGGTTCATTTATTCCTTGTCAAATCTTGTGTATGCATCACATATCGCAACCCGCATAGCATACCATGTTTGCATCATGTTGTTTGAGCTTTGCACGTGGTTGATTGTGTCCTTTTTGCTTGTTTGTCTTGTTTGGGTAGAGCCGGGAGACGAGTTCGCTAACAAGAAGCCCGTTGAGTTTGCTTTCGAGGATCCAGTGAACTCTGACAACTTTGCAGGCAAGATGATCATACCCTCGAAATCACTTCTATCTTTGCTTTGCTAGATGCTCGCTCTTTTGCTATGCCTATGCTACGATGCCTACCACTTGCTTATCATGCCTCCCAAATTGCCATGTCAAACCTCTAACCCACCATGTCCTAGCAAACCATTGATTGGCTATGTTACCGCTTTGCTCAGCCCCTTTTATAGCGTTGCTAGTTGCAGGTGAAGATCAGAGACCGTTCCTTGTTGGAACATTATTTTCTTGTTGGGATATCATTATATTATCCTGTTATCTTAATGCATCTATATACTTGGTAAAGCGTGGAAGGCTCGGCCTCTCGCCTAGTGTTTTGTTCCACTCTTGCCGCCCTAGTTTCCATCATATCGGTGTTATGTTCCCGGATTTTGCGTCCCTTACGCGGTTGGGTGATAATGGGAACCCCTTGACAGTTCACCTTGAATAAAGCTCTTCCAGCAATGCCCAACCTTGGTTTTACCATTTGCCACCTAGCCTCTTTTTCCCTTGGGTTTTCGGAGCCCGAGGGTCATCTTATTTAAACCCCCCCGGGCCAGTGCTCCTCTGAGTGTTGGTCCAACCTAGAGCCCCTTGCAGCGCCACCTCGGGGAAACTCGAGGGCTGGTTTTAGTTGTACGGATTGCTTATCCGATTGTGCCCTGAGAACGAGATATGTGCAGCTCCTATCGTGATTTGTCGGCACATTCGGGCGGTGTTGCTGGATTTGTTTTAACTTGTCGAAGTGTCTTGTAGAACCGGGATACCGAGTCTGATCGGAATGTCTCGGGAGAAGGTATATCCTTCGTTGACCGTGAGAGCTTGTCATGGGCTAAGTTGGGACTCCCCTGCAGGGATTTGAACTTTCGAAAGCCGTGCCCGCGGTTATGGGCAGATGGGAGTTTGTTAATGTCCGGTTGTAGATAACTTGAACCTTAACTTAATTAAAATGAATCAACTGTGTGAGTTACCGTGATGGTCTCTTCTCGGCGGAGTCTGGAAAGTGAACACGGTGTTGGAGTAATGCTTGCCGCAGGTTGTTCTCTAGTTATGCGTTCGCGCTTTGCCTTCTCTTCTCGCTCTCATTTGCGAATAGGTCAGCCACCATATCTTGCTAGTCGCTTGCTGCAGCTCCACATATTTTACCTTGCCTTACCTAGAAGCTTAAATAGTCTTGATCGCGAGGGTGCGAGATTGCTGAGTCCCTGTGGCACACAGGTTACTTCCAAACCAGATGCAAGGCCTGATGACTCTGTTCCAGATGACGCGCTTGAGCTCAAGTGGGAGTTCAACGAGGACTCACGCCGTTACTATGTGTCTTTCCCTGATGATCAGTAGTGGTGCCCAGTTGGGGCGATCGGGACCGTGTCGCATGTCGGGTTGGTCTTTTATTTTGGCACCATAGTCGGGCCATGAGTGATTGGATGATGTAATGCTATTTATGTACTCTGTTTGATGTGGCGAGTGTAAGCCAACTATGTACCTTCCCCTTTTATTATTTATATTACATGGGATGTTGTGAAGATTGCCTAACTTGCGACATTGCTTTCAATGCAGTTATGCCTCTAAGTCGTGCTTCGACATGTAGGAGATATAGCCGCATCGAGGGCGTTACAAGTTGGTATCAGAGCCTTCCCCGACCTTAGGAGCCCCCACCGATTGATCATTTTTAGCAGCCGAGTTGAGTCTAGAAAAAATGTTTTGAGTCATTTAGGAATTATATATCGGGGAGTTTAGGAATTCTTTTTACTCCCCAGTCCCTTCATCGCTCTGGGAAGGCATCCTGACGTAGAGTTTTGACTCTTCTCTTCTCAAATTTCACTAAAAAAAATTTAGGATCACGCGGGTATCTTGGAATCGTTCCGATGGATTTGTGATGAGAACATTGTTCTTGGTGCCTCCTGTCATTTAGGGGTTGTGGCAGTGTCCCGGGGAGTTGAGCTCCGAGGTGTTGTCGTCACAATTTTATCGTTGCAGTTCTGGAATACCTGAGTTTAGTACGCCGACATCAAAAATCTCTTTTATGCAGTTGTTGGTGAGATAACCTCGACGCCACCCAGTACTGGGGCGGGAGTTCGGGAGTATTGCCATAACTTGTATAATGGATGCTTTTTGAAGGTTGAGGTAGATGGTTTCCGAAGTTTTTCTCGGTTATGTGTTGAAGGATGGATACAGCTGGATGTAGGATTTGCTAGATTTGGGTGAGATATTATGCTTCCCATGTATCCCCAACACCTTATTGCATAACCGGAAAGGTTCGGGAGTTTCATAGGTGGGAATTCTTGTTGCTCTAGTTCTTCTTCCACGGATATTTGGTTTGAGATTGGGATTTCTTACCGAGTATTCGTTCTTGATCCGTACCTTGTTGATTTTTCCCTCTACCTAAATTCTAAGTGGCTTCTCAATTTATGGATATGTGACCATTTCAAGTGGAATACATTCGTTCATTTTGTTCGGATGTGAAGACTATATGTTGCAATTTCATCCCGCTTGATTCAGCTTCATTTTATCTGTCAATGTGCTAACGGATGTCACCCTCTTCAGGATGGCTCCCGCTAAGAGCAGCAAACAGAATCAGAATCAGGATCCACCACCACCTCCCCCTCCTCCGGAGGCATGGCAAGCTGTGATGGCCGCTACCAATGCAAACACGGAGTTGATCATGCAAATTCTTCAAGAGCGCAACCAAGCGAACCAAGGCAACCAAGGCAACAATCAGAATCACTTTCCTACACTCAACCGGTTCCTTGCTGACGGGCCAAAGACCTTCAGCAATTGTGTTGAGGCAACTGATGCTGACGATTGGCTCATGGACTTATGCAAGCATTTCGAGTGCAGTAACGTCAGACCTGAGGACTTTGTCAAGTTCGCTTCCTTCCAACTCAAAGACCAAGCTGCAGAATGGTTCCGGTAGTACAAGGATTCCAGAGGTGGCCGTGTGATTACCTGGGATGAATTCCGTCAAGACTTCAAAGTTCATCATATTCCTCAGAGCGTGGTTGAAAGCAAGCGTGAGGAATTCCGCAACCTGAAGCAAGGCTCTTTGTCTGTCTATGACTACAACAAGTTGTTTCAGAACCTCGCCCTCTTTGCTAAGCAGGACGTCCCTGACGAGAAGAGCATGATATACCAGTTTAGGGGTGGTCTCAGAGAAGAAATCCAGATAGCTCTTGTTCTCTTTGAGCCCTTGAGGTACGATGAGTTCTACAACATGGCATTGAAGCTAGAGGCTTCCCAACTGAGGTGTGATGCTTCCAAGAAGCGAGTCAGAGATGCTACTCCTTCTTCCTCTACTCAAGTGGCCAAGCAGCAGAAGTATTGGCTTCCTCCTCCTCCGTTCCGTCAGCCGTATCAGAAGAGCAAAGGTGGCAGTGGATCTTCCCACCCACCCAACCCTGGCTTTCAGAACAAGACTTCATCTCAAGCTTCAAGATCGAGTGCTCCGTATCACCGTCCGCTTTCAGCGGTCACGTGCAACAAGTGCCAACAGAAGGGTCACTATGCCAACAAGTGCTTCAACCAGAGGCGTCTCCCTCCTCCTCCTCCTCCTATGAGATCGGCAAGTACAGCTGTGGTCAAGCATAACCCCAAGTACGCCAAGGTCAACATGGTGAATGCAGCTCAGGCAGAGGACTCGTCAGATGTCATCATGGGTAACCTTCCTGTTAACGATATTCCCGCAAGAGTTCTTTTTGACACTGGTGCATCGCATTGTTTCATCTCGAGACCTTTTGCATCTAAGCATGATTTTGTTACTCAAGTGTTGCCCAAACCGTTGGCTATTGTCTCTCCGGCCCGTCAAATGACATCTCGAGTATGCGTTCCGGATGTTACAATCACTTTGGGTGACTATAAGTTCTTGTCTTCTCCAAATTTTCTTGGTGACTCGGATATTGATCTTATTCTCGGAATGGATTGGCTTTCTAAGCACAAGGCTCAGCTTGATTGTGCAACCAAGCAGATTCAATTGACTCATTCGTCTGAGGATGTAATTGTCTTTGCCGCTCGTGATGATACCATCCGTCTGTTTTCTCTCAATGAGAAGGGTGAATTGGATGCCATCTCTCAAATTCCAGTCGTTTGCGAATATCAAGATGTCTTTCCAAAAGAGCTTCCAGGAATGCCTCCGCACTGGCCAGTTGAATTCGTCATCGATCTTGAGCCTGGCACGGAACCGGTGTGCAAACGTCCTTACAAGCTCGGACCTGAAGAGTTGAAGGAGCTGAAGAAGCAACTCGATATTCAAGAGCGAATGGGTCTCATCCGGCCCAATTCTTCTCCGTGGGGTTGTGGAGTTCTTTTTGTGAATAAGAAGGATGGAACGGACCGACTTTGTGTTGACTACCGTCCATTGAACAAGAAGACTATCAAGAACAAATACCCACTTCCCAACATCAATGAGCTGTTCGAACAACTCAAAGGTGCCCAAGTATTCTCCAAGCTTGATCTCCGTATGGGTTATCACCAGATTCGAATCCGTGAGCAAGATATTCCCAAGACGGCTTTCAGGACAAGCTATGGTTCATACGAATACACTGTCATGTCTTTTGGCCTCGTCAACGCTCCTCCGACTTTCTCTCGCATGATGAACTTCATCTTCAACGCCTACACCAATGACTTTGTTTTGGTCTATCTCGACGACATTCTGGTCTTTTCAAAGAACAAGGAAGATCATGCCAAACACTTGCGTTTGGTGCTTGATAAGCTCAGGGAACACCAGTTCTACGCCAAGTTCTCAAAGTGCGAATTTTGGCTCGATGAGGTTATTTATGTTGGACATATCATCTATGCCAAGGGCATTGCGGTGAATCCTGAGAAGGTGTCTGCAATTGTGAATTGGGAACCACCTCAGAACATGAAGCAACTCCGTAGCTTCCTCGGTCTTGCAAGCTACTGTCGAAGGTTCGTTGAGAACTTTTCAAAGATCGCGAAGCCTCTCTCAAATCTTCTCCAGAAGCATGTCAAGTATGTTTGGTCTCCAGAGTGTGACATTGCTTTCAACACTTTGAAAGAGAAATTGGTCACTACTCCAGTTCTGACTCCTCCTGATGAATCCAAACCGTTCGAGGTCTTCTGCGATGCCTCTCTCCAAGGTCTCGGTGCAGTGTTGATGCAAGAGAAGAAAGTTGTGGCTTATACTTGTCGCCAGTTGAAGCCCAACGAGAAGAACTACCCCACTCATGACCTCGAGTTGGCGGCAGTTGTGCATGCTCTTTTGACTTGGAGACATCTCTTATTGGGAAGAAAAGTGGACATCTTCACTGACCACAAGAGTCTCAAGTACATCTTCACTTAGCCTAATCTCAACCTCAGGAAGACTCGATGGGTCGAAATGATTCAAGAGTATAATTCGAGTATCGAGTATACTCCAGGCAAGGCCAATGTGATTGCTGACGCATTGAGCAGGAAGGCTTATTGCAACAGTCTGATTCTCAAGACTTATCAACCCGAGCTTTGTGAAGCTTTCCGCAAACTCAATCTGCAAGTTGTTCCTTAAGGTTTCCTTGCCAACCTTCAAGTCTCTCCTACCTTGGAAGACCAGATTCACGAGGCTCAACTTGTTGATGCTATGGTGAAGAAGGTGAAGATTGGGATTGCCAAGAGCCAACCCAAGTACAAGTGCTACCGCTTTGATGACAAGGATACTCTCTTCTTTGAGGATCGTATTGTTGTGCCCAAAGGTGACCTTCGTAAAGTGATCATGAACGAGGCTCACAATTCACTCCTCTCCATCCACCCTGGGAGCACGAAGATGTATCAGGACCTCAAGTAGGCTTATTGGTGGACTCGAATGAAGCGTGAGATTGCTCAGTTCGTGAATGAGTGTGATGTCTGCAGAAGAGTGAAGGCAGAACACCAAAGGCCAGCTGGTCTCCTCCAACCTCTTGCCATTCCAGAATGGAAGTTTGACCACATTGAGATGGACTTCGTGACTGGGTTTCCAAAGTCCAAGCGTGGCAATGATGCTATATTCGTTGTCATCGACAAACTCACTAAAGTGGCTCACTTTCTGCCTATCAAAGAGTCTATCACTGCAGCTCAATTGGCGGAGCTGTATACCTCTCGGATTGTCTCACTGCACGGTATTCCACAGGTGATCTCTTCAGACCGTGGCAGCATCTTTACCTCCAAGTTTTGGGATTCTTTTCAGAAGGCCATGGGCACAAACATCCGCTTCAGCACAGCTTTCCATCCTCAAACTAGCGGTGAAGTTGAGCGTGTCAATCAGATTCTCGAAGATATGCTCAGGGCTTGTGTGATCTCCTTCGGCATGACGTGGGAAGATTGTCTTCCATATGCTGAATTCTCCTACAACAAGAGTTTTCAAGCAAGTTCGGGCAAGGCCCCATTCGAAATTCTGTATGGCAGGAAGTGTCATACCCCTCTCAACTGGTCTGAAACTGGCGAACGTCAACTTCTGGGAAATGACTTAATCACAGAGGCAGAGGAAATGTGCAAAGTCATTCGAGATAACCTCAAAGCAGCCCAATCGCGCCAGAAGAGCTACTATGATAGTAAGCACCGTGATTTGGCTTTCGAGATCGGAGATCATGTTTACCTCCGCGTCTCTTCAATGAAAGGTACTCGTCGCTTCGGTATCAAAGGGCTTGCCCCTAGATACGTGGGACCTTTCAAGATCGTCAGCAAGAGAGGCGATCTCGCCTATCAACTCGAGCTTCCTTCAAACTTTGCAAATGTGCATGACGTGTTCCATGTCTCTCAGCTCCGCAAGTGCTTCAAGACTCCTGAACGCACCGTCAACTTCGAAGACATTGAGCTCCAAGAAGATCTCTCTTATCGTGAGCACCCCATTGCTATTCTTGAAGAGTCTGAACGCAAGACTCGCAATAAGTCAATCAAATTCCTCAAAGTCAAGTGGTCACACCATTCCGACCGTGAAGCCACCTGGGAACGCGAGGATCACCTCCGTTCTGAGTACCCGGCGTTCTTCCAGTCCTAGATCTCGGGACGAGATCCTTTCGTAGTGCTGGAGTGTTGTAACACCCCGAAAATGATTTACCCAATATGTAATCCAACTCTTGCCATTTCCGGCGTTAAGTTATTTTATATTCTCGGGTTTAGGTTTTTGTCTCCGTGTGTTGTTGTTGTTGTCTTGCATCTCATATCATGTCATCATGTGCATTGCATTTGCATACGTGTTCGTCTCATGCATCCGAGCATTTTCCCCGTTGTCCGTTTTGCATTTTGGTGCTCCGTTCTCCTCCGGTGGTCATTTCTACCTTTCTTTCATGTGTGGGGATTAAACATTTCCGGATTGGACCGAGACTTGCCAAGCAGCCTTGGTTTACTACCGGTAGACCGCCTGTCAAGTTTCGTACCATTTGGACTTCGTTTGATGCTCCAACGGTTAACCGAGGGACAGAAAAGGCCTCGTGTGTGTTGCAGCCCAACACCCTTCCAATTTGGCCCAAAACCCACCAAAACCCTCTCCATCATCTAGAGCGTTCGATCATGATCGCGTGGCCGAAAACCGCACCTCATTTGGACACTCCTAGCTCCCTCTATGCCTATAAATACACCTCCCTTCCGAAATCCCGGGTCTTTCCACCCCTAACCCTAGATCCTCTCCCTCCGCGCGCCGGACAACGTCCGCCGGTGCCGGACACGTCCGCTCCGTCCCACCGCCGCCACGTGTCGAGCCGGGGTTCGCCCGCGCCCCACATCGCCGGCCCGCCGAGCCCGAGTTGGGCCCCCGCGAGGCCCAGCCGCACCGCCGCCCGCGCCTGCTTCCTCCTTCCACCCGGCGCCGCCCCTCCACCGCGCTGCCGCACTC
>NC_041386.1:528298296-528311925 GCF_002162155.2 Triticum dicoccoides | reverse complement strand
CCGCCACTCGCCGCCGACGCCGCCCCTCGCCGCCGCGGCTAGCGCCGGCGACGCCCGCGGCCACCCCGGGCTGCACCTCCTCCTCCACGCCGCATCTCCTCCGGCCGACGATCCTCGGAATCCACGCACGAACAGTAACTCTGGCGAGATCCCGATCTGGATCTGAGATCCGAAATCTCGCGGTTGACTTTTTCGTCCCTAACCCTAATTATTTTGCTATGTTCATCGCATCATAACTTTGCATCCGTAGCTCCGTTTTAGGCATATAGCATATCAAAATGTTCGTCTCAGAGGGCACATCATTTAATATCATTGCATCATTTTCATTTGAGTTCATCTTGATGCCCAAAATGCTGTTGGAAGAATGCTATTTGAGATAATTGTCAGATTCTGCTGCTCCAGATAGCTATTTGTCATTTTTGCCATGATTATTGTGTGCATGATATGCCTATGAGCTCTACATGTGTTTTGTCATATGCTTTGCCATCTTTCCAGAGGTGCCATCCATGTATTTTTGTGATGTGTGTGGTGACTAGCACAAGCTTGCAAAGTGGTGCATTCGTTAATGTTGATTTCAGGGACTTAGCAATTCCACTAAGTCCTTGGACTGTTTTTATCAATATGCCATATGTTCATGTTGTTTCCTAGTGATCCGTGCCTCTTTTGAGGATGATCAGTAAGGATGATTTGTTAATCTTGTAGTGCTCTATCCATCCATGTCTTTTTTGCAATTATGGAGCAACCTAGCTTGAGTCAATCGAGCTCTACTTTTGCTATTTCGTGAATCTAGGCAGATTGTCTACTTGTTAGCAATTTCGCCGAGGATGTTGTAGTTGATACGTGCATGCTATGTTATTGTTCTTGCAATGTCTAGCTTGAATAATGTGTATTCTTGATGGGTGTATGCTTAGATTGTCGTGCCTTGCTCTGTAGTGAGTGCATCGAGCTCGTAAACATGCCTACTTGATATCTGATTTGCATGCTCCAGTTTTTCTCTAAGTCTGTGATCTGTTTAAGTTTTTGCCATGTTCACATGCTTGCAATTGTATTTTCTGATCCCTTTTGGCTCAAGGTCACTAAGGGAATTTTGTTAATCTCTTTGAGTAGCTCCATGCCATACTTTACTTTGCCATGTTAAATTCCTGTAGCTTATAGTTTTCTTGCTCCAAAATGTGCTATCTGATCTGAAATTCCAGACAAGTGTTAATTTCACTAAGTCTGAAATCTGTTTATCAATTGCACTTTTGCCATGCTTGTTTGAATCTGTTAATGGATGAATTGGCCATAGCTCAGTGTTCATCTTTTGTTAAGCTTAATGAATGGATCCCTGCCATGTATTTTGTTGCCATGTTTGGGTGCTGTAGCATGTTTAGCTTGTTGCATTTAGATGGCTACTTGCTATATATCATAGACCGGTGCCATATTTGAAATGCTTGCCATTTCCAAACCGTGTCTCCGATTCCGGTGTTCTTTATATCGTTTTCAAGCGAGATCACCTCACCTTCCCAGTGGCACACTTGGATTTCCAAGTTGAGGCCAGGTTCATTCATTCCTTGTCAAATCTTGCGTATGCATCACATATCGCATCCCGCATAGCATACCATGTCTGCATCATGTTGTTTGAGCTTTGCACGTGGTTGATTGTGTCCTTTTTGCTTGTTTGTCTTGCTTGGGTAGAGCCGGGAGACGAGTTCGCTAACAAGGAGCCCGTTGAGTTTGCTTTCGAGGATCCAGTCAACTCTGACAACTTTGCAGGCAAGATGATCATACCCTCGAAATCACTTCTATCTTTGCTTTGCTAGATGCTCGCTCTTTTGCTATGCCTATGCTACGATGCCTACCACTTGCTTATCATGCCTCCCAAATTGCCATGTCAAACCTCTAACCCACCATATCCTAGCAAACCGTTGATTGGCTATGTTACGGCTTTGCTCAGCCCCTATTATAGCGTTGCTAGTTGCAGGTGAAGATCAGAGACCGTTCCTTGTTGGAACATTATTTTCTTGTTGGGATATCATTATATTATCCTGTTATCTTAATGCATCTATATACTTGGTAAAGGGTGGAAGGCTCGGCCTCTCGCCTAGTGTTTTGTTCCACTCTTGCCGCCCTAGTTTCTGTCATATCGGTGTTATGTTCCCGGATTTTGCGTTCCTTACGCGGTTGGGTGATAATGGGAACCCCTTGACAGTTCGCCTTGAATAAAGCTCTTCCAGCAATGCCCAACCTTGGTTTTACCATTTGCCACCTAGCCTCTTTTTCCCTTGGGTTTCCGGAGCCCGAGGGTCATCTTATTTAAACCCCCCCGGGCCAGTGCTCCTCTGAGTGTTGGTCCAACCTAGAGCCCCTTGCAGCGCCACCTCGGGGAAACTCGAGGGCTGGTTTTAGTTGTATGGATTGCTTATCCGATTGTGCCCTGAGAACGAGATATGTGCAGCTCCTATCGGGATTTTTCGGCACATTCGGGCGGTGTTGCTGGATTTGTTTTAACTTGTCGAAGTGTCTTGTAGAACCGGGATACCGAGTCTGATCGGAATGTCTCGGGAGAAGGTATATCCTTCGTTGACCGTGAGAGCTTGTCATGGGCTAAGTTGGGACTCCCCTGCAGGGATCTGAACTTTCGAAAGCCGTGCCCGCGGTTATGGGCAGATGAGAATTTGTTAATGTCCGGTTGTAGATAACTTGAACTTAACTTAATTAAAATGAATCAACTGTGTGAGTTACCGTGATGGTCTCTTCTCGGCGGAGTCCGGAAAGTGAACACGGTGTTGGAGTAATGCTTGCCGCAGGTTGTTCTCTAGTTATGCGTTCGTGCTTTGCCTTCTCTTCTCGCTCTCATTTGCGAATAGGTTAGCCACCATATCTTGCTAGTCGCTTGCTGCAGCTCCACATATTTTACCTTGCCTTACCTATAAGCTTAAATAGTCTTGATCGCGAGGGTGCGAGATTGCTGAGTCCCTGTGGCTCACAGATTACTTCCAAACCAGATGCAAGGCCTGATGACTCTGCTCCAGATGACGCGCTTGAGCTCAAGTGGGAGTTCGACGAGGACTCACGCCGTTACTATGTGTCTTTCCCTGATGATCAGTAGTGGTGCCTAGTTGGGGCGATCGGGACCGTGTCGCATGTTGGGTTGGTCTTTTATTTTGGCACCGTAGTCGGGCCATGAGTGATTGGATGATGTAATGCTATTTATGTACTCTGTTTGACGTGGCGAGTGTAAGACAACTATGTACCTTCCCCTTTTATTATTTATATTACATGGGATGTTGTGAAGATTGCCTAACTTGTGACATTGTTTTCAATGCGGTTATGCCTCTAAGTCGTGCTTCGACACGTAGGAGATATAGCTGCATCGAGGGCGTTACAGACTCCCAGGGCGGCGAAGCGATCCAAGAGCTCGTTTATGGAGGAGATCTCCATTGGATCTAACTGCTCGGCGAATTCCGAGCTGACATGAAGATTGTTTTCGATGGCTCGAGAGGTCATCATCGGCACAGAAGCCGAACAGGCGGTCATAAGAAAACCACCTAGCCGGAGGGTTTGGCCGACAGCCAAAGCTCCCTTAGCAACGGTGCCGTCTTTAAAGACGGTGCGAGGCATCCTTCCGGATGGCGACGACACAGAGGAACTCTCAATGAAAGCACCAATGTCGGTGTCAAAACCGGCGGATCTCGGGTAGGGGGTCCCGAACTGTGCGTGTAGGCCGGATGGTAACAGGAGGCAAGGGACACGAAGTTTTACCCAGGTTCGGGCCCTCTCGATGGAGGTAAAACCCTACGCCATGCTTGATTAATATTGATGATATGGGTAGTACCAGAGTAGATCTACCACGAGATCAAAGAGGCTAAACCCTAGAAGCTAGCCTATGGTATGATTGTTGTTGTGTATGTTGTCCTACGGACTAAAGCCCTTCGGTTTATATAGACACCGGAGATGGTTAGGGTTACACACAATCGGTTACAATGGTAGGAGATCTGCATATCCGTATCGCCAAGCTTGCCTTCCACGCCAAGGAAAGTCCCTTCCGGACACGGGACGAAGTCTTCAATCTTGTATCTTCATAGTCCAGGAGTCCGGCTGAGGGTATAGTCCGTCCATCCGGACACCCCCTAATCCAAGACTCCCTCACACACCCTTAGTTACGAGTCGATGGCGGCTTGCAACTGGAGACCCTCGACAAACACACACCCCCCTATTTGCGAGTCGATGTTCGACATGCAACTGGGGACCCTCGACAAACACACACACACACAAACCCCTAGATGCGAGTCCATGGTTGTCATGCAATTGGGGACCCTCGACAAACACAAACACCTCCTAGTTGTGAGTTAATGGCCGGCTTGCAACTGGGGACCCTCAACAAACACACACACACATGCCCTTAGTTGTGAGTTGATGGTCGACATGCAACTGAGGACCCACGACAATACACACACACCCTAGTTGCGAGTCGATGGCCGTCATGCAAATGAGGACCCTCGACAAACACCGTTAGTTGTGAGTCGATGGTTGGCTGGCAACTAGGGGCCACGATAAAACACACCCCCTAGTTGCTAGTCAATGCTCAGCACGCAACTAGGGACACACACACACACCTAGTTGCGAGTCGATGGGCAACATGCAACTGGGGACCGCGATGAACACACACAGACACCACTCCAGTTGCGAGTCGATGCCCGGCATGCAACTAGGTGTTGGAAATATGCCCTAGAGGAAATAATAAAATGGTTATTATTATATTTCCTTGTTCATGATAATTGTCTATTGTTCATGCTATAATTGTGTTATCCGGAAATCGTAATACATGTGTGAATATATAGACCACAACATGTCCCTAGTAAGCCTCTAGTTAACTAGCTCGTTGATCAACAAATAGTCATGGTTTCCTGACTATGGACATTAGATGTCATTGGTAACGGGATCACATCATTAGAAGAATGATGTGATGGACAAGACCCAATCTTAAGAATAGCACAAGATCGTGTAGTTCGTCTGCTAGAGCTTTTCTAATGTCAAGTATCTTTTCCTTAGACCATGAGATTGTGCAACTCCCGGATACTGTAGGAATACTTTGGGTGTGCCAAACATCACAACGTAACTGGGTGACTATAAAGGTGCACTACGGGTATCTCCGAAAGTGTCTGTTGGGTTGGCACGAATCGAGACTGGGATTTGTCACTCTACATGACGGAGAGGTATCTCTGGGCCCACTCAGTAAAACATCATCGTAATGAGCTCAATGTGACTAAGGGTTGGTCATGGGATGATGTGTTACGGAATGAGTAAAGTGACTTGCCAGTAACGAGATTGAACGAGGTATTGGGATACCGACGATCGAATCTCGGACAAGTAACGTACCGATTGACAAAGGGAATTGAATACGGGATTGATTGAATCCTCAACATCGTGGTTCATTCGATGAGATCATCGTGGAATATGTGGGAGTCAACATGGGTATCTAGATCCCGTTGTTGGCTATTGGCCGGAAAGTTGTCTCGGTCATGTCTGCATGGTTCCCGAACCCGTAGGGTCTACACACTTAAGGTTCGGTGACGCTAGGTTTGTAGAGATATAAGTATGCGGTAACCCGAAAGTTGTTCGGAGTCCCGGATGAGATCTTGGACATCACGAGGAGTTCCAGAATGGTCCGAAGGTAAAGATTTATATATAGGAAGACCAGTTTCGGCCACCGGGAAAGTTTCGGGGGTCATCGGTATTGTACCGGGACCACCGGAAGGGTCCTGGGGGTCCACCGGGTGGGGCCACCTATCCCGGAGGGCCCCATGGACTGAAGTGGGAAGGGAAACAGCCACTGGTGGGCTGGTGCGCCCCCCTTGGGCCTCCATTGCACCTAGGGTTGGAAACCCTAAGGGGGTGGGGGCGCCTCCACCTGCCTTGGGGGCCAAGCCAGCCCTAGGCCGCCGCCCCCTCCCCGTAGATGGGATCTATAGGGGTCGGCGCCCCCCAGGCCCCTATATATAGTGGAGGGGTGGGAGGGCAGCCGCACCCAAGTCCCTGGCGCCTCCCTCTCCCCCCGTGACACCTCTCCCTCTCGTTGGTGCTTGGTGAAGCCCTGCCGAGATCCCGCTGCTTCCACCACCACGCCGTCGTGCTGCTGGATCTCCATCAACCTCTCCTCTCCCCTTGCTGGATCAAGAAGGAGGAGACGTCTCTCCCAACCGTACGTGTGTTGAACGTGGAGGTGCCGTCCGTTCGGCACTTGGTCATCGGTGATTTGGATCACGACGAGTACGACTCCATCAACCCCGTTCTCTTGAACGCTTCCGCTCGCGATCTACAAGGGTATGTAGATGCACTCCCCTCTCCCTCGTTGCTAGATGACTCCATAGATTGATCTTGGTGATGCGTAAAAAATTTTAAAATTCTGCTACGTTCCCCAATAGTGGCATCATGAGCCAAGTCTATGCGTAGTTTCTATGCATGAGTAGAACACAAGTTGTTGTGGGCGTTGATTTTGTCAATTTACTTGCCGTTACTAGTCTTATCTTGATTCGGCGGCATCGTGGGATGAAGCGGCCCGGACCGACCTTACACGTACGCTTACGTGAGACTGGTTCCACCGACTGACATGCACTAGTTGCATAAGGTGGCTAGCGGGTGTCTGTCTCTCCCACTTTAGTCGAATCGGATTCGATGAAAAGGGTCTTTATGAAGGGTAAATAGAAATTGGCATATCACGTTGTGGTTTTGGCGTAGGTAAGAAACGTTCTTGCTAGAAACCTATAGCAGCCACATAAAAACTTGCAACAACAATTAGAGGACGTCTAACTTGTTTTTGTAGCATGTGCCATGTGATGTGATATGGCCAAAAGGATGTGATGAATGATATATGTGATGTATGAGATTGATCATGTTCTTGTAATAGGAATCACGACTTGCATGTCGATGAGTATGAAAACCGGCAGGAGCCATAGGAGTTGTCTTAATTTATTTATGACCTGCGTGTCAACATAAACGTCTTGTAATTACTTTACTTTATCGCTAACCGTTAGCCATAGTAGTAGAAGTAATAGTTGACGAGACAACTTCATGAAGACACGATGATGGAGATCATGGTGTCATGCCGGTGACGATGATGATCATGGCGCCCCGAAGATGGAGATCAAAAGGAGAAAAATGATATTGGCCATATCATGTCACTATTTGATTGCATGTGATGTTTATCATGTTTTACATCTTATTTGCTTAGAACGACGGTAGCATAAATAAGATGATCCCTGGCAATAATTTCAAGAAAGTGTTCCCCCTAACTGTGCACCGTTGCTAAGGTCCGTTGTTCCGAGGCACCACGTGATGATCGGTTGTGATAGGTTCTAACGTTCGCATACAACGGGTGTAAGCCAGATTTACACACGCAATACACTTAGGTTGACTTGACGAGCCTAGCATGTACAGACATGGCCTCGGAACACGGAAGACCGAAAGGTCGAACATGAGTCGTATAGAAGATACGATCAACATGAAAATGTTCACTGATGATGACTAGTCCGTCTCACGTGATGATCGGACACGGCCTAGTTGACTCGGATCATGTATCACTTAGATTACTAGAGGGATGTCTATCTGAGTGGGAGTTCATTAATAATTTGATTAGATGAACTTAATTGTCATGAACATAGTCTAAAATCTTTACAATATGTCTTGTAGATCAAATGGCCCACGCCAATGTTGCCCTCAACTTCAACGCGTTCCTAGAGAAAACCAAGCTGAAAGACGATGGCAGCAACTACATGGACTGGGTCCGTAACATGAGGATTATCCTCATAGCTGCCAGGAAAGCATATGTCCTTGATGCACCGCTAGGTGAAGCACCTGTTTTCCCTGCAGAACAAGACGTTATGAACGCTTGGCAGACACGTAGTGATGATTACTCCCTGGTTCAGTGCGGCATGCTTTACAGCTTAGAACCGGGGCTCCAAAAGCGTTTTGAGCAACACAGAGCATATGAGATGTTCCAAGAGCTGAAAATGGTTTTCCAAGCTCACGCCCGGGTCGAGAGATATGAAGTCTCCGACAAGTTCTACAGTTGTAAGATGGAGAAGAACAGTTTTGTCAGCGAGCACATAGTTAAAATGTCTGGGCTGCATAACCACTTGTCTCGGCTGGGAGTTAATCTCCCGGATGATGCGGTCGTTGACAGAATCCTTCAGTCGCTCCCACCTAGCTACAAGAGCTTTGTGATGAACTTCAATATGCAGGGGATGGAAAAGACCATTCCCGAGGTATAATCAATGCTGAAATCAGCGGAGGTGGAAATCAAAAAGGAACATCAAGTGTTGATGGTGAATAAAACCACTAAGTTCAAGAAAGGCAAGGGTAAAAAGAACTTCAAGAAGGACAGCAAGGGAGTTGCCGCGCCCGGTAAGCAAGCTGCCGGGAAGAAGTCAAAGAATGGACCCAAGCCTGAGACTGAGTGCTTTTATTGCAAGGAAAACGGTCAGTGGAAGCGGAACTGCCCCAAGTACTTAGCGGAAAAGAAGGCCGGCAATACCAAAGGTATATGTGATATACATGTTATTGATGTGTACCTTACCATCGCTCGTAGTAGCTCCTGGGTATTTGATACCGGTGCAGTTGCTCATATTTGTAACTCAAAACAGGAACTACGAAATAAACGGAGACTGGCGAACGACGAGGTGACAATGCGCGTCGGGAATGGTTCCAAGGTCGATGTGATCGCCGTCGGCATGCTACCTCTGCATTTACCTACGGGATTAGTTTTAAACCTCAATAATTGTTATTTAGTACTAGCTTTGAGCAGGAACATTGTATCTGGATCTCGTTTAATGCGAGATGGCTACTCATTTAAATCTGAGAATAATGGTTGTTCTATTTATATGAGAGACATGCTTTATGGTCATGCCCCGCTGGTCAATGGTTTATTCTTATTTAATCTCGAACGTGATGTTACACACATTCATAGTGTGAATGCCAAAGGGTGTAAGGTTGATAATGATAGTCCCACATACTTGTGGCACTGCCGCCTTGGTCACATTGGTGTCAAACGCATGAAGAAACTCCATGCAGATGGACTTTTGGAGTCTCTTGATTATGAATCATTTGAGACGTGCGAACCATGCCTCAAGGGTAAAATGACCAAGACTCCGTTCTCTGGAACAATGGAGCGAGCAACCAACTTATTGGAAATCATACATACTGATGTGTGCAGTCCAATGAGCGTTGAGGCTCGCAGTGGCTATCGTTATGTCCTCACCCTCACTGATGACTTAAGTAGATATGGGTATGTCTACTTAATGAAACACAAGTCTGAGACCTTTGAAAAGTTCGAGGATTTTCAGAGTGAGGTTGAGAATCAACATGACAGGAAAATCAAATTCTTACGATCAGATCGTGGGGGAGAATATTTGAGTCATGAATTTGGCACACACTTAAGGAAATGTGGAATAGTTTCACAACTCATGCCGCCTGGAACACCACGGCGTAATGGTGTGTCCGAATGTCGTAATCGCACCCTATTGGATATGGTACGATCTATGATGTATCTTACCGATATACCACTATCATTTTGGGGTTATGCTATAGAGACTGCCGTATTCACTTTAAATAGGGCTCCGTCGAAATCCGTTGAGACGACACCGTATGAATTGTGGTTTGGCAAGAAACCTAAGCTGTCGTTTCTGAAAGTTTGGGGATGCGATGCTTATGTCAAGAAACTTCAACCTGAAAAGCTCGAACCCAAATCAGAAAAATGCGTCTTCATAGGATACCCTAAAGAAACTATTGGGTATACCTTCTATCTTAGATCCGAAGGCAAGACCTTTGTTGCCAAGAATGGATCCTTTCTAGAGAAAGAGTTTCTCTCGAAAGAAGTAAGTGGGAGGAAAGTAGAACTTGATGAAGTATTGCCTCTTGAACAAGAGAGTGGCACAACTCAAGAAATTGTTCCTGAGGTGTCTGCACCGACTAGGGAGGAAGTTAATGATGATGATCATGAAACTTCAGATCAAGTTGCTACTGAACTTCGAAGGTCCACAAGGACGCATTCCGCACCAGAGTGGTACGGCAACCCTGTCCTGGAAATCATGTTGTTAGACAATGGTGAACCTTCAAACTATGAAGAAGCGATGGCGGGCCCAGATTCCGACAAATGGCTGGAAGCCATGAAATCCGAGATAGGATCCATGTATGAAAATGAAGTATGGACTTTGACTGACTTGCCCGTTGATCGGAGAGCCATAGAAAATAAATGGATCTTTAAGAAGAAGACAGACGTGGATGGTAATGTGACCATCTATAAGGCTCGGCTTGTCGCTAAGGGTTATCGAAAAGTTCAAGGGGTTGACTACGATGAGACTTTCTCACCCGTAGCGAAGCTGAAGTCCGTTCGAATCATGTTAGCAATTGCCGCATTCTATGATTATGAGATATGGCAAATGGACGTCAAAACGGCTTTCCTTAATGGTTTCCTTAAGGAAGAATTGTATATGATGCAGCCGGAAGGTTTTGTCGATCCTAAGAATGTTGACAAGGTGTGCAAGCTCCAACACTCAATCTATGGGCTGGTGCAAGCATCTCGGAGTTGGAACATTCGTTTTGATGAGATGATCAAAGCGTTTGGGTTTACGTAGACTTATGGAGAAGCCTGCGTTTACAAGAAAGTGAGTGGGAGCTCTGTAGCATTTCTCATATTGTATGTGGATGACATACTATTGATGGGAAATGATATAGAATTCTTGGAAAGCATAAAGGCCTACTTGAACAAGTGTTTTTCAATGAAGGACCTTGGAGAAGTTGCTTATATATTAGGCATGAAGATCTATAGAGATAGATCGAGACGCCTCATTGGTCTTTCACAAAGTACATACCTTGACAAGATATTGAAGAAGTTCAATATGGATCAGTCCAAGAAGGGGTTCTTGCCTGTATTGCAAGGTATGAGATTGAGCACATCTCAATGCCCGACCACGGCAGAAGATAGAGAAAAGATGAGTGTCGTCCCCTATGCCTCGACCATAGGGTCTATCATGTATGCCATGCAGTGTACCAGGCCTGATGTAAACCTTGCCGTAAGTTTGGTAGGAAGGTACCAAAGTAATCCTGGCATGGAACACTGGACAGCGGTCAAGAATATCCTGAAGTACCTGAAAAGGACTAAGGATATGTTTCTCGTCTATGGAGGTGACGAAGAGCTCGTCGTAAAGGGTTACATCAATGCTAGTTTCGACACAGATCTGGTTGACTCTAAGTCACAAACCGGATACGTGTATATTTTGAATGGTGGGGCAGTCAGCTGGTGTAGTTGCAAGCAAAGTGTCGTGGCGGGATCTACATGTGAAGCGGAGTACATGGCAGCCTCGGAGGTAGCACAAGAAGCAATCTTGGTGAAGGAGTTCATTACCGACCTAGGAGTTATTCCCAATGTGTCGGACCCGATGACTCTCTTCTGTGACAACACTGGAGCTATTTCCCTTGCCAAGGAGCCCAGGTTTCACAGGAAGACCAGGCATATCAAGCGTCGCTTCAACTCCATTCGTGAAAATGTTCAAAATGGAGACATAGATATTTGTAAAGTGCATACGGACCTGAATGTCGCAGATCCGTTGACTAAGCCTCTTCCTCGAGCAAAACATGATCAACATCAGAACTCTATGGGTGTTCGATTCATCACAATGTAACTAGATTATTGACTCTAGTGCAAGTGGGAGACTATTGGAAATATGCCCTAGAGGCAATAATAAAATGGTTATTATTATATTTCCTTGTTCATGATAATTGTCTATTGTTCATGCTATAATTGTGTTATCCGGAAATCGTAATACATGTGTGAATATATAGACCACAACATGTCCCTAGTAAGCCTCTAGTTGACTAGCTCGTTGATCAACAGATAGTCATGGTTTCCTGACTATGGACATTAGATGTCATTGGTAACGGGATCACATCATTAGAAGAATGATGTGATGGACAAGACCCAATCTTAAGAATAGCACAAGATCGTGTAGTTCGTCTGCTAGAGCTTTTCTAATGTCAAGTATCTTTTCCTTAGACCATGAGATTGTGCAACTCCCGGATACTGTAGGAATACTTTGGGTGTGCCAAACGTCACAATGTAACTGGGTGATTATAAAGGTGCACTACGGGTATCTCCGAAAGTGTCTGTTGGGTTGGCACGAATCGGACTGGGATTTGTCACTCCGCATGACGGAGAGGTATCTCTGGGCCCACTTGGTAAAACATCATCGTAATGAGCTCAATGTGACTAAGGGTTGGTCACGGGATGATGTGTTACGGAACGAGTAAAGTGACTTGCCGGTAACGAGATTGAACGAGGTATTGGGATACCGACGATCGAATCTCGGGCAAGTAACGTACCGATTGACAAAGGGAATTTAATACGGGATTGATTGAATCCTCGACATCGTGGTTCATCCGATGAGATCATCATGGAATATGTGGGAGTAAACATGGGTATCCAGATCCCGTTGTTGGCTATTGGCCGAAGAGTTGTCTCGGTCATGTCTGCATGGTTCCCGAACCCGTAGGGTCTACACACTTAAGGTTAAGTGACGCTAGGGTTGTAGAGATATAAGTATGCGGTAACCCGAAAGTTGTTCGGAGTCCCAGATGAGATCCTGGACGTCATGAGGAGTTTTGGAATAGTCCGGATGTAAAGATTTATATATAGGAAGACCAGTTTCGGCCACCGGGAAAGTTTCGGGGGTCATCGGTATTGTACCGGGACCACCGGAAGGGTCCAGGGGGTCCACCGGGTGGGGCCACCTATTTTCGGAGGGCCCCATGGGATGAAGTGGGAAGGGGAACCAACCCCTGGTGGGCTGGTGCGCCCCCTTGGGCCTCCATTGCGCCTAGGGTTGGAAACCCTAAGGGGGTGGGGGCGCCTCCACCTGCCTTGGGGGCCAAGCCAGCCCTAGGCCGCCGCCCCCTCCCCTTAGATGGGATCTGTAGGGGCGGCGCCCCCCTAGGCCCCCTATATATAGTGGAGGGGAGTGAGGGCAGCCGCACCCAAGTCCCTGGCGCCTCCCTCTCCCCCCGTGACACCTCTCCCTCTCGTTGATGCTTGGTGAAGCCCTGCCGAGATCCCGCTGCTTCCACCACCACGCCGTCGTGCTGCTGGATCTCCATCAACCTCTCCTCTCCCCTTGCTGGATCAAGAAGGAGGAGACGTCTCTCCCAACCGTATGTGTGTTGAACGCGGAGGTGCCGTCCATTCGGCGCCTGGTCATCGGTGATTTGGATCACGACGAGTACGACTCCATCAACCCCGTTCTCTTGAACGCTTCTGCTCGCGATCTACAAGGGTATGTAGATGCACTCCCCTCTCCCTGTTGCTAGATGACTCCATAGATTGATCTTGGTGATGCGTAGAAAATTTTAAAATTCTGCTACGTTCCCCAACACTAGGGACCCTCGGCAAACACACACACAGCTAGTTGGGAGTCGATGGTTGACATGCAACTAGGGACCCTCGACATTCACACACTCCCTAGTTGCGAGTCGATGCTTGGCATGCAAGTGGGGACCCTCCACACACACACACACACGCACGCACACACCCCTAGTTGCGAGTCGATGGTTGACAAGCAACTGGGGACCCTCGACAAACACACACACCCCAAGTTGAGT
>NC_041386.1:528184083-528297836 GCF_002162155.2 Triticum dicoccoides | reverse complement strand
ACACACACACACACACACACACACACACCTAGTTGCGAGCCGATGGTTGACATGCAACTAGACCCGTAGAAGCACACTTCCCTCCCCCTCCCCCTTCACAAGTTCTGAGTCAATGTTTGGCTTGCAACTGGGAGCCCTCGACAAACACACATTGAGAACGCCCCCTCCCCCCCAGTTGCGAGTCGATGGTTGACCTGCAACCGGGGGCTCTCGACAAACACACACAACCTTAGTCGCGAGTCGATGGGTGACATGCAACTAGGGATCGCGACAAACACACACAGACACCGCCCCCCAGTTGTGGGTTGATGGTACACCTTCAGTTGCGAGTCGTTGTAGACTTGTAACTAGGGCCATCGACAAACACACATACACCACCCCCCTCCTTCTCTAGTTGTGAGTAGATGTACTTCTTTAGATTTCGAAACAAAAACAAACGGAATAATGGAAGAACATGGGAGGGGAACGGGACAACACTGGAAGGGGAACAGGCGAAAGGAGAGTGACAGACTCGGTGTAGGCTGTCGTATCAATCTAATGTACTCTGGGGCTAGACTCTTCATATTCTAAAAAAGGCCCATATCAAACCAAGGCGACGGAGGCCCAACAAAAAAACAAAAAATAGTCGCGCTCCGTTGTAGGCCTCCCAACCTGACAAGACAATATGACGGGACACGGATTGATCGCGACGCGTGCGACGGCTGGACAGAAAACTGGTGTCGCCAAAAATAACAAAATTTAAAAAAATCATAAATTACAAACAAATAAATTTAATAGATTTTTTGAGGGGAAAATAAATTTAATAGATAAAGGAGAAAAAAGAGAGTGAAAAATAACGCAGCCCAGCTCATTCAATTCTACCCGTACAAAAAGGCCTAGGTGCAGACAAAAAAAAGAAACAAAAATGACAGAGCGCACCAGCGTATATAATATAACAAAAAATAAAAGCCCATGTACTGAGATCCCGTGTACAGGAAAAGGGAAAGGCCGATCGGGCAAACAGCCCAAGGACACTAGTGCGACACGGGCCTTAGCAACAACAAAAAGCAACAGTTCACGTCAAAGAAAACTACAACAGTTTGCACAAATCCACATCTTAAAGCCAATAATCATGTGATAGACAACTTAAATGTGACATCCTTAAAAAACATCTAGATGTAAATTAGTCATTTTGATCGTTTTATTCCTTTATAAACACTACTACTTTGAATAAACAAAGAGCGTTGTTCGACCCAAAAAAAAGTAAAAATGACACGCAAGTTCCAGTTGGCTCAGCCTTAGACAGTCCCTGAAACTTGAGCCTGTCCCACGTCTAAGTGTGACAACTGATGGCTACTAGCCTGGATGAAGGACGAGCAAGTACGACTACTGCTCGTGTACGTGCGCGGTGACCTCGCTGGGAAGGAAGGCATGGCCATGAAACATGTTCAGCGAGGCCAAGCCATCGGTGTCGTCCTCCTCCTCCTCCTCGTCGTGGAAGGCACGCCCTGATATGTCCCTCGTCTCTTCTTTGGAGTAGCGGGACACTGACCGCACCGCTCTGCGCCTCGTGTCGACCTCGACCAGCCACACCGTGTCGTCTCCCCCGGCGTCGACACCAGCGTGGCGTCCCGCGCTCACCATGAAGCAGAGGGCGTCAGGGTCGACCATGCTCACGACGGGGTACTCCGGCGGGACACGCGGGAGGCGCTCGTAGCCGGAGAAGGCCCAGAGCTCGGCGGCACGGAACTCGCCGTCCTTCTCCCACTCCATGCCGCCGTCCCGCGCCTTGCCCGGGGTCCAGATGGTGACGGTGAAGACGAAGACCAGGCCGCGGTCGACGCTGACGAACTTCACCGTGTCGCCGGCGGTGACGCAGACGCTCCGGGACGCCTCGGGGCACTCCCGGCCGTGGTCGGGCTCCGCCCAAGGGGTGTCCACGGGCAGCGGCACGTACGTGAGCGCGGAGCCGCCGTCGGCCAACACGCGGCCGACCAGGATGCCACGGTAGTAGTCGACCCAGCACAGGAACCGGCCGCCGACGGGCACGACGGCGTCGGTCTCCCAGCACTGCAGCGCCAGGTCCTTGTCCCTGCCGTCAAGAACCTTCACGCGCCTCACCTCCCACTTGTCGGACCCCGGGGGGCGAACGGGGCGGCCGCCTCGGGCCCCCGACGCCAGAGGGGCCCCTGATCAGATGTGTGTTATGTACTGGGGGTTTGACCAGCAGGCGGATTGACATAGGGTGGGCCGATAAAAAAGATTGCGCAGGCAACGCGTATCTTGTTCCGTGTTTGCCATGCCGAGATCCCCTCCTATGGCAGAATTGATCCCAAGGATCTCCTGTGATTTCGTCATCATCTCCTTTCAAAATTTTCTCGTACCCACCCCACGCCCTCCCCTCCCGGGAACTCCTCAAGCACTCCGAGTTCTCTTACAGCTTTAACCAATCGCCAATTAGAAGAGGTTCTGTGCAGCACGTACGTACTTAAGGATTAGACTATAGCCTAACCCCAGCATACTCAGTTCAGAAAGAAATGGTATTGAGATTTAGAACTTGTGAGTTCGCTTTAATAAACTGGTGCCAAGTAAGAGCTGATTAAATTGATTTAATACCTTTGCAACTATACGTTAGTTAGTTTTTCGAGAAACTACTATGCATTAGTTTCCATATACTAATTTTCTGATTCTGTAAATTTTAGCACGGCATGCCGTCTAATACATCCTAAAATCTAAAAAGCGGTCGGCCACCATTTTGATGAACCAAGCGGCCGGCTCCTCGCCATTCGCTTTCGTGCATACGTAGTCTAGGTGTTACCTGGTCTGAATCGTATAGAATTGTTTTGGAGTGTTGCTCTCTCACATAGTGGACCAAGTAATATAATTAGAAAGAAAGGTAGCACGTGATGTCTATTCTCTCTCTTCGCATGTGACTGATTTAGCTACCTAATACAACAATTCAAAAAGTCATAACTTTTTAACCGCGGGCGGAATTCAGATCTGTTTTCACCGTTGGAACCTTCACGACAAGATCTTCGAAACTAGATCCCGCATGGGTATGTTTCGATGAATTTTTTTATGCCAACTTTGATGCTATATGGTGCAACTTTAGTATTGCGTTGTGCAATTTTTGTACTACATGGTGCAACTTTTTTCAAAACAAATTTTGGGAGCTGCATGATTCAACTTCCTATGTGGTTGCAACCTAGCAACCATGACAACCTGATTTGCAACTAGTCTATTACTCTGGTCAACTACCTAGTAGTAGATGTGCAACCATGACAACTTTGATGTTTAGTTGCACACGCATTGATGTTTAGTTGGCAGGACACTAGTTGCTCAGTTGACTTGTAATTTAGTCTAGTTGCACACACATTGATGTTTAGTTGGTAGGACACTAGTTGCACACACATATGCTCAATTGGCGCGGCAATATAGTCTAGTTGCATACACATATGCTCGGTTGGCAGGGCAATATAGTCTAGTTGCATAAACATAGGTGTTTAGTTGGCAGGACTATTTGGCACATATATATGCTCAGTTGGCGCGGCAATCTAGTCTAGTTACACACAAATTGATGTTTAGTTGACAGAACACTAGTTGCACACATATGCTCAGTTGGTGTGGCGATATAGTCTAGTTGCACACATATGCTCAGTTGGTGCGGCGATATAGTCTAGCTGCACACACATTGATGTTTAGTTGGCAGGATTATTGGCACACACATATGCTCAGTTCGCGCGGCAATCTAGTCTAGTTGCACATACATTGATATTTAGTTGGCAGAAAGACTAGTTCGTCGAAACATCCACATGCGGGATCTACTTTTGAAGAGCACGTCGAGAGGATTTCAATGGTGAAAACGGATCTGAATTTCCACATGTAATTTACAAGATATGTCTTTTATAATTTTGAAAACCAAAAAATAATGCACAAGGGACGGACATAAGGAATATTAATACAATGACATGCAGATATCCATCACATGAGAAGAGACCACATATGATAGAGAGTAGACGTGTTGCCTTTTTCTGGACCAGGCGACAGGCGCTTACTTTTTTTAGCCGGCCGCTCACGAGCGCTAACGAGCCGCCGGCCTAGACGCGCCCCTAATACATATGCATCCAGTGAGGAAAAGAAAAAAAGGCAATGTATCAGGTGAAAACGCTTGTTCAGTGAAAATCTAAAAAATTTCCCTCCTATCCGTCAAATCTAAAACGAACGAATTATATGAAAGGTGGGATTTCTTTTAGCCACGTAAATGTGTTTGATAGATTACCCCCTGCGATGTCTTAATCTCGTTGTACAACTTCATCTCCTACCTCCGATCCGATCTAATGCCTGTCAAAACAAATCACCGCAGGAACGCTCCGGAAACCCGGCGCTCGCGACACCGGACAATATGCTCGAGCCTGCAACTTTCCTGTTCTGCTTTTGAGGCTCCGCCTCGATGCCGACCAACTTATAGAACGGCAATTCCTGAAAACGGCGATGGCCGGCGAGCAAGTGCTACATGGCGGGCTGTTCTAAACGGTGACTGAGACACGCCCTCGCTGCTTCCGAGGGAGACCACAACAGGCCCCTGGCTCACATGTCGCAGGGCACGAGAGGGCTCAGGAACTTCTCTACACAAAATTAGCTTAGTTGCTTTCTTTAGTTAGTTGAGATCTGCACCTAGAGTTTGTAATCTCTGCCCAAGGTAGGAGATGAACTCCCGCACACACACAACACACAAGAACGCATAGAGCTTTTGGTGGCAACGCACTTCTGCCTCTTTTCTCTTGTTCTTTTTGCTTAATCAAAAAAACTGATTACAACTCCTTTTAAAGGGGAGCAAACGCACCGGCCAAGCCACACACCGGCTTGCTCCGATTTCTACTCACCACTACCCACACGCACACACGTTGAGTCACTGACACGAAGGAGCTAGTCCACAGCGGCACCGCGATCCGCTTCTCTAACTCCACGTCCATCTGATCACGACTTGGCTACTGGGACTCCACACTACACGGGTGCATGCAGCTTCACACTAACAGAACGACCAGTAAGCTAGTTCTTGACTAAATCTAACTAGTACTTGCAAGTACTCACAACTCCTGGTCCACTTGACTGACGATCAGGTCTCACCTCTGCTAATCCATTAGTCTACTTCACCATGATGGCATGCATCGCTATATTAGACTTAGATCCAACAAATTCAAACTAAAATAAAACATAATAAACTCCTAAACAACAAGATTAACACCAACAGAGTTCATATCTCTGCTCAATTTCCCGCTTGTTTACTACGTAGTATTTATTTGGTCTATAGTCCGCTCGGCAAGTGTGAACAAATTATATCGGGAATCTGAATTTTGTTACAACTGACCTACAAGTTCCATTACTCAGGATCTCGCAGCCCCTAATTTCATTGAATCTGAAATTGATTACAAGAAGTTTGTTGAGGATTCAGATTGATTGGAAGAAGCTGATTGCGTGACAAAGTATCATCTGCAACTCTGAGAGGCATTAGTGATCCAATCCCGCTTCCAACTGACCATTGTTGCAAAGTCCAAATCAGTTTCACGCCGGAGCATTTGTGCGCAGCCACCGGAGGTCATGCATAGCTTCTCCTAGTATGTACAGAAAATCACAGGGGTCTCCAGCGTCCAGCCCGATGGTCATCGACGTCCATGAGCACCGGGTCTCCGGCGAGCTTCGGCGGTGATTTTTTTATGGAACTCGGGCGGTGATTTTTTTTTTTTGACATGGATTAGATCGGTTCGGAGGTAGGAGATGTAGTTGTACAACGAGATTAAGACTTGGCAGGGGGTTATCTGTCAAACACGTTTAAGTGGGGCTAAGGGAATCCCACCTCTCATATAATCTGTTCGTTTTAGATCCGATGGGTAGGATGGAAAGTTTTCAGATTTTCACTGAACAAGCGTTTTCACACTATACGTTGCCAAGAAAAAAAAAGAAACAAGCAGATGAGTTTATATAGTTACAGAGAGGATCGATTGATAACTTTTTGTAAGAGTAAATATGAGGAGTTGAAGAAATCAAGGCATGGCATTTGTTCTTTTTTTTTGCGAATGAGAAACTTGTATTACTCAATCAAGGGGTCCTTACAATCATCAGCTACTATCACCAGAGTCTCCTCCGGACTAGACCCTAGCCAGGTCATAGTCCTACCATGAATTCTAGCAAACACTGCCAAGCTATCACTAGCCTTATTTTGGGATCGAGAAACATGAGTAATACAAGTTTGTCTAAGGGACAGCAAGTGCTTAATCTCCTGCACAACGGGGGCATAGATTGAACGATGGACGCCTTCACATGAAATCATGGTCACGGCCTTCTTGGAATCCAGCTCCACCACTATCGGAAGATCACAACGTTGTAACGCCAAAGAAACACCTTCCATACAAGCACAAAGCTCCACCTCGAGGGCATCACGACAAGAGAACAGAGATCTGCAAGCTGAAAAAATAATTATCCCCTGATGATTACGCAGAATCATTCCAGCCCCGGCCACTTCCGAAGAAACGAAAGAACCATCAGTGTTCAGTTTATACCAACCCAAATCCGGGGCACACCATTTCTTCCCGTCAGCCTCGTTATTTGTCCTCAGAGCAGGAGCTGGCTTATCATAGACTATGCAAGCTTTACCTTTGATCGCGTCCGCCTTGGGGTTAAGATTGATGCCAATCAGAGAGTCGACATAACTCCGGAGAAATCTTACAGAGGCCTCCAAAGGAGGTGCAGGTTTAGAGTGCACAATTTCGTTCCTGATAAACCAGGATCTCCAAAAAACCATCATCACCATCATTCTCCCCACTTCGTTCAACGGCGCCAAAACATGGAGAAGCCATTCCTTGCCATTATTCACTAATTCTTCTAGCTTCGGTATCGCCCACACTTTGGTCATGGCAAGATAAAGGTCACGTCCAAGCTGACAGCGCACAAAAGGGTGAAAATTATCTTCTTCCTCCACACCACAAACCGGGCACTGGCTCACCTTTTCAAGTCCGATTCTATGTTTCCTCTGCCATGTCGGGAGAGCATTGGTGGAGAGGCGCCACGCAAAGTTACGCACAGAGGGCGGAGCCCAGCTCTTCCAAATGAAGCTCCAACATTTCCTTTGACCTGGCGGCACCGAGCTCGAAGAAGTTTCAGCAGCACGATGTACTTCCTCAAACGCCAAGTTATAAGCCGACTTAACTGAAAAAACGCCATGTTTGTCCGGGCCCCAAGCAAGCACATCGTCCTCCAGCCGAGGAGATGCTCTGATTTTCAGTATCTCACGTATGTCCGCGTCAACAAAGTACTCAGAGAGGACCTCATAGTTCCACGATCCATTCTGGTTTTAGTAAATCTGACACAAAACGGACACGACACCTTCCCTGTGGCGATATTGGCTTATACGAAAAGGGTCTTGGAATCCACTTGTCCTGCCACACTCGAATGTTTCTGCCGTTCCCCACCCTCAAGACCAAACCCTTCTTTAGCAACTCCAAACCGTAGCTGCTAGCTTGCCAAGATGAGGACGCATTCCCCGAAAAAACAGTGTCCTCTAACTTACCCAAGGGGTAATATCGCGCCTTAAGCACTTGGGCATACAAACTATCTGGTTTAGTTAGTAGCCTCCAAGCCTGCCGTGCCAATAAAGCATGGCATTTGTTCTGACCGAACTACTAGCCTTAATCCAGAAGACAAGGGCACAAGGGCAACCAGCAGATGAAAACACTGTAAGTGATTATGAGCACATATTTAATTCGTCTTGTATAGAATCTGCTAGTTTAGACAGAAAACCAATTTTTGTTATGGATATCTATGATCCAAAAAATTGGGATACCTAATAATTAATAAAGAAAGGGAAATAATAGTGGAGAAGGCGGCCTATAATATAAATAGACAGAGTTAGATTTTTTATTGAAGATAGTATGTAGAAATTATTCGATATAAAAATTGTGTTCGGTGGACTTTATATATGTATTGAGAACATTTGATATAAACATATATTAACTACTATTTTGATATTTATATTGAGAGGAACCCAGTTATAGTTTCGACCAGTGCCCCCGAAATCTCAGGATCGGCCCTGAGCAGCACGGAGAGCTCGAACGCCACCGGCGTGCCGTCGCCGCCAGCCGTGCGGAGCTCGGCCACGTCGAACCTGCCATCGCCGCGGCGGCGCAGGATGCCGATGGCCTTCCTGGTGAGCGCGGACCGGGGAAGCAGCGACAGAGACGGTGGCCGGGCGCCCCTCGCCTTGTAGACGAAGTAGTCGATGCTGCGGGAGGAAACGGTGAGCTGGAGGAGAACGGAGTCGTCGTGCGCGGCGACGACGCGGGGGTACGCGAAAGACGAGTCCTCCCTGTTCGGTCCAAACGGCCAACGGAGGTAGAGGCGGGAGGTCGCCGGCGGCGCGTCGAACCGGAACGACACGCTGATGACCGTGCCGGTGGAGGTGCGGGATGACGCCACGGTGGCCGCGTCGGCGTCGGCCCGGTCCTCGCAGTGGCCGAGCCGATCGAGCAGCACCCAGGGAGGGCGGGGCACGACGGGCGTGGGATCATCGGAGGTTCTGCTGGGTTGGGCCTCCATGGCTGCCTTCCTTTTTTCCTATCACCCCTTTTTCTTTTCCTGGGCTCACAAGGTTATAAGGAGAGGACGTAAGAATTGGGCCTGGACTCTACCTCTGATTTTGTACTCTGGTTGAAAACTGGGAGCAACTAGTTAACGAGCGCTCCTTCGGGAGCCTCGCAACGATCAGCGCCACTTGGCGCGCTTTCAGCCATTCGTCACGTGTCGCGCTCTGGACACTCTCTCCGGATTTATTTATTTTCCGCACGCGTTTTCGGCTTTTTAAATGTTTTTTTTGGTTTTTTCGACGTTTTGGTTTTCTCTCGGTCTTCCTTAACTTTTCGATAAAAAAAATTTACGCGAAAAAAAAGCTCTTGTTTTTTTCTTTCATGAAAGTCATGGTTTTCTCAGCGAGAGGCACGGTTGTGCTTTAGCGAGAGTCATGGTTTTGCTTCCACGAGAGGCACGGGTGTGATTTCGCCAGAGGCACGGGCGTGCCTCTTTCGGAAAGGGAAAAAACCGTGCTCCCGGTTCGGTTTTTTCGCCCGATTTTTTTCGTCCGATTTTTTTCGTGAAAATAAAGTTCGTCAAAATCTATCAACATGGGGATCTAGTTTTAAAGATCTCGATGCGAGGAATCCAATGATGAAAACGGTTCGAGATTTGGACGCACGGTTTAAAAGATAAAACGTTTTGAATAAACGAATCTACGAAAAAAGGGAAAACTCCCAGGTTGTGACAAGTGGCGCGCTGCATATGCGCCACTTGTCACGACTTGGAAAAGTGGAGTATTTTTTGCAACTAGTACTCCTTAATTAGTGATTTCGTTGAAAACTACTCTGCCTTTTATCGTTGAGCAAGCCGACTTAAGTTACTCAAAAAAATACCTATGTCCCTGTAAACATTGTAACGAATTAATAAAGCCCCGTGATGTTGTCTAAAAAAATAGTTACTCAAAAAAAAGCAGGCCGACTTACGAAGTGCTCCTTCTTCACATTCTAACCGACTTGACGAAATGTACTTGTTGTTTATGATGATGCCGCCTTAATGCCTCAGTCCAGATTGCGTGCATGCGTGTTTTCAGCATCTGGTCGATGCAATTTGATGTCCCTTCAATCAAATCAATCAAGTAACTAAAACAAACTTTCTTCAGAAATACTTTCTCCGTTCCAAATTACTCGTCGCAAAAATGGATGTATCTAGATATATTTTAGTTCTAGATACATTCATTTTTGTGACTAGTAATTCGGAACGGATGAAGTACCATCAGACATCTAAACGTACCGCCTTAACGCGGTGATCCAGGAGGCCAAAACACGTGCGTGTTTACGACTTGCGGTCAAGGGAACACCTAAAATAATTAAGCGTGCCCTTGTTTTATTGCATCATTAATCTCGTTTGATCTTTTCTTGCAAAAAAGATTCATATATCTATACTATAGAAGTAAGCATCTCAAACATAATAAAAATCACGTCGACGTCTCATCTTGATTGATTTAGAAACCTTGTTCAAATGATTTTGTGTCGGATACTTGGTTAAAACGAGTTTTTCTTCATAATTGTGCTTATACAACTATCCAAGGTGTCACTGGTACAAAATAAACATATTATTCCGAAACTGAGGTATCACCAAAGCACAAGCTTCACTTTGCTGTTTTTGACAAAAGGAAGAAAACGTAGAGCGACTTCTAGGTGCATCTACGGTATACACTTCTGTCCAAACTGACAGAGTACAATTACAACCAACTCTGGACTCCTTTTTCTGTTGAACCCTCGGCAAGTAAATTCTTTTTTCAAGAAACCCAACCCCCTTCTTCAAGCATTCCATGACGCCGACCGCCTCATTGTCGGCTTCACAGGCCGGTCCTCCTCCATGGAGATCATCATGAGCGTCGATGGGTCCTCCAGCATCATCCTCGCGACTAGGTATCCAGCGATGGACCATGTCTGGAACTTCCTGGCCTGCTTGCCGACGAACTTGCCCAGCTTGCCGTCGTAGTACTCGGGCCAGCCGTCCTTGAGGAGCCTTGCCTCGGAGAGCTCGATGGCGCGCTTCGCCATTTGTGGCCGCCCGGTCTTGATGCAGGCTGCTGTCAGCAGCCATAGAAGAACTGCAGATGAAACATGTGAGAATGTTAAAATTCATAGGCTTTGCATCCCAAGATTGGGTTGTGGCCTTGTGGGCTTGTGGCTTTGCTTCGTGCATAAATAGAAGCAGGGCAACGATTGAGCATACAAAGCCACGTCTCCACTCCTCAAGTGACAGAACTTCCCCCAAGCAATCAGAACAAAGCAGATCAAGGGTTCCCAGAGATTCAAAATCATTTTTCTCCTGACAAGCTATGTTGCCATTTGTAGCTGTAATATTATTTACAGCTAAAAAGATTTTGCCAAATGGTAATTTCAGAATGAAGTTTATTCTAACCATTTATTATTGTTTTATAATTATTATAGTTGTACTCTTCAATCAGAAAAAAATAGTCATAGTCACTTCAGATAATAACAGTTTTACAAACCAGGAATATTTGGCAGCAAAGAATGCTCACTGAAATAATGACACTGGCGTAGAGTAAATTACCTGGCCAAGATCCTCCATTATGATAACTCCACCTAGTATTCTTGGGGTCGCAGCCAGTAATTATTCTCCATTCATGGTTCTCAAGTGCAGGATATACTATCTTAAGAGGCACCTCGCCCACTAGCTCATCCCATCTCTCCTCGATGAGATCCATTATTGCCGATGACTGCTCCGGGGTAGCTAGAGATGATATAATGGCAATACAGTTTCCAAGAGCAAACCACCTGAAGTCCATCATAGCAGGGCTGACGTTGCCAAGGAAGTAGCCTCCCCGACAAGGCATGAAATCAAACACCCAATCAGGGATTGAATCCGGAATGACATTGAATTTGTTCACAGCGGTGTGGGAGTATTCTTCTGTTTTGTATCTATATATGTTATTTAGATGTGGAAAATCAAGCCAGAAGTAATTTCTCATGTGGTAGGTTAATGCATGCAGTCGTTGCCCTATCTTCTCTATGAAGTCCTTCCCTTCACCATCTGGCTTAAGCATTTGGAGGGCACATCTTAATGCCATGTAGAAGAGAGCTTGGATCTCAATAGGATAACCGTATATACCCTGAAAACATTTATTAAATTTGTAGCATTACAATCATGTAACAAGGATATTTAGCTCCAACTGAAATTGCAACTCAGAGAGTTGAACAAGGAATCAGGAAACTTTAGGATTACATTTCAGAATACAGATTGCCTTTTTAAGTACTGTAATATTACTTTAACTGAAAAGTCGAGCAAGCAGCACGAAAAACTTTAGGATTGTATTTTCAGAATGCAGATCATTTGTTTCAAGTGTTATATTTTTCTTGTGATAAAAATAATCATACTTCCTACTTAAAGAAAGATGAATCCTCCATGCCCTATCACATATAAATAAATTAACACATACTCCCTCCATCTCAATAAGGGTCGAGTATATTATCCTTATACGTGTCCCTCTTGCATGGTCTTGGTAAATTAATGGTGACATGCCAAAATAATGAAAACCCAATACTATTTAAAATCTGCAACAGATTAATAACATGCAATACCAACAAGTCAAAGTGCGTTGCTATCTGTAGGTGTCCCTTCTATTAAAGTTTACTGTTTAGGAAAAGTTTGTTGCCATCTGTAGGTGTCCCTTCTATTAAAGTTTACTGTTTAGGGAAAAAAAGTCCATTTTAGCTGCCAGTCCTGTTCCTGTTGCCACCTCAATTGAATTGTGCCACTTTTAAGTATGTAGAGTAGTTCTGAATTTAAAGCAGATAAAGGTTAAGTGCCTGTACCATTCGACGATCGATCATTGAACAACCATCAGTGCAGAGCAGAGTTGGGAAAGTATCGAATCCCTCAGATAAGCAAAGATTCAGTATAAGCCGCATGCACTTCTGACAATCAGGTGATTCTGACAAACTAGCATCTCCAGTATACTTTGTATACGCCCGGAGGAGAATAATCCACCAAAATCCAGAGTCCACTGGTGCCACCCTGCCAATTGCGCTCTCACCAAAATCTGCAACTAATGTTTCAGTGTTCCTGTTCACATTACGGTCCACCTTGAAACTTGCAGGCATTGCTCCTGCTCCAAGCTTGAACCGGTCTACCATTTTTTCCGAGCTTTGCAAGTGGACAGTTCTCAAGAGGAAGTTCTTCACTATTTCAGGTTCGTTGTTCATTAAGAAAGCCAATGCACTAGGAACAAAATCCCGCACAAAAACCTGCCGTTGTAAGGATAAATGAACAACAGTACAACATCAGATATTAATTATTTTAGGAAAGTAATAAAAAATGCAAGAGAACGATGAATGTGAAGCAAACAGAGTACCCAAAGCCATAGTGCAAATGAAAATTAAATTACGATGGGAAATTGCATCAATTAGTTTCAGATAATACAGGACGCAAGTGAACACTCTGTAGTTCATCAGTTCATAACTGAGAGTATCCTTAACAGGGCATATAATAAATGTAGCATCATTATCACTCCCTCGATCGCAAAAAAAGTTTATCACTACCTCCATTTCAAAATAATTGAAGTTGTAGATTTATCCTAAATAAGTTAAGCTTAGTTAAGTTTGACCAACTCCATAGAAAGACATGCAAAGGGCTACAACACCACATATACATAGTTCAAAAATATATTTATAAAGAATATCATGAGAGTAATTTGGTGTTCCAGATGTGAACATATTTTCCTATTTACTTGGTCAAACTTAAATAAGTTTGAGTTAGACAAACCTGAACTTCAATTATTTTGGAACGCAGAGAGTACTAGGCAACCGGACAATTTTCATTACTAATTTCGATGTCTAAATATCAGAACCTAAAAAAATGATAGCCTGTTTTCAGATATGAGACGATGGATTTTACCTGATCATAATTGAGCACCTCCTCTGATGCATGATCTACCGCAGCAACGGTACCCACAGGCTGGCCACGAAAATACACTACAGACTTCCTGAGTGCCTCCCATGCCTCATTCACAAGCGGGTGTGGTCCACTTGGCTCACCGAAGTGTGAGCCCGTTGAGAATGGTGACTCGAAACCGGTGCGGAATGCAGGCGAATGCGCCACACTATCAAAGCCGTCATTATGCCGATGCGAGAGGTCACTCCATGACTGTTCATCAAATGACCTCTTACGCTCCAGTGTGAACCTTGGCTTGTCAATTAGTAACCGTGAGAGATCAAGATTGATCTCTGCCTCTGAGGCAATGGAGACATGCGATGAGACTCTCTTCATTATACCCTGCTCTGGTCAAGTACTATTCAGATGAGCTCCTGCAAGGGAAATAAAATATCAGTTCAGGTTTGAACCCCTGCGATTGTGAGGATGACTAAGGTGCAGATAGTCAGTATTCCATTGCAGTAGAAAGCCAGTTCACAAACATATTTATGACGAATAAACCCTCTTGGTCTCATAAAAAAGAAGTGGACTAATAATACTGGTAAATATTAGAATTACACTAAGCAACTAAACTGGAGTACAAGTCAAGCAATGTATACTATTGGCAGAAATCAGCTCCAACGATTAAGGGCCAACGGGAATCAAGAATCGGTGCTGGTGCATAGGGGAGTACGCAGCAGCATAGTTATTATTATAAACTACGGAACGGCACCAACAGCCACAAGACTTCGATGAAATCAGAGCCCGCAGAGGGCAGCGCTGACGCAACCAACTAGGGCGACCGACAGAGCCAACCGCAATGCCGGATCTGAATCTAGAGGGGTGAAGAGCTCACAACCTTTTTTCACTTTATAAATATAAAATAAATGATGGCCCCGTCAGCTGGAAAGCTCAATAGCATGTAAAAAATCAATTCTGTCGCCGTCCCTCTATGGCAACGACAGGTGCGATTTGGAAAGCTCAGTAATTGCTGAGAAATATACATCCCCCCCTCTCATAAGTCATAATCCAGTATAGTATTTCTGTGACTAGGAAGGCTGTATCATTTCAGGAAAGTTCACCGGATTTTGCTCTGCTACGGCGGAAACCGCAGTAGAGGAGCAGAGCTGTGTGCTCGAACGACGACTCACTACCGATTTCGTGCGGCATCTAAAACCGAAACCCAGCCCACTGGGGCGGCGAGCCAGATCCAAGGCTGGACGGAAACGGCAGTCAACCACATCGATCAAACTCCTACCGAACCAGATCCGTGCACCAGAGCAGCACGGAACCGATCGCGGGGGCAGAGGCCATGGGAGATCAGAACCGGGGAATCGCAGGGAGTCGGTGAGAGAGGAGGACGCACCTTGCGGGGGCTCGTCGCCGCGCCGGACCGGGCAGGCGGCGGAGCAGACGGAGGCGACGGGGGAGTGCGGGGGGAGTGCGCGAGCGCGGGGAGGAGGCGGCAGGTTGAGCCGGAGGCGGGTGTATTTATAGGGGCGCGCGCCAAATGGGCGTCTTCCTTCCTTGATGCTGCCGGTGTTCGAAAATCTCCCTCGCCTGCGGCCGATCGTACTCCTCTCCTGCCTTGTTGCTTCGCCTTTTGTCTTCTCCTTCCTTTTAAAAAACATTTCTATGTTGCAAATGGAATGTTGTGTATTTTCTTCTGGATTTGTTTCCGGGTGGTGACGTGTGGCGCGCGTGGAGGATGAAGAGGGTTTTCGACGTGGGTAAAAACAGTGCCATTTCGATAAATCCTTGTGGGATGTGCGTGCCAAACGGCCGTGTGCTCGGATGCAAAGGATTGTTGATATGCTTGCCAAAAATGAGTTGCTCTATATAGTAGTACTATGAGATAGTACAATAAACCAATATCTAAAACGGATTTGAAGAGAGCCGTAATGCAACGGACCCCACGAAATCTCCCGGTACAGCACGTGTTTTCGGATTTTGTTAATTCTCGCCATTTGATTTTAATGAAATTACACGCGGGTTTTTTATTTTCATTTTCTTTCTTTTTCCTTTTTGAACATTTTTTAATCTTATTCAATGTGGCGCATAGCTACACTTGCGTGCTCGTGCACATTACAAGCGTATGAATGTATGCAAGTGCAGTTGATTGTCCGTATGGGCAGCTTGTGTGGGCGCATTTGGCGGATATCGTTCAGGTAGCGAATCTAGAGGCGGCGACTACTAGGTTGGCCATGGCGTGCATGACAACCATCGGTGAACGACGATGCGAGAGTGGTCAAAAGAGGCATGATGGTGTCTTCACTTCCGATGTTTTCTCCTTTGGCCGGCTAGTTCTGTGTGAGCAGATTGATAGAATGGCGTGTGGTGATTATGACGGCAGACATTAGGATACATTATCTCCAGGTGAAAACTCAGGATCTAGCATTATGGCTTGATCAAGCAACGCCGACGTCCGTGTGTCGTTACCTTATTGAAGGTGTTGGTTTGAATATATGATTAGGTTCACAACCCTTGGTCTGACATTTGGTTGGACCAGTCAACATCGTCGCGTAACCAGCATTCCCTTCTTGAAGACGTTGACTTGGAGGTTTGCCCCATTTATTTATTGCTATGTAGAAAAACCACTACATTTTTCATAAATAAAATTCAATAAAACAACGTGATTACAAGACTTGAGATAAGACAGAGAAAGAGAGAGAGAGAGAGAGAGAGAGAGAGAGAGAGAGAGAGAAACAAGAAAAAGGAAACTATGAAAACTAAAATTACACCAAAGATTCCATCCGAGAAGAGTAGACAACAACGCACTTCCTCTTGATCCTATGTCTCAACAAGTTTTGCTTAGAAAAAAAATGTATCCTTCCACCTCTGAAATGATGGGGCAATCTACTAGAAAATTTTATTGTTTCTTGTGATTCATATAGCCCAAGCTGCCAGGATAATTATGTCCATGAAGAAAGGTAATCTCAATTTGACTTTAATGTCCTCAAAAGCTTCAAACACAAAGAGATTGGCAATTCTAGTGGGGCAAAAAATTCCCAAGATCTCTTAGCAAAAGCGCAGCTCCAAAAAGATCATGAAGTGTTTCTTCATGCTAGCAGTTGAGAGTTGTATAGTTGTAAGTGTCAATTATGAAGGACTTTCTTCTTTGAAGGTTTCATGTGTTAATTCTATAGTACCATCCAAAAGAATACTTTATGCTTAGGCTGACAAGAGTTGTTCCAAATCCATTGAAAATGTGGAGGGATAATTTTAGTCCCTATCATAACTTTATAACCATTAGAGGTAGAAAACAACTCATTGCCCCGAATGTAGCTCCATGTATCAGTGTGTCTCTAAATTCACATTGTCTCAAGGTGATATAGATATCTTCCTTTTGTAAAAAAATCGTCATCAGCCTCAACTGATAAAGGTAAATGAAAGAGATCTTCCAGGTATTCATAGTTGATTAGTTGCTCTGCATTTATAAATTGGTTTCTTGCAAAGGAGAAAAGGTGTGGAAAGTGTAGGTTTAGATAGTTATTGTGCAAAGATTTGCTCAGAATAGTGCACTTTTGCCATCTCCCCAATTACACCTTGCCATTGATTTTTACTGTTCAAGTAATCCCAGGTAAGTCTTCCACCAAAAGGATCCAACCATCTAGGCCCCAGGGGGGCACCATTGTTATAATATGTGTTCCCATATGAGGTTTACCCAAGGAATATTTTGCATGTTAAAGAATTTATGCAGGTTCTTGAGAAGGAGGCTCTATTCTGGATGTTGATGTTCAACACACCAATGCCGCTTTGGCTCTTAGGCCTATAAACCGTGGCCCAAGCAACTAAGGCAGGGGAGTGGTCTTTCATGTCTGTCCCTCTCCAATGGTAGTGCCTTAGGTACTTGACAACTTGTTTCTTAATGGTTTCAACCTTTCAGGCAAGTTCAGACAACTGTAAAAATTACTAGAGAAGAAAAGACATATTCCACCATCAAAAGCCTCCCTGCATAGATCATGAAAGTGGCAAATCCAGCTAGTCTCTATGAGTCTCTGTTAGCCATGGGCAAGCCCTGCTCAACAGTAGGTTTGATCAAACCACGAGGTAGGCCAAGGTATGTGATAGGGAAGTATCCGCATATGCGATTTATTGTGAGTGTAAACAATTCCACCCTTTGCTCAACAATATTAACTGGAATAGGATTGGAATTATGGTAATTGAATTTTAAGCTTGTTGTTGAGGCAAATCTATTATGAAGGGCTTTGAGACATATTAATTGCTTAATATTAGCTTGCATCGCCACTACTGTGTCATCAGCATATTGTATGATGGGAAAATCAGGGAAGGAACTAACCTCATGGGTGGTTTAAAAAGACCTTGTGCAATTACTTTGTTGATAATAGATTGAAGGAGAATGGCACCAATGACAAATAATAAGGGTGGCAACGGGACTCCTTATCTCACCCCTCTCTTACAATAAAACTTCTTCCTAGGAACCCTATTAAGCAGGACAGAAGATGATGTGGAAGTGAACAAGGATTGCATCCAGGAAATCCACCTATCACCAAAACTTTGCCTTTGATAATGCCATTAATGGCTCCGTGTTCAATGGTACCAAGCTTTCTCACAGTCCAACTTTAGAACCAACATGTCATCCTTGGATTTATAGCATTGATGTAAATATTCATAAGCCCATCCCAGGCAATCCTGGACAACCCTAGTTAATCTGAATTAATTGAAGAATCACTTGTTGCAGTCTATTTGCTAGGAGTTTGGTGATAATGTTCAATGTGCATTTATGAAGTGAAATTAGCCAGAAGCCATTGGGAGTGGTTGGGACATCAATCTTTAGAATAAAACTAATGAAAGAAGCGTTGGTGCTCTCAAGAAAAATGTTCCCCTCATAAATATCATGTATCAATCTTCTTATATTAGTCCCAATAATATACCAAAGAGTTATAAAGAATTCATTGTTAAACCCATCTGGCCATGGAGATTTATCTATGGGAAGCTCAACAATAACTTTATTAATCTCATCACCAGTAAAAGGCTTCTCAAGCTCTTAAAAAATCTTGGGGTCATGATGTTGAGTAAACAAGCTAGGAAGGTTAAAATACATATATTTTCCGTCAGATCACCCCAATATGTTCTTGAAGGCATCCCAAAAAATGGCAGCTTGCCAGCATGATCATAAATGTTAGCATGATCAACATTTTGCAACATTGCCATGTAATTGTGTCTGTGGTTGATAGAAGCTTTTGTATGGGAAAACTTTGCGTTTTTATCCCAAAACTTGACACCTTTTAGTTTTCCTGTCAGCTTCCTATAATTTCTCCGATTATTGAGTAGGTGAAAAAGGTGATCGTCTCAAATACTTTTGCAGTTCCATTAAAAATAGTGAGAGGCCTAATTCCTCAATAAAGTCCCATAGGAAGATACAATCATTGACTTTAGTAATTTTTACTTTCAAGCAAGATAAACCTTTATCCCAAAGTTTCCAACTTCTTCTTAAATTCTTGAATTTGGAATTTATCCTCTTGGCAGAGTCATGAAATCCAACAAGCATTGACCAAGCTGATTTAACCACATCCTTGAAAGAAGAATGCTCCAGCCAATAATTTTCAAACCTAAAAACGAATTTAGAATACAAGTTCCAATTATTATCATGCAAGGCAAGTGATTAGAGATTGGTCTAGCCAAAGGGAGGGTTACAGTGTCAGGGAAGGTGGTCATCCAGGAGGCAAAGGTAAAGAACCAGTTACATTTTTCTATAAGTGGATTAGCTTGCATATTACTCCAGCTAAAACTACCTTCCTTTCATGGTAACTCAACAAGTGCCAAATTGCTTATAGCTTCATTGAGTAGCAGCATACCATAAACATCACTTCCAGGCCTATATCTGTCATCAGGGGACCTAATAAAGTTGAAGTCACCATGATAATCCAATCTACCTCGATAGGCATTTGTGTGTAACTAAACCGGTCCAGGAATTGCATTTCACCTTCTGGAGTACAAGGCCCAAATTTTAGTCGGGATCCAAGCTTGATTTGAAATGGGACTAGTGAATTGAATAGAGAGGGAAAAGTGTTTCAGAAGATAATGTCCCCTCAAATAAATAATCAATTCATGCAATCTGTAAACTCCAAGGCTCACATAGGAGGAAGAGAAGCAAACTTGTTAAATCTATTTGGGCAGAAGTTTCTAATATAGGCCAAATAGAAATTATCTCTTCTTGTCTCTTCTAAGCAAACAATAGAAGATGCACTTTCCTTTGTCTCAAGTCTCAAAGCATCCCATTTTCCCTATGCATTAAGCCCTCTAATATTTCATGTTCTATTGTTATTAATGATAGAAATATAATATCTTTCCAATATCAAGGACCAACCCACACGATAAATTGATAATAATAATAATTTTCGAAAGCTTTCATTAGGAAAGTCATCATAACACAGATCCAGGTGCAATATAAAAAGACCAACGGTGCATCACATAGGCAGCGCCATTTATCTGCTAAATGTGTCGTCGTAGGTTTGGTAGGTCGATTTGTGGATGTTGTTGTGAGGCATGTCATCTGTTGATGGCCTCAAGTTTTTTCCCTCTATGCAAGTCAACATATTTAGTGTTTTAATAATTAATAATATATGATTGTGTGCACCACTCAATGCAGATACTACTATGGTCTTCCCTTCTTTAAAAAAACAATTATTATCTCGAATTTAACCTCTTCTCCTTGTCCCTTCTTTCATATGTTAGTACACTATTTGGTATGACCCAAGGCTACATGCGCAAGATTCCTAGTGAAGCATTATGTTTTCTTTTGCGGGTTGAAGCATTATGGTTTCTACTTGTAAAAAGAAACATTATGGCTTCTGTTCTTGAGACTAATATTTTGAGTGAAGTGCACTGTAGGTCCTTGAACTATTCCAGGGATGTCACGTAGGTCCTCGAACTATGAAAATCGTCATCTAGGTCCTCAAAATGCAGTAAGTGTGTCATTCAGGTCCAAAATCTCCCTGACGGGCTCTAACTGGCCAGCTGGCACATAAACAGTAACCGTAACAGTACGCGGCAAACAGTCCTGAATTCCTATGCGTGATGAACAGTACACGACAAAGAATAAATATAAAAAAATATCAAAAAACTGAGATCCTCTGTCATCGAATGTCATTAATTCAAAAAAAGTTCGCGAACGATGAATTTGGAAAAATATTTGGGACTTTAATAAAATGTTCGCGAACGATGAATTTTGAAAAAAATATTCGCGACTTCAAAAAAATATTCGTGAGTTTAAAAAAAGTTCGCGAACGATGAATTTGGAAAAAATATTCACGACTTTAAAAAAATGTTCACGAACGATGAATTTGGGAAAAATATTCGCGAGTTTAAAAAAAGTTTGCGAACGATGAATTTGGAAAAAATATTCATGACTTAAAAAAAATGTTTACGAACGATGAATTTGGAAAAAATATTCGTGACTTTAATAAAATGATCGCGAACGATGAATTCAGAAAAAATATTTGCGACTTTAATAAAAAGTTCACTAACATTTTTTAAAGTCAGGAATTTTTGTGGTTCGTGAACATTGTTTTCCATACCCACGAACAATATTTGTGGTTCGCGAACATATTTTCAAATTTATTGTTTGTGAACTTTTTTAAAGTCGAGAATATTTTTCCCATATTCGCGAACATTTTTTGAATTAATGAACATTTTTACTATTCACGCACCAGGGGTATCTTTGATGCCAAATATTTTCAGATTTTTTTGTTCATATTTTTTATTTTTCGCACTGTTCACCATGCCAGCTGGCCATTTAGAGGGGGTTAGTGAGATTTTGGACCTGGATGACACACTTACTGTACTTCGAGGATCTAAATGACGATTTTCATAGTTCGAGGACCTATGTGACACTCCTGAAATAGTTTAAGGACCTACAGTGCACTTCACTTTAATATTTTTATCTTAACGGGTTTTTTAAAGTGTCTTATAAACTATCAATATTGTATCTTCCAAGTCCGGAGTAATTATTGCGTGACCAAAACTGTATGGGGTACTACGTCCAAAAGTGACGGACGCCTGAAATTTCCTCGATTTTTCAGATGATACTTGGCCATTTTTTAAGATCCACATGAAACTCGCCTAATTATATTTATTTACAGCCAATTAGATTAAAGGCCCTGCCGGTGGAGGGCGGCGGCTAGTCTGCTACGACCAAGAAGTCCGACGTGGCAAAGCAGTGTGGCTGATGACTGCAGTATCGCGTCATTCACACTTCAGAAATAAAAAAGGAGAGGCAGAGTGTGGGGCGGATGGCTGCTAGTACTACCTGATTTGACCAAGACAAAATCCGACGAGTCGAAAGAGGATAGGCTTGTTACTCAAAAAAAAAAAAAAAAAGAGGATAGGCTTGCCACCTGCCGGGCGGCAGGCCCCGGTTAGCCATCACGGTATTAATTTTGTTTAGCATAAAGAACCGGACACTTAGGGCATGTTCGACTCTCCACCAGCTCTGCAAAATTACGGAATCTGTGAAGCACCTACTTTTCAACTCCGCGATTTTAGCCTGCAGCTCCGTCAGCTCCGCGGAGCTGAGTCCAGAGCGGAGGGACTCCGAACACCCCCCTAGCTTGAGTCCTCTATAGTTGGTAGACGTGGTTATATCTCCAGTTCAGCACGGCTCAAAATGGCAATGTTTGACCTCATGCTTATCTGTATTAAAAATAAAAGACCTCATGCTTATGTTACCAAGTGTTTTTTATGAAACACGGTACAGACATAGACACTCTCACACACATACTTTTTTTTCGAAACGGAGGCAAAAGTTTTGCCTCATCGATTAATTAAGAAGAGGATTGCCTAGTTAATTTACGAAAAACCGGGCGAAAACCAATACAAACGAAGCACATACTAACTACTCACACGACAAGAAACCCCACAACAGCACAGGTGACCCCGCCAGTCTCTTCGAATACACAACATCCACAGAACCCGACATTGCTACTACACCAAGAGACCGCCGACAAGAACACCTGGACACAAGGCATCTGACACCTTTCAAGGACGGGCCGAGAGATCGAAGGTCATCCATCAAGCAGTCAGAGACGCCTTGCCTGTGGCGCCACTCTTTTCTTTGCCCGCCTTCTTTTGTTTGCCACTTATTGGCGTCTCAGTCAAGAGGCAAGCAATCGACCTACCCAAACCAGGTCTAGCAGTCTCCACATTGGCGAGCAAGTCACAAAGTTCCCTCGCGAAGAGAGCATCTGGGTTTGGAGTAGGTAGCAACACACTTGGCTTAGTGGTCGTGTGTGACGGCATATCTCTCTCAAGGTAGTTTTGGTGATTGATGACAACATGTTTGCGGACTAATCATGTGCTTTGAATAGTTCACAGATTCACCCCTGGCACGAGACGTTTTCTTCCCTTCGGAGTGTCTTTCAAGACGGTGTAGCTCTTTCATTTCTCTCTCGGTGGACTAGTTGCGTAGAGGGCACCGTACTATCAAGAGGGGGTCCGCTGGGGTATTGCATGGTGGAATCAACACGTACACATCAGCTTTGCACCCTCCGAGCTTTTCCAGTCCATTGAAGAGATCTCTCCGCTTTTCTTTGTCCTGTCTGGGTCCCAGTGGTAGTACCGCGCAACCCAGCCGTAGTACCGCTGAGGAGCCACAAGCGGCAGTACCGCTCCACAGCGGTAGTACCGCCCGTGACTCCACAACAGTAGTACCGCTGGGGTGCCTGGCACCACCGCCTCGTCCTCAGCCTCTTTTGAGAGATTCTCTCTCTCTCTCTCTAGTGTCCCAGCGGTAGTACCGCACTACCAGCGGTAGTACGGCCGAAGGGTCACAAGCGACAGTTCTGCTCCACAGCGGTAGTACCGCTCGTGACCCCACTGCCATAGTACCGCTGGGCTGTCTGGCTCCTACCGCGTCGACTCGAGGGATCTTTTTCTCGTGTCGGGTTTTGCGGCACTAGTTGCGGTTGTAGATGCGGTAGTACCGTTTCAGGAGCGGTAGTACCGCCCCTACCACCGCGGTAATACCGCGTTGGGTCCTATTTGTAACACCCCGGATATGATTTACCTAATATGTAATCCAACTCTTGCCATTTCCGGCGTTAAGTTATTTTATTTTCTCGGGTTCGGGTTTTTGTCTCCGTGTATTGTTGTTGTTGTCTTGCATCTCATATCATGTCATCATGTGCATTGCATTTGCATACGTGGTCGTCTCATGCATCCGAGCATTTTCCCCGTTGTCCGTTTTGCATTCCGGCGGTCTGTTCTCCTCCGGTGGTCATTTCTACCTTTCTTTCGTAGTGGTGGAGTGTTGTAACACCCCAGCTATGATTTACCTAATATGTAATCCAACTCTTGCCGTTTCCGGCGTTAAGTTATTTTATTTTCTCGGGTTCGGGTTTTTGTCTCCGTGTGTTGTTGTTGTTGTTGTTGTCTTGCATCTCATATCATGTCATCATGTGCATTGCATTTGCATACGTGGTCGTCTCATGCATCTGAGCATTTTCCCCGTTGTCCGTTTTGCATTCCGGCGCTCCGTTCTCCTCCGGTGGTCATTTCTACCTTTCTTTCGTGTGTGGGGGTTAAACATTCTGGATTGGACCGAGATTTGCCAAGCGGCCTTGGTTTAGTACCGGTAGACCGCCTGTCAAGTTTCGTACCATTTGGACTTCGTTTGATGCTCCAATGGTTAACCGAGGGACCGAAAAGGCCTCGTGTGTGTTGCAGACCAACACCCCCCAATTTGGCCCAAAACCCACCAAAACCCTCTCCATCATCTAGAGAGTTCGATCACGATCGCGTGGCCGAAAACCGCACCTCATTTGGACACTCCTAGCTCCCTCTATGCCTATAAATATCTCCCCCCATTCGAAATCATGGGTGAAACCCTAGTCGCCTCCCACCTCTCGCTGCCGGATGCGTCCGCTCGGGCCGGACACGTCCGACCCAGCCGCCGCCGCCGCCACCACGTGTCCGCCTCCCATTCGCCGCGCCGCCGCCCCACTTCGTCGCCGCGCCGGCCCGGGAGGCTCAAGCGAGGCCCCCGCGGCCCAGTCGCCTCACCCCGCCGCTCGGCTCCTCCCGCCGCCGTCTTGCTCGAAGCCGGCCGCCTCCGGCCGCCAACTCCGGTGACCTCGCTGTCCCGTCGCGCCCGGCCGGCGTCCGCCTCGCCTCGCCGTCTCCTGCCGCGGCCGACCCCCGCCTCTGCCGTCCACCTCGTCTCCGGTGGAGATCCGGCCGGCCGCTCCTCCGGTGAGCTCCAGCAGCCGCCTCCCCAACGTACTCCGGTGCCGACCTCGGCGAACTCCGATCCGCATGCTGCCCGATCTGGATCGGGATTCGGGTGAACAGTAACCCTAGATCCGGAGGATATAGTTTCTTCTAAGTCCCCGTTTTCCAGATTCAAATGCCCTTGTTCTTCGCATCGTAACTTTGCATCCGTAGATCCGTTTTGGGCATATAGCATATCAATTTGTCTCAGAGAGCACATCATTTTATCTCATTGCATCATTTTCATTTGAGTTCATCTTGATGCCCGAGATGCTGTTGGAAGAGTGCTATTTGAGATAATTGCCAGATCTGCTGCTCCATATAGCACATCATTTTTGCCATGATTAATGTGTGCATGATATGCCCCTGAGCTCTACATGTGTTTTGTTATATGCTTTGTCATCTTTCCAGAGGTGAAATCCATGTATTTTTGTGATGTGTGTGGTGACTAGCACAAGCTTGCAAAGTGGTGCTTTCGTTAATGCTGATTTCAGGGACTTAGCAATTCCACGAAGTCCTTGGACTGTTGTGATCAATATGCCATATGTTCATGTTGTTTTCTAGTGATCCGTGCCTCTTTTGAGGATGATAAGTAAGGATGTTTTGTTAATCTGGTAGTGCTCTATCCATCCATGTCTTTGTTTGCAATTATGGAGCAGCCTAGCTTGAGTCAATCGAGCTCTACCTTTTCTATTTCGTGAATCTGGGCAGATTGTCTACTTATTAGCGATTTTGCCGAGAATGTTGTAGTTGATCCGTGCATGCTATGTTGTTGTTCTTGCCATGTCTAGATTGTATAATGTGTATTCTTGATGGGTGTATGCTTAGATTGTCATGCCTTGCTCTGTAGTGAGTGTATCGAGCTCGTAAACATGCCTACTTGATATCTGATTTGCATGCTCCAGTTTTTCACTAAGTCTGTGATCTGATTATGTTTTTGCCATGTTCACATGCTTGCAATTGTATTTTCTGATCCCTTTTGGCTCAAGGTCACTAAGGGACTTTTGTTAAGCTCTTTGAGTATCTTCATGAAATTCCTTACTTTGCCATGTTAAGTTCCTGTAGCATATAGTTTTATTGCTTCAAAGTGTGCTACCTGATCTGAAATTCCGGACAAGTGTTAATTTCACTAAATCTGAGATCTGTTTACCAATTGCTCTTTTGCCATGCTTGTTTGAACCTGTTAATGGATGAATTGGCCGTAGCTCAGTGTTCATCTTTTGTTAAGCATTATGAATGGATCCCTGCCATGTATTTTGTTGCCATGTTTGGGTGTTGTAGCATGTTTAACTTGTTGCATTTAGATGGCTACTTGCTGTATATCGCAGACCGGTGCCATATTTGAATTGCTTGCCATTTCCAAACCGTGTCTCCGATTCCGGTGTTCTTTATATCGATTTCAACCGAAATCACCTCACCTTTCCAGTGGCACACTTGGATTTCCAAGTTGAGGCCAGGTTCATTCATTCCTTGTCAAATCTTGCATATGCATCACATATCGCATCCCGCATAGCATCCCATGTTTGCATCATGTTGTTTGAGCTTTGCACGTGGTTGATTGTGTCCTTTTTGCTTGTTTGTCTTGTTTGGGTAGAGCCGGGAGACGAGTTCGCTAACAAGGAGCCCGTTGAGTTTCCTTTCGAGGATCTAGTCAACTCTGACAACTTTGCAGGCAAGATGATCATACCCTCGAAATCACTTCTATCTTTGCTTGCTAGATGCTCGCTCTTTTGCTATGCCTATACTACGATGCCTATCACTTGCTTATCATGCCTCCCAAATTGCCATGTCAAACCTCTAACCCACCATGTCCTAGCAAACCGTTGATTGGCTATGTTACCGCTTTGCTCAGCCCCTCTTATAGCGTTGCTAGTTGCAGGTGAAGATTGGAGACCGTTCCTTGTTGGAACATTATTTTATTGTTGGGATATCATTATATTATCTTGTTATCTTAATGCATCTATATACTTGGTAAAGGGTGGAAGGCTCAGCCTCTCGCCTAGTGTTTTGTTCCACTCTTGCCGCCCTAGTTTCCGTCATATCAGTGTTATGTTCCCGGATTTTGCGTTCCTTACACGGTTGGGTGATAATGGGAACCCCTTGACTATTCGCCTTGAATAAAGCTCTTCCAGCAATGCCCAACCTTGGTTTTACCATTTGCCACCTAGCCTCTTTTCCCTTGGGTTTCCGGAGCCCAAGGGTCATCTTATTTAAACCCCCCTGGGCCAATGCTCCTCTGAGTGTTGGTCCGACTAAGCTGCCTGCGGGGCCACCTCGGGGCAACTTGAGGTTTGGTTTTACTCGTAGCTAGTCTCATCTGAGTGTGCCCTGAGAACGAGATATGTGCAGCTCCTATCGGGATTTGTCGGCACATTCAGGCGGTGTTGCTGGATTTGTTTTAACTTGTCGAAATGTCTTGTAACCGGGATTCCGAGTCTGATCGGGTCTTCCCGCTAGAAGGAATATCCTTCGTTGACCGTGAGAGCTTGTCATGGGATAAGTTGGGACCCCCTGCAGGGATTTGAACTTTCGAAAGCCGTGCCCGCGGTTATGGGCAGATGGGAATTTGTTAATGTCCGGTTGTAGATAACTTGAACCTTAACTTAATTAAAAGGAATCAACTGTGTGTGTTACCGTGATGGTCTCTTCTAGGCGGAGTCCGGGAAGTGAACATGGTTTTGGAGTAATGTTTGCCGCAGGTTGTTCTCTAGTTATTTGATCGCGCTTTTCCTTCTCTTCTCGCTCTCATTTGCGAATAGGTTAGCCACCATATATGCTAGTCGCTTGCTACATCTCCACTTATTACCTTGCCTTACCTACAAGCTTAAATAGTCTTGATCGCGAGGGTGCGAGATTGCTGAGTCCCTGTGGCTCACAGATTACTTCCAAACCAGATGCAGGGCCTGATGACTCCGTTCCAGATGACGCGCTTGAGCTCAAGTGGGAGTTTGACGAGGACTCACTCCGTTACTATGTGTCTTTCCCTGATGATTAGTAGTGGTGCCTAGTTGGGGCGATCGGGACCGTGTCACATGTTGGATTGATCTTTTATTTTGGCACCGTAGTCGGGCCATGAGTGATTGGATGATGTAATGCTATTTATGTACTTTGTTTGACGTGGCGAGTGTAAGCCAACTATGTACCTTCCCCTTTTATTATCTATATTACATGGGATGTTGTGAAGATTGCCTTACTTGCGACATTGCTTTCAATGCGGTTATGCCTCTAGTCGTGCTTCGACACGTAGGAGATATAGCCGCATCGAGGGCGTTACAAGTTGGTAATCAGAGCCTTCCCCGACCTTAGGAGCCCCCACTGCTTGATCGTTTTTAGCAGCCGAGTTGAGTCTAGAAAAAAATGTTTTGAGTCATTTAGGAATTATATATCAGCGAGTTTAGGAATTCTTTTTACTCCCCAGTCCCTTCATCGCTCTGGTAAGGCATCCTGACGTAGAGTTTTGACTCTTCTCTTCTCAAATTTCACTAAATTTTTTAGGATCACGCGGGTATCTTGGAATCGTTCCGATGGATTTGTGACGAGAACTTTGTTCTTTGTGCCTCCTGTCATTTAGGGGTTGTGGCAGTGTCCCGGGGAGTTGAGCTCCGAGGTGTTGTCGTCACAATTTTATCGTTGTAGTTCTGGAATACCTGCGTTTAGTTCGCCGACATCGAAACTCTCTTTTATGCAGTCGTTGGTGAGATAACCTCGACGCCACCCAGTACTGGGGCGGGAGTTCGGGAGTATTGCCATAACTTGTATAACACATGCTTTTCGAAGGTTGAGGTAGATGGTTTCCGAAGTTTTTCTCGGTTATGTGTTGAAGGATGGATACAGCTGGATGTAGGATTTGCTAGATTTGGGTGAGATATTATGCTTCCCCTGTATCCCCAACACCTGATTGCATAACCGGAAAGGTTCGGGAGTTTCATAGGTGGGAATTCTAGTAGCTCTAGCTCTTCTTCCACGGATATTTGGTTTGAGATTGGGATTTCTTACCGAGTATTCATTCTTGATCCGTACCTTGTTGATTTATTCCTCTACCTAAATTCTAATTGGCTTCACAATTTATGGATATGTGACCATTTCAAGTGGAATGCATTCGTTCATTTTGTTCGGATGTGAAGACTATATGTTGCAATTTCAACCCGCTTGATTCAACTTCATTTTATCTGTCAATGTGCTAAAGGATGTCACCCTCTTCAGGATGGCTCCCGCTAAGAGCAGCAATCAAAATCAGAATCAGGATCCGCCGCCACCTCCTCCTCCTTCGGAGGCATGGCAAGTTGTGATGGCCGCTACCAATGCAAACGCGCAGTTGATCATGCAAATTCTTCAAGAGCGCAACCAAGAGAACCAAGGCAACCAAGGCAACAATTAGAATCACTTTGCTACACTCAACCAGTTCCTTGCTAATGGGCCAAAGACTTTCAGCAATTGTGTTGAGGCAACTGATGCTGACGACTGGCTCGTGGACTTATGCAAGCATTCCGAGTGCAGTAACATCAGGCCTGAGGACTTTGTCAAGTTCGCTTCCTTCCAACTCAAAGACCAAGCTGCAGAATGGTTCCAGCAGTACAAGGATTCCAGAGGAGGCCGTATGATTACCTGGGATGAATTCCGTCAAGACTTCAAAGCTCATCATATTCCTCAGAGCGTGGTTGAAAGCAAGCGTGAGGAATTCCGCAACCTGAAGCAAGGCTCTTTGTCTGTCTATGACTACAACAAGTTGTTTCAGAAGCTCGCCCGCTTTGCTAAGCAGGATGTCCCTGACGAGAAGAGCATGATATACCTGTTGGGGAACGTAGCAGAAATTCAAAATTTTCCTACGTGTCACCAAGATCTATCTATGGAGAAACCAGCAACGAGGGGAAGGAGAGTGCATCTACATACCCTTGTAGATCGCTAAGCGGAAGCGTTCAAGTGAACGGGGTTGATGAAGTCGTACTCGTCGTGATTCAAATCACCGATGATCAAGTGCCGAACGCACGGCACCTCCGCGTTCAACACACGTACAGCCCGATGACGTCTCCCACGCCTTGATCCAGCAAGGAGAGAGGGAGAGGTTGAGGAAGACTCCATCCAACAGCAGCACAACGGCGTGGTGGTGATGGAGGAGCGTGGCAATCCAGCAGGGCTTCGCCAAGCACCATGGGAGAGGAGGAGGAGGAAGAGAGGCAGGGCTGCACCAACGAGAGGAGAAGTTCTCATGTGTTATGGGCAGCCCCAGGCCTCTATTTATATAGGGGAGGGAGAGGGCTGCGCCCCCATCTAGGGTTTCCCCCCCAAGGGGTGCGGCCAGCCCTAGATGGGGCTTGGGGAGGCGGCCAAGAGGGGGAGAGGAGAGGGAGGCGCACCAATATGGGCCTTAAGGCCCATATCCCTTAGGGTTTGCCCCCTTTCCACCTCTTAGGCGCCATGGGCCCTTGTGGGAGGCACACCAGCCCACTAAGGGGCTGGTCCCTCATCACTCTTAGCCCACGCAAGCCTCCGGGGTTGGTGGCCCCACTTGGTGAACCCCCGGGACCCTCCCGGTGGTCCCGGTACATTACCGATATCGCCCGAAACTTTTCCGGTGACCAAAACAGGACTTCCCATATATAAATCTTTACCTCCAGACCATTCCGGAACTCCTCGTGACGTCCGGGATCTCATCCGGGACTCCGAACAACATTCGGTAACAAGCTTCCTTTATAACCCTAGCGTCATCGAACCTTAAGTGTGTAGACCCTACGGGTTCGGGAGACATGCAGACATGACCGAGACGTTCTCCGGTCAATAACCAACAGCGGGATCTGGATACCCATGATGGCTCCCACATGTTCCACGATGATCTCATCGGATGAACCACGATGTCAAGGACTTAATCAATCCCGTATTCAATTCCCTTTGTCTATCGGTATGTTACTTGCCCGAGACTCGATCGTCGGTATCCAATACCTTGTTCAGTCTCGTTACCGGCAAGTCACTTTACTCGTTCCGTAACACATCATCCCGTGATCAACTCCTTGGTCACATTGCGCATATGATGATGTCCTACCGAGTGGGCCCAGAGATACCTCTCCGTTTACACGGAGTGACAAATCCCAGTCTCGATCCGCATAAAACAATAGATACTTTCGGAGATACCTGTAGTGCACCTTTATAGTCACCCAGTTAGGTTGTGACGTTTGATACACCCAAAGCACTCCTACGGTATCCAGGAGTTACACGCTCTCATGGTCGAAGGAAGAGATACTTGACATTGGCAAAGCTCTAGCAAACGAACTACACGATCTTTGTGCTAGGCTTAGGATTGGGTCTTGTCCATCACATCATTCTCCTAATGATGTGATCCCGTTATCAACGACATCCAATGTCCATGGTTAGGAAACCGTAACCATCTGTTGATCAACGAGCTAGTCAACTAGAGGCTTACTAGGGACATATTGTGGTCTATGTATTCACACGTGTATTACGATTTCCGGATAATACAGTTATAGCATGAATAAAAGACTATTATCATGAACAAAGAAATATAATAATAATCAATTTATTATTGCCTCTAGGGCATATTTCCAACAGTCTCCCACTTGCACTAGAGTCAATAATCTAGTTCACATCACCATGTGATTAACACTGACAGGTCACATCACCATGTGACCAACATCCAAAGAGTCTTGGGTTTGATCATGTTGCTTGTGAGAGAGGTTTTTAGTCAACGGGTCTGAACCTTTCAGATCCGTGTGTGCTTTACAAATCTCTATGTCATCTCCTAGATGCAGCTACCACGCTCTATTTGGAGCTATTCCAAATAACTGTTCTACTTGGAGCTATTCTAAATTGTTGCTCCATTATACGTATCCGGTATCTCTACTTAGAGCTATCCGGATAGGTGTTAAGCTTGCATCGTCGTAACTCTTTACGTCGAACTCTTTATCACCTCCATAACCGAGAAAATTCCTTAGTTCACTAGTTACTAAGGATAACTTTGACCGCTGTACTGTGATCCATTCTTGGATCACTCTTGTACCCCTTGACTGACTCATGGCAAGGCACACTTCAGGTGCGGTACACAGCATAGCATACTGTAGAGCCTACGTCTAAAGCATAGGGGACGACCTTCGTCCTTTCTCTCTTTTCTGCCGAGGTCGAGCTTTAAGTCTTAACTTCGTACCTTACAACTCAGGCAAGAACTTCTTCTTTGACTGATCCATCTTGAACACCTTCAAGATCATGTTAAGTTATGTGCTCATTTGAAAGTAGTATTAAGCATTTTGATCTATCCTTATAGATCTTGATGCTCAATGTTCAAGTAGCTTAATCCAGGTTTTCTATTGAAAAACACCTTTCAAATAACCCTATATGCTTTCTAGAAATTCTACATCATTTCTGATCAACATATACTCATCAGAAATTCTATAGTGCTCCCACTCACTTCTTTGGAAATATAAGTTTCTCATGAACTTTGTATAGACCCAAAATCTTTGATCATCTTATCAAAGCGTACATTCCAACTCCGAGATGCTTACTCCAGTCCTCAGAAGGATTGCTGGAGCTTTGCATACTTATTAGCATCTTTCAGGATTGACAAAACCTTCCAGTTGTATCATATACAACCTTTCCTCAAAATCGTCGAGGAAACAATGTTTTGACATCCTATCTGCAAGATTTCATAAATAATGCAGTGATCGCTAACATAATTCTAACAGACTCTTAGCATCGCTACGAGTGAGAAAATCTCACCGTAGTCAACTCCTTGAACTTGTCAGAAAACATCTTAACGACAAGTCGAGCTTTCTTAATGGTGACATTTACCATCATTGTCCGTCTTCCTTTTTAAAATCCATCTGTACTCAACAGCCTTACGACCATCAAGTAGTTCTTCCAAAGTCTACACTTTGTTTTCATACATGGATCCTCTCTCGGATTATATGGCCTCAAGCTATTTATTGGAATCCAGGCCCACCATCGCTTCTCCATAGCTTGTAGGTTCATTGTTGTCTAGCAACATGACTTCCAAGACATGATTACTGTACCACTCTGAAGTAGTACGTATCCTTGTCACCCTACGAGGTATGACAGTGACTTGATCCGAAACTTCATGATCACTATCATAAGCTTCTACTTCAATTGGTGTAGGTGCCACAGGAACAACTTCCTGTGCCCTGCTACACACTTGTTGAAGTGACGGTTCAATAACCTCATCAAGTCTCCACCATCCTCCCATTCAACTTTCTGAGACAAACTTTTCTCGAGAAAGGACCCGATTCAAGAAACAATCCATATTGCTTTCGGATCTGAATTAGGAGGTATACCCAACTGTTTGGGTGTCCTATGAAGATGCATTTTATCCACTTTGGGTTCGAGCTTATCAACCTGAAACTTTTTCACATAAGCATCGCAGCCCCAAACCTTTAAGAAACGACAACTTAGGTTTCTCTAAACCATAATTCATACGGTGTCATTTCAACGGAATTACGTGGTGCCCTATTTAAAGTGAATGTGGTTGTCTCTAATGCCTAACCCATGAACAATAGTGGTAATTCGATAAGAGACATCATGGTATGCATCATATCCAATAGGGTGCAGTTATGATGTTCGGACACACCATCATACTATGGTGTTCCAGGCTGTATTAATTGCGAAACAATTTCCACAATGTCTTAATTGTGTGCCAAAACCCGTAACTCAGATATTCATCTCTATGATTATATCATAGACATTTTATCCTCTTGTCACAATGATCTTCTACTTCACTCTGAAATTACTTGAACCATTCAATAATTCAGACTTGTGTTTCATCAAGTAAATATATTCAACATCTACTCGAATCATCTGTGAAGTAAGAACATAACGATATTCACTGCATGCCTCAGCACTCATTGGACTGCACACATCAAAATGTGTTACTTCCAACGAGTTGCTGTCTTGTTCCGTCTTACTAAAATGAGGCTTTCAGTCATCTTGCCCATGTGGTATGATTTGCATGTCTCAAGTGATTCAAAATCAAGTGAGTCCAAACGATCCATCTGCATGGAGTTTCTTCATGCGTATACACCAATAGACGTGGTTCGCATGTCTCAAACTTTTCAAAAATGAGTGAGTCCAAAGATCCATCAACATGGAGCTTTTTCATGCGTTTTATACCAATATGACTTACATGGCAGTGCCACAAGTAAGTGGTACTATCATTACTATCTTATATCTTTTGGCATGAAAATGTGTATCACTACGATCGAGATTCAATAAACCATTCAGGTTTAATACTAATCTTGATGGTAGAGGGAGCGTGCGATGTTTGATCACATCAACCTTGGAAATACTTCCAACACATATCGTCAGCTCACCTTTAGCTAGTCTCCGTTTATTCCGTAGCTCTTTTATTTCGAGTTACTAACACTTAGTAACCGAACCGGTATCTAATACCCTGGTGCTACTAGGAGTACTAGTAAAGTACGCATCAACACAATGTATATCCAATATACTTCTATCGACCTTGCGAGCCTTCTCATCTACCAAGTATCTAGGGTAATTCTGCTCCAGTGGTTGTTCCCTTTATTACAGAAGCACTTAGTCTCGGGTTTGGGTTCAACCTTGGGTTTCTTCAGTAGAGCAGCAGCTGAATTGCCGTTTCATGAAGTATCCCTTTGTTCCCTTGCCCTTCTTGAAACTAGTGGTTTCACCAACCATCAACAATTGATGCTCCTTCTTGATTTCTACTTTCGCGGTGTCAAACATCGCGAATACCTCAAGGATCATCATATCTATCCCTGATATGTTATAGTTCATCACGAAGCTCTAGCAGCTTGGTGGCAATGACTTTGGAGAAACATCACTATCTCATTTGGAAGATCAATTCCCACTCGATTCAAGTGATTATTGTACTCAGATAATCTGAGCACAAGCTCAACGATTGAGGTTTTCTCCCTTAGTTTGCAGGTTAAGAAAAATCGTCGGAGGTCTTATACCTCTTGACGTGGGCACGAGCCTGAAATCCCAATTTCAGCCCTCGAAACATCTCATATGTTCCGCGACATTTCGAAAACGTCTTTGGTGCCTGTACTCTAAACCATTTAACTGAACTATCACGTAGTTATCAAAACGTGTATGTCCGATGTTCGCAACATCCACAAACGACGTTTGGGGTTCAGCACACTGAGCAGTGCATTAAGGACATAAGCTTTCTACTGTCCGCATAATTGCTACTATCAACTTTCAACTATATTTTCTCTAGGAACATATCTAAAACAGTAGAACTAAAGCGCGAGCTACGACATAATTTGCAAAAGGTCTTTTGACTATGTTCAAGATAATTAAGTTCATCTTATGAACTCCCACTCAGATAGACATCCCTCTGGTCATCTAAGTGATTACATGATCCGAGTCAACTAGGACGTGTCCGATCATCACGTGAGACGGACTAGTCATCATCGGTGAACATCTTCATGTTGATCGTATCTGCTATACGACTCATGCTCGACCTTTCGGTCTCCGTGTTCCGAGGCCATGTCTGTACATGCTAGGCTCGTCAAGTTAACCCTAAGTGTTTTCGCTGTGTAAAACTGTCTTACACCCGTTGTATGTGAACGTAAGAATCCATCACACCCGATCATCACGTGGTGCTTAGAAGCGACGAACTGTAGCAACAGTGCACAGTTAGGGGAGAACACTTCTTGAAATTTTGTAAGGGATCATCTTATTTACTACCGTCGTCCTAAGTAAACAAGATGCATAAACATGATAAACATCACATGCAATCAAATAGAGTAGTGACATGATATGGCCAATATCATATAGCTCCTTTGATCTTCATCTTCGGGGCTCCATGATCATCTTGTCACCGGCATGACACCATGATCTCCATCATCATGATCTCCATCATCGTGTCTTCATGAAGTTGTCACGCCAACGACTACTTCTACTTCTATGACTAACGCGTTTAGCAATAAAGTAAAGTAGTTTACATGGCGTTCTTCAATGACACGCAGGTCATACAATAAATAAAGACAACTCCTATGGCTCCTGCTGGTTGTCATACTCATCGACATGCAAGTCGTGAATCCTATTACAAGAACATGATCAATCTCATACATCACATATCATTCATCACATTCTTCTTGGCCATATCACATCACAAAGCATACCCTGCAAAAACAAGTTAGACGTCCTCTAATTGTTGTTGCATGTTTTACATGGCTGCTATGGGTTTCTAGCAAGAACGTTTCTTACCTACGCAAAACCACAACGTGATATGCCAATTGCTATTTACCCTTCATAAGGACCCTTTTCATCGAATCCGTTCCGACTAAAGTGGGAGAGACTGGCACCCGCTAGCCACCTTATGCACCAAGTGCATGTCAATCGGTGGAACCTGTCTCACGTAAGAGTACGTGTAAGGTCGGTCCGAGCCGCTTCATCCCACAATACCGTCGAAACTAGATTGGACTAGTAACGGTAAGCATATTGAACAACATCAACGCCCACAACTACTTTGTGTTCTACTCGTGCAAAGAATCTACGCAATAGACCTAGCTCATGTTGCCACTGTTGGGGAACATAGCAGAAATTCAAAATTTTCCTACGTGTCACCAAGATCTATCTATGGAGAAACCAGCAACGAGGGGAAGGAGAGTGCATCTACATACCCTTGTAGATCGCTAAGAGGAAGCGTTCAAGTGAACGGGGTTGATGAAGTCGTACTCGTCGTGATTCAAATCACCGATGATCAAGTGCCGAACGCACGACACCTCCGCGTTCAACACACGTACAACCCGATGACGTCTCCCACGCCTTGATCCAGCAAGGAGAGAGGGAGAGGTTGAGGAAGACTCCATCCAACAGCAGCACAACGGCGTGGTGGTGATGGAGGAGCGTGGCAATCCAGCAGGGCTTCGCCAAGCACCATGGGAGAGGAGGAGGAGGAAGAGAGGCAGGGCTGCACCAACGAGAGGAGAAGTTCTCATGTGTTATGGGCAGCCCCAGGCCTCTATTTATATAGGGGAGGGAGAGGGCTGCGCCCCCATCTAGGGTTTCCCCCCCAAGGGGTGCGGCCAGCCCTAGATGGGGCTTGGGGAGGCGGCCAAGAGGGGGAGAGGAGAGGGAGGCGCACCAATATGGGCCTTAAGGCCCATATCCCTTAGGGTTTGCCCCCTTTCCACCTCTTAGGCGCCATGGGCCCTTGTGGGAGGCGCACCAGCCCACTAAGGGGCTGGTCCCTCATCACTCTTAGCCCACGCAAGCCTCCGGGGTTGGTGGCCCCACTTGGTGAACCCCCGGGACCCTCCCGGTGGTCCCGGTACATTACCGATATCGCCCGAAACTTTTCCGGTGACCAAAACAGGACTTCCCATATATAAATCTTTACCTCCAGACCATTCCGGAACTCCTCGTGACGTCCGGGATCTCATCCGGGACTCCGAACAACATTCGGTAACAAGCTTCCTTTATAACCCTAGCGTCATCGAACCTTAAGTGTGTAGACCCTATGGGTTCGGGAGACATGCAGACATGACCGAGACGTTCTCCGGTCAATAACCAACAGCGGGATCTGGATACCCATGATGGCTCCCACATGTTCCACGATGATCTCATCGGATGAACCACGATGTCAAGTACTTAATCAATCCCGTATTCAATTCCCTTTGTCTATCGGTATGTTACTTGCCCGAGACTCGATCGTCGGTATCCAATACCTTGTTCAATCTCGTTACCGGCAAGTCACTTTACTCGTTCTGTAACACATCATCCCGTGATCAACTCCTTGGTCACATTGCGCATATGATGATGTCCTACCGAGTGGGCCCAGAGATACCTCTCCGTTTACACGGAGTGACAAATCCCAGTCTCGATCCGCATAAAACAATAGATACTTTCGGAGATACCTGTAGTGCATCTTTATAGTCACCCAGTTACGTTGTGACGTTTGATACACCCAAAGCACTCCTACGGTATCCAGGAGTTACACGCTCTCATGGTCGAAGGAAGAGATACTTGACATTGGCAAAGCTCTAGCAAACGAACTACACGATCTTTGTGCTAGGCTTAGGATTGGGTCTTGTCCATCACATCATTCTCCTAATGATGTGATCCCGTTATCAACGACATACAATGTCCATGGTTAGGAAACCGTAACCATCTGTTGATCAACGAGCTAGTCAACTAGAGGCTTACTAGGGACATATTGTGGTCTATGTATTCACACGTGTATTACGATTTCCGGATAATACAATTATAGCATGAATAAAAGACTATTATCATGAACAAAGAAATATAATAATAATCAATTTATTATTGCCTCTAGGGCATATTTCCAACAATACCAGTTCAGGGGTGGTCTTAGAGAAGAAATCCAGCTAGCTCTTGTTCTCTTTGAGCCCTTGAGGTACGATGAGTTCTACAACATGGCATTGAAGCAAGAGGCTGCTCAACTGAGGTGTGATGCTTCCAAGAAGCGAGCCAGAGATGCTACTCCTTCTTCCTCTACTCAAGTGGCCAAGCAGCAGAAGTATTGGCTTCCTCCTCCTCTGTTTTGTCAGCCGTATCAGAAGAGCAAAGGTGGCAGTGGATCTTCCCACCCACCCAACCCTGGCTTTCAGAACAAGTCTTCGTCTCAAGCTCCAAGATCGAGTGCTCCGTATCACCGTCCGCTTTCAGAGGTCACGTGCAACAAGTGCCAACAGAAGGGTCACTATGCCAACAAGTGCTTCCATCAGAGGCGTCTCCCTCCTCCTCCTCCTGTGAGATCGGCAAGTACAGCTGTGGTCAAGCATAACCCCAAGCACGCCAAGGTCAACATGCTGAATGCAACTCAGGCAGAGGACTCGTCAGATGTCATCATGGGTAACCTTCCTGTTAACGATATTCCAGCTAAAGTACTTTTTGACTCTGGTGCATCGCATTCCTTCATGTCATTCCCATTTGCATCGGAGAACAATTTTAGTACTAAGGCATTGCCTAGAGCTATGCAAGTCATCTCTCCGGCTAAGCGTCTGAGTTCTAGTATGATGATTCCGGATATTTCTATCATGATGGGTGATTTCAAGTTTCTGGCTTCTCCAATGGTTCTTGGTAATTCGGATATTGATCTTATTCTCGGGATGGATTGGCTTTCTAAGCACAAGGCTCAGCTTGATTGTGCAGCCAGGCAGATTCAATTGACTCATTCGTCTGAGGATGTTATTGTCTTTGCCGCTCGGGATAATACCATCCGTCTGTTTTCTCTCAATGAGAAGGGTGAACTGGATGCCATCTCGCAAATTCCAGTCGTTTGCGAATATCAAGACGTCTTTCTAGAAGAGCTTCCAGGAATGCCTCCGCACCGGCCAGTTGAATTCATCATCGATCTTGAGCCTGGCACGGAACCAGTGTGCAAACATCCTTATAAGCTCGGACCTGAAGAGTTGAAGGAGCTGAAGAAGCAACTCGATATTCAAGAGAGTATGGGTCTCATCCGACCTAGTTCTTCTCCATGGGGTTGTGGAGTTCTTTTTGTGAAGAAGAAGGATGGAACGGACCGACTTTGTGTTGACTACCGTCCATTGAACAAGAAGACTATCAAGAACAAGTACCCACTTCCCAACATCAACGAGCTGTTTGAACAACTCAAAGGTGCCCAAGTATTCTCCAGGCTTGATCTTCGTATGGGTTATCACCATATTCGAATCCATGAACAAGATATTCCCAAGATGGCTTTCAGGACAAGCTATGGTTCATATGAATACACTGTCATGTCTTTTGGCCTCGTTAATGCTCCTCCGACTTTCTCTCGCATGATGAACTTCATCTTCAATGCCTACACCAATGACTTCGTTTTGGTCTATCTCGATGACATTCTGGTCTTTTCGAAGAACAAGGGAGATCACGCCAAGCACTTGCGTTTGGTGCTCGATAAGCTCAGGGAACACCGGTTCTACGCCAAGTTCTCAAAGTGCGAATTTTGGCTCGATGAGGTTCTTTATCTTGGGCATATCATCTCTGCCAAGGGCATTGCGGTGAATCCTGAGAAGGTGTCTGCAATTGTGAATTGGGAACCACCTCAGAACGTGAAGCAACTCCGTAGCTTCCTCGGTCTGGCAAGCTACTGTCGAAGGTTCGTGGAGAACTTTTCAAAGATCACGAAGCCCCTTTCAAACCTTCTCCAGAAGCACGTCAAGTACGTTTGGTCTCCGGAATGTGACATCGCTTTCAACACTTTGAAAGAGAAATTGGTCACTACTCCAGTTCTGACTCCTCCTGATGAATCCAAACCGTTCGAGGTCTTCTGCGATGCCTCTCTCCAAGGTCTTGGTGTAGTGTTGATGCAGGAAAAGAAAGTTGTGGCTTATACCTCTCGCCAGTTGAAGCCCACCGAGAAGAACTACCCCACTCATGACCTCGAGTTGGCGGCATTTGTGCATGCTCTTTTGACTTGGAGACATCTCTTATTGGGAAGAAAAGTGGACATTTTCACTGACCACAAGAGTCTCAAGTACATCTTCACTCAGCCTATTCTCAACCTCAGGCAGACTCGATGGGTCGAAATGATTCAAGAGTATAATCCGAGTATCGAGTATACTCCAGGCAAGGCCAATGTGATTGCTGATGCATTGAGCAGGAAGGCTTATTGCAACAGTCTGATTCTCAAGCCTTATCAACCCGAGCTTTGTGAAGCTTTCCGCAAACTTAATCTGCAAGTTGTTCCTCAAGGTTTCCTCACCAACCTTCAAGTCTCTCCTACCTTGGAAGACCAGATTCGCCAAGCTCAGCTTCTTGATGCTATGGTGAAGAAGGTGAAGATTGGGATTGCCAAGAGTCAACCCAAGTACAAGTGCTACCGCCTTATACTCTCTTCTTCGAGGATCGTATTGTTGTGCCCAAAGGTGATCTTCGTAAGGTTATCATGAATGAGGCTCACAATTCACTCCTCTCCATCCACCCTGGGAGCACGAAGATGTATCAGGACCTCAAGCAGGCTTATTGGTGGACTCGAATGAAGCGAGAGATTGCTCAATTCGTGGATGAGTGTGATGTTTGCAGAAGAGTGAAGGCAGAACACCAAAGGCCATCTGGTCTCCTCGAACCTCTTGCCATTCCAGAATGGAAGTTTGACCACATTGATATGGACTTCGTGACTGGGTTTCCAAAGTCCAAGCGTGGCAATGATGCTATATTCGTTGTCATTGACAAACTCACTAAAGTGGCGCACTTTCTGCCTATCAAAGAGTCTATCACTGCAGCTCAATTGGCGAAGCTGTATACCTCTCGGATTGTCTCTCTGCACAGTATTCCACATGTGATCTCTTCAGACCGTGCCAACATCTTTACCTCCAAGTTTTGGGATTCTTTTCAGAAGGTCATGGGCGCCAACATCCGCTTCAGCACTGCTTTCCATCCTCAAACTAGCGGTCAAGTCGAGTGTGTCAATCAGATTCTTGAAGATATGCTCAGGGCTTGCGTGATCTCCTTCGGCATGAAGTGGGAGGATTGTCTTCCATATTCTGAATTCTCCTACAACAACAGTTTTCAAGCAAGTTCGGGCAAGGCCCCATTCGAAATCCTGTATGGCAGGAAGTGCCGTACCCCTCTCAACTGGTCTGAAACCGGCGAACGTCAACTTCTGGGAAATGACTTAATCATAGAGGCAGAGGAAATGTGCAAAGTCATTCGAGATAACCTCAAAGCAGCGCAATCGCGCCAGAAGAGCTACTACGATAGTAAGCACCGTGATTTGGCTTTCGAGATCGGAGATGATGTTTACCTCCGCGTCTCTCCTATGAAAGGTACTCGTCGCTTCGGTATCAAAGGGAAGCTTGCCCCTAGATACGTAGGACCTTTCAAGCTGGTCAGCAAGAGAGGCGATCTCGCCTATCAACTCGAGCTTCCTTCAAACTTTGCAAATGTTCACGACGTGTTCCATGTCTCTTAGCTCCGCAAGTGCTTCAAGACTCCTGATCGCACCGTCAACTTTGAAGACATTGATCTCCAAGAAGATCTCTCTTATCGTGAGAACCCCGTTGCTATTCTTGAAGAGACTGAACGCAAGACTCGCAATAAGTCAATCAAATTCCTCAAAGTCAAGTGGTCACACCATTCCGACCGTGAAGCCACCTGGGAACGCGAGGATCACCTCCGTTCTGAGTACCCGACGTTCTTCTAGTCCTAGATCTCGAGACGATATCCTTTCATAGTGGTGGAGTGTTGTAACACCCCGGATATGATTTACCTAATATGTAATCCAACTCTTGCCGTTTCCGGTGTTAAGTTATTTTATTTTCTCGGGTTCAGGTATTTGTCTCCGTGTGTTGTTGTTGTTGTCTTGCATCTCATATCATGTCATCATGTGCATTGCATTTGCATACGTGGTCGTCTCATGCATCCGAGCATTTTCCCCATTGTCCGTTTTGCATTCTGGCGCTCCGTTCTCCTCCGGTGGTCATTTCTACATTTCTTTCGTGTGTGGGGGTTAAACATTTCCGGATTGGACCGCGACTTGCCAAGCGGCCTTGGTTTACTACCGTAGACCGCCTGTTAAGTTTCGTACCATTTGGACTTCGTTTCATGCTCCAACGATTAACCGAGGGACCGAAAAGGCCTCGTGTGTGTTGCAGCCCAACACCCCTCCAATTTGGCCCAAAACCCACCAAAACCCTCTCCATCATCTAGAGCGTTTGATCACGATCGCGTGGCCGAAAACCGCACCTCATTTGGACACTCCTAGCCCCCTCTATGCCTATAAATATCTCCCCATTCGAAATCACGGGTGAAACCCTAGTCACCTCCCACCTCTCGCCGCCGGACGCGTCCGCTCGAGCCGGACACGTCCGACCCAGCCGCCGCCGCCACGTGTCCGCCTCCCATTCGCCGTGCCGCCGCCCCACTTCGTCGCCGCACCGGCCCGGGAGGCCCAGGCGAGGCCCCCGCGGCCCAGTCGCCTCGCCCCGCCGCCCGGCTCCTCCCGCCGCCGTCTTGCTCGAAGCCGTCCGCCTCCGGCCGCCAGGTCGGGCGACCTCGCCGTCCCGTTGCTCCCGGCCGGCGTCCGCCTCGCCTCGCCGTCTCCTGCCGCGGCCGACCCCGCCTCCGCCGTCCACCTCGTCTCCGGTGGAGATCCGGCCGGCCGCTCCTCCGGTGAGCTCCGACAGCCGCCTCCCCGATGTACTCCGGCGCCGACCTCGGCGAACTCCGATCCGCGCGCCGCCCGATCTGGATCCGGATCCGGGTGAATAGTAACCCTAAATCTGGAGGGTATAATTTCTTCTAAGTCCCCATTTTCCAGATTCAAATCCCTTGTTCTTCGCATCGTAACTTTGCATCCGTAGATCCGTTTTGGGCATATAGCATATCAAAATGTTCGTCTCAGAGAGCACATCATTTCATCTCATTGCATCATTTTCATTTGAGTTCATCTTGATGCCCGAGATGCTGTTGGAAGAGTGCTATTTGAGATAATTGCCAGATCTGCTGCTCCATATAGCTATTTGTCATTTTTGCCATGATTAATGTGTGCATGATATGCCCCTGAGCTCTACATGTGTTTTGTTATATGCTTTGTCATCTTTCCAGAGGTGCAATCCATGTATTTTTGTGATGTGTGTGGTGACTAGAACAAGCTTGCAAAGTGGTGCTTTCGTTAATGCTGATATCAGGGACTTAGCAATTCCACTAAGTCCTTGGACAGTTTTGATCAATATGCCATATGTTCATGTTGTTTCCTAGTGATCCGTGCCTCTTTTGAGGATGATAAGTAAGGATGTTTTGTTAATCTGGTAGTGCTCTATCCATCCATGTCTTTGTTTGCAATTATGGAGCAGCCTAGCTTGAGTCAATTGAGCTCTACTTTTTCTATTTCGTGAATCTGGGCAGATTGTCTACTTGTTAGCGATTTTGCCGAGGATGTTGTAGTTGATCTGTGCATGCTATGTTGTTGTTCTTGCCATGTCTAGCTTGTATAATGTGTATTCTTGATGGGTGTATGCTTAGATTGTCATGCCTTGCTCTGTAGTGAGTGTATCGAGCTCGTAAACATGCCTACTTGATATCTGATTTGCATGCTCCAGTTTTTCACTAAGTCTGTGATATGATTATGTTTTTGCCATGTTCACATGCTTGCAATTGTATTTTCTGATCCCTTCTGGCTCAAGGTCACTAAGGGACTTTTGTTAAGCTCTTTGAGTATCTCCATGCCATGCCTTGCTTTGCCATGTTAAGTTCCTATAGCATATAGTTTTATTGCTTCAAAGTGTGCTACCTGATCTGAAATTCCGGACAAGTGTTAATTTCACTAAGTCTGAGATCTGTTTACCAATTGCTCTTTTGCCATGCTTGTTTGAACCTGTTAATGGATGAATTGGCCGTAGCTCAGTGTTCATCTTTTGTTAAGCATTATGAATGGATCCCTGCCATGTATTTTTTTGCCATGTTTGGGTGCTGTAGCATGTTTAACTTGTTGCATTTAGATGGCTACTTGCTGTATATCACAGACCGGTGCCATATTTGAATTGCTTGCCATTTCCAAACCGTGTCTCCGATTCCGGTGTTCTTTATATCGATTTCAACCGAAATCAGCTCACCTTTCCAGTGGCACACTTGGATTTCCAAGTTGAGGCCAGGTTCATTCATTCCTTGTCAAATCTTGCATATGCATCACATATCGCATCCCGCATAGCATCCCATGTTTGCATCATGTTACTTGAGCTTTGCACGTGGTTGATTGTGTCCTTTTTGCTTGTTTGTCTTGTTTGGGTAGAGCCGGGAGACGAGTTCGCTAACGAGGAGCCCGTTGAGTTTGCTTTCGAGGATCCAGTCAACTCTGACAACTTTGCAGGCAAGATGATCATACCCTCGAAATCACTTCTATCTTTGCTTGCTAGATGCTCGCTCTTTTGCTATGCCTATGCTACGATGCCTACCACTTGATTATGATGCCTCCCAAATTGCCATGTCAAACCTCCAACCCACCATGTCCTAGCAAACCGTTGATTGGCTATGTTACCGCTTTGCTCAGCCCCTCTTATAGCATTGCTAGTTGCAGGTAAAGATTGGAGACCGTTCCTTGTTGGAACATTATTTTCTTGTTGGGATATCATTATATTATCTTGTTATCTTAATGCATCTATATAATTGGTAAAGGGTGGAAGGCTCGGCCTCTCGCCTAGTGTTTTGTTCCACTCTTGCTGCCCTAGTTTCCGTCATATCGGTGTTATGTTCCCGGATTTTGCGTTCCTTACGCGGTTGGGTGATAATGGGAACCCCTTGACTGTTCACCTTGAATAAAGCTCTTCCAGCAATGCCCAACCTTGGTTTTACCATTTGCCACCTAGCCTCTTTTCCCTTGGGTTTCCGGAGCCCAAGGGTCATCTTATTTAAACCCCCCTGGGCCAGTGCTCCTCTGAGTGTTGGTCCGACTGAGCTGCCTGCGGGGCCACCTCGGGGCAACTTGAGGTTTGGTTTTACTCGTAGCTAGTCTCATCTGAGTGTGCCCTGAGAACGAGATATGTGCAGCTCCTATCGGGATTTGTCGGCACATTCAGGCGGTGTTGCTGGATTTGTTTTAACTTGTCGAAATGTCTTGTAACCGGGATTCCGAGTCTGATCGGGTCTCCCCGCTAGAAGGAATATCCTTCGTTGACCGTGAGAGCTTGTCATGGGCTAAGTTGGGACACCCTGCAGGGATTTGAACTTTCGAAAGCCGTGCCCGCGGTTATGGGCAGATTGGAATTTGTTAATGTCCGGTTGTAGATAACTTGAACCTTAACTTAATTAAAAGGAATCAACTGTGTGTGTTACCATGATGGTCCCTTCTCGGCAGAGTCCGGGAAGTGAACACGGTGTTGGAGTAATGTTTGCCGCAGGTTATTCTCTAGTTATTCGATCACACTTTTCCTTCTCTTCTCGCTCTCATTTGCGAATAGGTTAGCCACCATATATGCTAGTCGCTTGCTACAGCTCCACTTATTACCTTGCCTTACCTACAAGCTTAAATAGTCTTGATCGCGAGGGTGCGAGATTGCTGAGTCCCTGTGGCTCATAGATTACTTCCAAACCAGATGCAGGGCCTGATGAATCCATTCAAGATGACGCGCTTGAGCTCAAGTGGGAGTTCGACGAGGACTCACTCTGTTACAATGTGTCTTTCCCTGATGATCAGTAGTGGTGCCCAGTTGGGGCGATCGGGACCGTGTCGCATGTTGGGTTGATCTTTTATTTTGGCACCATAGTCGGGCCATGAGTGATTGGATGATGTAATGCTATTTATGTACTTTGTTTGACGTGGCGAGTGTAAGCCAACTATGTACCTTCCCCTTTTATTATCTATATTACATGAGATGTTGTGAAGATTGCCTTACTTGCGATAGTGCTTTCAATGCGGTTATGCCTCTAAGTCGTGCTTCAACACGTAGGAGATATAGCCGCATCGAGGGCGTTACACTATTCCCTACTAGTCTCCTCTGCGCGGCAGTGCCACTGGCTGGTGCGGCAGTACCGCTGACCTAGCGGTATTACCGCCCCTCTTAGCGGTAGTACCGCCCTGTGCGGGGCTGGTTGGTGAGGGGCAACGGTTGGATTGTTGCCCCCACTATAAAAAGGGGTCCCCTTCTTCCCTTTGACCTACCTCTTCCCCCTCAAGCTCCATTTATTGCTCAAGCTCCATTAAATGCTCCAAGCTCCATTTTCACCCGATCTATCTCTCTAGCCAATCAAACTTGTTGATTTGCTCGGGAGTGGTTGAGAAGGCCCCGATCTACACTTCCACCAAGGGATTTTTGATTCCCCCACTCATCCCTAGCGGATCTTGTTACTCTTGGGTGTTTGAGCACCCTAGACGGTTGAGGTCACCACGGAGCCATAGTCCATTGTGGTGAAGCTTCGTGGTTTTGTTGGGAGCCTCCGATTAAGTTGTGGAGATTTCCCCAACCTTGTTTGTAAAGGTTCGGTTGCCGCCTTCAAGGGCACCAATAGTGGAATCACGGCATCTCGCATTGTGTGAGGGCGTGAGGAGAATATGGTGGCCCTAGTGGCTTCTTGGGGAGCATTGTGCCTCCACACCGCTCTAACGGAGACGTACTTCCCCTCAAAATTAAGGAACTTCGGTAACACATCCTCGTCTTTACCGGATCTACTCTTGGTTATCTCTCACCTTTACTTGTGCAAGCTCTTTAGTGTTACTTCTCTTGCTTGCTTGTATTCTTGTTGTTATTGCATCATATAGGTTGCTCACCTAGTTGCACATCTAGACAACCTACTTTGATGCAAAGTTTAATTTGGTAAAGAAAAGTAAAAATTGGTAGTTGCCTATTCACCCCCCTCTAGTCAACCATATCGACCCTTTCAATTGGTATCAGAGCCTCGTCTCTTTATTAAGGACTTTACTGTCCAAAGAGTATGGTTGATACTGTAGACGGTGTGGAGGAACACTCCGGCGTGAATCCGATCTCGTCTACGGGCGATGGGGGAACCTCGGTCTCTCGTGAGGAGTTCAATGTGGCCTTGGAGACATTGAAAACCTCCATGACGACCGAAGTTGAAAGCATGTTTACTAAATTTCTTGAGGGGCTTAAACTATCCACCGCACCATTAAAAGTGGGTGACCCCGCCAACAAGGTGATGGATGCTATCCCTGACAAGGGGGAAGCTAGTAGTGAAAAGGCTCCTTATTCTAGTGGTAAGAATGGCACCGGCATCTTTGCCCATGTGGAACCACCACTTGTTTATGGTGGACCGGTTCCTTCCACTCATTTGAATCATGCCGGTCCTCCCCCTAAGATTGTGAAAAATGAGGACTTTGATTCTTGGGTTTACCGCTTTAAACATCTTTTAAATCATGTGAACACTAACCTTTGGAGAATCATTGAAGAAGGTTTCTATCCACATGATCCAAGCAACTTCACTCCTCGAGAAGCCGCGGACAATCAATTCAATGAGAATGCTCTCTTCATCATTCAAGATGCAATTCCACCCGAAGACCTGCCTCATCTTCCTCCCTTCGCCTTGGCCAAAGATGCATGGCATTGTGTTGTCTCTCTCTACCGGGGAAGCGCAAGCATTCAACGCTCCAACTATGAAGTGGTACAATGAGGCCGATGAGTTTGCAATGGAAGAAGATGAAGAACCTCGTGAGCTTTATCGGAGAGTAACCAAACTCGCGGTCTCACTACGAGATCACGGGAGCAAGGACACAGATGACAATTGGATCAAGCGAGAATTCCTCAAGGAAATGATGCCCTATCACAAGGCCATGTCCACTGCCATTCGTCAAAGACCGGACTTCCACACTTTGACCTCAAGCGAAGTGTTGGATGAGTTTTTGGCCATGAACATTTTGGACAAGACTGCCGACAATGCGGTGCTTCACTCTCAAAGGGCAAAGAGGCCTAACCTTGCATTGAAGGCCAAGCTCACCGTTGAAGAAGAAGAAGAGGAAGAAGAGGAGAGCAACCCCGAAGATACGAAGTATGCATATCATGAACACATGGCACTTGCTTCAAGGCAATTTTGGAGCAAGAAAAACTTGAGGCCAAACTTTAGCTAAAACAACTCAAGTGGCATGAAGAGCAAGCAACGTGTAAGGACTTGCTACAATTGCGGCAACATGAGTCATTTTGTTGCGGAATGTCCATATGAGAAGAGGGAAGACAATGGTGGCAAGCTCATCCGAAAGGACAAGGCCAAGTCGTTCCCCAACAAGAGCAACTTCACCAAGAAGACTCCTCCCAAGGCATTGGTGGTACAAGAAGAGTACAATGAGGATGATGATGATGATGAAAGTGATGGGTCGGTTGCCATGGCCTCCGTTGCCATCGCGACGACTCCACGGGTATCTCTCTTCGACTCACCCAATGAGAGCATCACCGCCAAGTGCCTCATGGCTAAAGCCACCAACAAGGTAACCTCCAACATCAAAACTACCATCATTAATCATCCTTCTCCGGCGGATAGCATTAATGAACTTGATGAAGATAATGTGGAGGCTAATGAGTTTGAGGCCTTTATGGGCAAACTCAAGGGAAAATCCAAGAAGCACTTTGTTGCTCTCTTGGAACAAGTTGGTGAAGCCAATGACATGATCGAGGCTCACGAAAACACCATCACTAAGATGGAAGGGCATAGTCATGACTATGCCGATGAGATTTCGGATCTTTCCAATGCTCTTGAGGAAGAGCGTGGTCTTTGTTTGGCTCTTGAGGAGTCTCACAACGTTGATCATGCTAAGTTAAAGAAAGATTATGATCATGTCCTCATTGTTTCTCGTGTGCTAAATTCCGAGAAGGCCAAACTTGGGGTTGATCTTGCTAGACTCAAAGAGGAGTTTGATATACTCGACAAGGCCCACAAGCCCTTGAAGGGTATTCACGCTAGTCTCAAGGAGTCTCATGATCAACTCCAAGTAAAGCTAACTAAGGAGAAAGCCACATTTCCTCATATGGTTTTAATTGACAATGCAAATGCTACTAACCCGTGTTGTGAGCATATACATCTTGTTGAGGAAAATGCTAAGTTGAAGGAGCAGCTTGAGAAAGGCCTTGTATCGTGCATACAAGGCGAAAAGAACCTCAACGACCTTTTGAGTAGTCAAAAGGAAGTCGTGGCCAAGGAAGGGGTTGGGTACATGCCCGACTCCAAGAACAAGAAGAATGACAAGACCAAATGACCTCCTCCTCTCATGCAAACCTTTCTGAAGGAGGGAGAGAGTGTGTCCAAGGAGAAGAAGAAGAACATTGCAAAGGGCGGCAATGTCAAGAAGGGCAATGCCACCCCTCCCAACAAAGCCGGCGATCTTAATCCGTCTTATGTGTTATGCCGTGCTAGTGATGGGCATGTTTATGCCAAATTTGTTGGTTCTCCTCATGAATACATTGAATGGTCTATTTGGGTTCCAAAGACCCTTGTTACTAACATCAAAGGACCCATTACAAAATGGGTACCTAAAACCAAGAATTGATCTCTTGTAGGTGTTTGCTTCCGGTGGGGGATCATGGTTGCTCGATAGCGGATCTACAAATCATATGACCGGAAGCAGGGACTTGGTGGTGGACGTGCACAAGGTTCCATCTATGCCCACCAATGTCGAGTGGGATGACGCCTCATCTTCCAAGGTAATGGGACCTGTCAAGGTGGTCATCTCTCATGATCTCATGATCGAGAAGGTCATGCTTGTTGAGTCCCTTGCATACAATTTACTTTCCGTTCGTCAGCTTGCAATCATGGGCTTTGCCACTTTCTTTGATATCGATACCGTGGCCCTCTTGTGTAGCAAGACTCCTAAAGTAGCCTTTGTTGGGCATGTCGAGAACGGTCTATATGTGATTAACTTTTCGGAGCGACCCACTAAGACCGCGACATGCCTAATGGCTAAAGTTGATGTGGGATGGCTTTGGCATCGCCGTTTAGCCCATGTCAATATGAGATCTTTGCAAAGTCTCCTCAAGGGGGACCATGTCCGTGGACTAACGAATGTTAGTTTTGCTAAAGATCGCGCTTGCAGTGCCTGTATCGAAGGAAAGCTACATGAGAAGGCTTAACCTCCCACGACTATCATTTATTCGAAGAGGCCTTTGGAGCTCCTTCACATGGATCTCTTTGGGCCTCCATCCTTCGATAGTCTTGGAGGTAGGAAGTATTGCTTGGTGATTGTGGATGACTACTCAAGGTACACGTGGGTGTATTTCTTCAAGAGGAAGAACGAGACCCAACAAACCGTCATTGACTTTGCAAATGAAGCACAACGTCAACACAATGCAAATATCTTGACAATAAGAAGTGACAACGGCACCGAGTTCAAGAACTACACCTTGGACGAATTTCTTAGTGATGAGGGAATCAAGCATCAATATTCCGCACCATACATCCCTCAACAAAACGGTGTTGCGGAGAGGAAGAACCGGACGTTGATGAATGCGGCAAGGACCATGATGGCGGAGTTCAAGTCTCCGTACAACTTTTGGGCCGAAGCCATCAACACCGCGTGTCATGCATCCAATCGGCTCTACCTCCGCAAGGGATTGAACAAGACTCCATATGAGATACTCACCGGTAACAATCCCAATCTCAAGTACTTCCGGGTATTCGGGTGTAAGTGTTTCATTCTCAAGAAAGGTGTTTGGTTGTCTAAATTTGAGGCTAGAGCTTATGAGGGCATATTTGTTGGTTATGCTACAAACTCCTCATGCTTACCGTGTCCTCAATAAATCCACGGGACTTATTGAGGAGACGTGTAACGTGGAGTTTGATGAGAATAACGGCTCCCAAGTGGAGCAAAGTGGCACTTGTGATGTAGGTGATGAAATTCCTCCCCAAGCCATAAGAAGAATGGGTGTTGGCTTTATCCTACCCATTGAGGAACCCCTTGTGGCCGAAGGAGAAGGACAAAGCTCCACTAAAGTGGAGCCATCACCAACCCAAGGCCCACACGCTTCCGAAGAACAACATGAAGGCCCTCATCCTCAAGAACATGACCAAGGGCAAGATCACGCTCAAGACGGTGTTGACACATCAAGTGATGCCCAAGGTCAAGTTCTCTCCTCCGAGCAAGTTCAAGAACAAGAACAAGCCCAATACGACGCTCAAGATGATCAAGTGATCACTCCTCGTCTCACCCCCGAGGAGGAATTAGAGCGCCGTGCCGCCAAGGTTGCTTCCAAGCTCTCCACCAAGGATCATCTCATGACGAATGTGCTTGGAAGCTTAAGAAAGGGGATAAGCACTCGTAGACAATTAGCAAATTATTGTGAGCATCACGCATTTGTCACTTGTGTGGAACCCCACAAGGTCTATGAAGCACTAGAAGATCCGGATTGGCTCAATGCCATGCATGAAGAACTCAACAACTTCGAGCGCAACAAAGTATGGAGATTGGCGCCAAGACCGACCGGGAATCACAATGTCATAGGAACCAAGTGGATATTTAAGAACAAGCAAGATGCCCATGGGATTATCATTCGCAACAAGGCTCGTTTGGTAGCACAAGGCTACTCCCAAGTCGAGGGTATCGACTACGGTGAAACCTTTGCTCCCGTTGCTCGTCTTGAATCCATTCGCATGTTGATTGCATATGCTTCTCATCATAACTTTAAGTTACAACAAATGGATGTGAAGAGTGTTTTTCTTAATGGTCCTATTAATGAATTGGTTTACGTCAAGCAACCCCCCGGGTTCGAGGATCCCTACTTTCCCGATCATGTGTATCAACTCGATAAGGCACTCTATGGCCTTAAACAAGCCCCACGTGCGTGGTATGACCACCTTACCGAGTTGTTACAAGACCGTGGTTTTGAAGTTGGGCTAATCGACCCCACTCTTTTTACTAAGAAGGTCAAAGGGGAGTTGTTTGTGTGCCAATTATACGTTGATGATATTATCTTTGGTTCTCCTAACAAAGCTTTCAATGAGGAATTTGCCGCTCTCATGACCTCAAAGTTCGAGATGTCCTCCATGGGAGAGTTGAAGTTCTTTCTAGGGTTCGAAGTGAAGCAAAAAAGAGAAGGAACCTTCATCAATCAATCCAAATACACTCAAGACATGCTCAAGAGATTCAAGCTAAGTGACGTCAAGCCGGCTTCCACTCCAATGCCCACCAAGTGCCAACTTGACTTAGATCCCAATGGTAAAGTGGTGTATCAAAAGGTATATCGTTCCATGATTGGATCCTTGCTTTACCTTTATGCATCTAGACCGGACATCATGTTGAGTGTGGGAATTTGTGCACGGTTTCAAGCCGCACCTAAGGAAAGTCACTATGTGGCGGTCAAACGAATCTTTCGATATTTGGCTCATACCCCAAACTTTGGCTTATGGTACCCAAGAGGATCAAACTTCAAGCTTGTAGGGTACTCGGATTCCGATTGGGCGGGAGACAAAGTGGATAGGAAGTCCACTTCCGGAGGGTGCCAATTCCTTGGTTGCTCTTTGGTAAGTTGGTCTTCCAAAAAGCAAAGTTGTGTGTCTCTCTCGTCCACTGAGGCGGAGTATGTTGCCGCTGGTAGTTGTTGTGCACAACTCCTATGGATGAGGCAAACTTTAAAGGATTATGGTGTCACTTTTGACAAAGTGCCTCTTTGGTGTGACAATGAAAGTGCCATCAAGATTTCTCTGAACCCGGTGCAACACTTCAAGACGAAGCATATTGAGATTCCGTATCACTTCATCAGGGATCACATTAGGCGAGATCGAGCTCAACTATGTCAACACTCATGACAACCTTGCAGATATTTTCATGAAGCCCTTGGATGAAGCAAGATTTCGTGAGTTAAGGCATGAGCTAAATATCATTGATTCGAGCAATGTGGCTTGAACCCTTGCACACCCCACCACGCTGAATTTGCTGTCTAGTTTAGGTGTAGGCATGGACATAGGGGGAGTGTTGTTCTCCCAATGAACCCTCCCTCCCCCCATTATGCATAAATTGATCAAGTCTTTCACTTTAGCCATTGTTGATGGTACTTGTGTTTCAAAGACGAGTTTTGGTCATGGGCCCAAGGTTAAAATCTTTGCGGTGCCATACCTCTTGACTCAAACATAGGTGGCCTCGGCAACCGCCCTCTTTTGAAGAGGTGTGTCTTGGTCGTTTGCTGGTGTGCTCTCTTTTCTTGCCGTTCTTGTTTTTTCTTCGAGCAAAAGCCATGTTGTTTGGTTGCCGCAGCGTGCTGGGCGGTACTACCACTGGTGGTGCGCGGTACTACCTCTCATAAGAGGTACTACCGCCCCCAGCATGGTACTACCGCTGAGGGACGGGACCAGGGGGTTATATCGGGGCAGGGGGAGGTTTCTTCTCCCCCATACCCATTCGCTTCGCCCCCTCTTTCCTCTTTCTCTCTCTAGCCTCAACTCGCCGTGGGAGGGCTCCGGCGGATCTCCGTCTCCGGGGCGTCCCTCTCCATTTCGTTTGGTGGAGTCGATCCCCACCCCGTTCTCTTGCCATGGATGCCGGTATTGCCCCTGTTCCTTGTCTCCTTTTGTCTCATTTTCAGATCTTGTTTCTTAGGGGCAATGGTGGTAGCATCTCTAGATTTTTGGCTAAATCTAGGCTTGAGTTGGTTGGAGAAGGCAACTAGACTATCTTGATTAGAGTTTGGTAGGAATATTTTTGAATTTGGCAGGCAGATAGTGCCGGATCTGACCACGGTAGTAGGAAACCACTGTTTCTCTGCCTCGTGCTGTAGGAAACTGCTGTTTCTCCGCCTCGAGCAGTACTACCGCTCTCGTTGGAGCGGTACTACTGCTTGACCTCGAGCGGTACTACCGCTCTCTTTGGGGCGGTACTACCGCGGGCATGTCACGGTACTACCGCTGCATGCCAAATTCCATCATATTCCTGCCTTACCTTGATCCTTTTTGTTGTGTTTGTTGGCTTATACTCGTTCTTTCTGGTTGTTTTGTGTGTTCTTGTGTTTGGCTCCAGGTGATTACCATTCTGAGCATCAAGCTCGCCGTATCAACCCCAGGCGTGCAACATCAAAACACTACCGCACCTCTGAGCCATCCGGTGGTTCCTCGAGCACCCAACCGCCTCCAGCAAGTGCATCCGCAAGTGTTCCTCCACCTCCTCAACAATCGGAGAGATCCGCCAACAAGCCAAAGGGGAAGACTGTGACTGAGATGACCAACAAGGAGTTTTGGGAAAAGCGTCACCGCAATCCCTATGAGGTGGACCAAGAACCCACTTTGGTCAACCGCCCGTTCTGGAACCGATTTCAGTTTGCCATCTATTTTGATGTGATCAAGGCCAAGAAGAATCTCTTTGTTGATGTTTGCTCCATTGACACTGATGCTATGGAGAAGGACCCGGAGTACTATGGCGAAGCCCTTCAGATGTGCACTCAGCTAAACATTCTCAGGATCATGCAATTGAACAAGGATTTCGATGCAGATTTGGTGGCTCAATTCTTTGCCACCGTTCATCTTGGGACAGATGCCGACAGAACTCTGAAATGGATGACCAATGGCAAGCTGCTTTCTGTCAAGTGGAAGGCTTTCATGGAGTTACTTGATGTGGTGGATCACGGGCTTGAGACTCCAGTCGGTTTCCGCCCTCACCGCAATGATACGTCCACCCACAAGCAAGCCCTTTGGCCCTACTACACTGTGAAAGTTCACCCAGTGACTGAGAAGAAAACCTATGAGTTGTCTCCGTATCTGGACATTCTTCATCGTATCTTCCGTGAGACTCTCTTTCCTCGTATCGGGAATCTGGATATGGTCCACTCTTATCTCGTGGACATGCTTCTGTTCTGTCAGCATGAGAAGGAAGCAAACACTTGAGAGAGCCTGGATATTTCTCATGCCATGTGGTCTGAACTTCTCTCTGCCGTGTCTGAGTGCAAATGCCCGATATATGGTCCATTCATCATGAGGCTCATTGAGAGGGCCTGGGCACAGATCTATCCCAGAGTGTTGCTAGAAACTGGAGACTTGGTTTCTCATGAGATCAAGCATCTGAGGAAGAAGGACAATTGGGTCACCCCAGCGCCTCAAACAGGGGGTCCGTCTGCTGCTGCTGCTGCCATGGGGACCGAGGGTGGGGCTGCCACTGATGATCACGAGAAGGACTTTTGGCCCTCTAGTACAGAACCGTCGTGGGCACAGAAGCTTAAATGCAAGATGAAGAAGCTTTTCTGCATGGAGTCTCATGGTCAGTACATGACTCATGTGGCAGAGAAGCATGCCAGGATGCGCCACAAGGAGCTCATGCGTCAGATGGGAGCGACAGTTGCCAGTGGTTCTGAGGGTCAGATCACTGAAGAGGAGGAATGGATTCATTAGCATTGCCCTTGGACCGACTCCGATGCCGAGCAGTTTCGACCCACGATGAAGATGCAGACGATCACGCTGAGATGTGATGTTCGAGATCCTCATCTTCCCATCACCTGGAATCGTAGCGTCACTCTTTGCCCTTTTTCGTGTCTCGCTGCCAAAGGGGGAGAGAGTGTAGGGATTTGTGTTGTTGCCGTGCTTTGAGTGTGTGTGTCATCTTGTGTTTTCTTGTGTGTTCTCTCGGTGTCTTTGTTTGGTTTGGTTTGGTGCCTGTGAGACCTAAGTTCTAGACATATGGTGTGAGACATATGCTCCCTATCGCTACCTTATTACTTATGTCTTTTCAGTACTGTAGTTTATTATGAGTTGCATGCTTGTCCTGTGTCGGTTGGTAGGTGCGACATATGCCAACGGGTGGCTTATCATTGTGGGAACCAGTAAGACGTCACCGGTGCCTGGAAGCGGGATGAGGCGAAGACATGCACGCCGGCGAATCTTACCCAGCTTTGGGGCTCTCCGTGGAGATAACACCCCTACTGCTGCTCTGCGGGGTCTTCGCATGATCGCTAGATGAACAAGTAGCTACATGATGCTCCTTGAGCTGTTTTGTGAGGAGAAGAAGTAGAGCACGGCTAGCCCTCCTCCCCTCTCTATGTGGTGTCTAGAACTAGCTTGGATCAACCCTTTACATGGGTGTCCCGGGGGGTTTATATAGGCCTACCCCCCGGGGGTACAATGGTAATCCGGCTGGGCGTGGGGCCCAGCCGTCTGTGGCTACACTCGCCGGCTTCTGCGCTGGCTGCTGGGGCCCAACGGCTGCTGGCTCCTTGGTTAACAGGCAGGCCCCACTGTCCAGGGCCTTGTCGGTGGCTGGTTACTATTGCTCAATCCTGGTGACGAGGGCTTCGCCGAGGTGGGCGTGGCTACAGTGCCGCCGTCTGGCGGGTGATTGCTGTAGCCTCACCGTGTCTTGTCTCCTTAATGGGGCGTCTCCTTCGAGGGAGGTGGCAAGCCGGCTGTGGAGAGCCGGCTCTTTCTTGGGCCAACTGGGGGAGGCCTGGCCGCCTTTGGGTGTCTCTCTGCCTGAAGGGGCCCACCGCCCGTGGGCCACACTGGCAGCCCGTCATGGATGACATCAGGGTCAACATGGCAACAGTGCCGCGCCGGACGGGTCATGGCCACCCGTACGGCGCATTGTGCCAGGCGTGCTCCGGGATTCGGGGGTGGCAGGCTTTACTGTAGCCACGCCCCGTCACATCGCCGTTATGTGGATGCAGACTTCGAGGGTACGATCCTGACCGCTTTGTGGGTGCCGGCTTCTTGGAGTCGGCCTTCTCGCGGCCGGCTTCTCGGAGCCAGCCCTCCCGCGGCTTTCTTCATGAGGGCTAAAGTCGGGTCGCCTTCCGATAGCCGGCCTGGGAGACAGCCGGCAGGGGGAAGGCGGCCCCATGTCTTGGATTCTTGAGGGCCGGATCGGCTGGTAATTTTTTCAGAAGGGCCAGGGGGAGCCGGCTAGGCTACCCGTGGTCATTTAATCCGACAATAGTCCCCGAAGCTGATCGAGCTTCGAGGCTGACAAAGGGACGAGAATCTTGGTCAGCTTCCTATCCTGAGGGGCCGGCTTTGCCTGTGCGCGCCGCCTTTAAGCCCCGTTCCTTGTAGGCGGGAACGCGGGTCGGCCTGCGAGCTGACCGCACGCCATCACACGGGCCACGTGGCAAGGAAATCCTGCCAACGCGCGCGCGCGACGGGACTCCGCCGCAGGCCCGGGCCCGCCACTCCCAGGCCTCGGCCCGAGCGCGGATCTTCTGCGGCCCACACGGACCGCTCGCCTTCCCGCGGTGGTTTTATTACGCCATCAGGGCGCAGTAATCGCGGGACGTGGGGGAGTGGGCGTAGTTGATCCCCACGTCCCCCCACGCCACACCTCCTCGGCTCCGCTGCGCGGCTCTATAAGTAGGGGGAGGAGGGGGAGCGGCAGAGGCTCGCACGCTCTCCCTCGCTCTGCCCCTTCTCGCCTTCCTTCTTCTTCCTTCCGCCGCCGCAGCAACCCATTGCCGCGTCGTTCTGCCGCCGGACCTCTCGGCTCCCTCGGTCCCACCGTAGCGGGGTCGTGCACGTCTCCGCCGTCGCATCGTCTTGCTCCTCACCACGTCGCTCCCATGGCACTGTCGAGCTCGTGGGATGGCTCCAACGTCCACGAGGACCACGTCGAGTTCCTCCGCCAGACGCGGCGCCTGCCGGGCGAGAACTTCGTGCGGGTTCGTCAAGCGCCGGCGAGGGAGATTTCGCCGGCACCGGAGGAGGGCGAGTGGGTGATCTTCCGCTCGCACTGCCTGCGCGGCTTCGGCCTCCCGGCGAGCGGATTCCTTCGAGCCTTCCTTGAATTCTACCACCTCCAGCCGCATCACCTCACGCCCAACACGGTGATGCTGTTGTCGGCTTTCATCACCCTGTGCGAGGGCTTTCTTGGGGTTCTCCCCACGCTCGATCTCTAGGGGGAATTCGTCCAGAGCAAGCTCGACACTGTCGTCGCGGGCGTGCCCGCCCCCTGCGGAGCCTTCATTGCCATGAGGCGGGCGGGCGAGAACAATCCGTTCCCGCCCATCCCGCTGATCCAGTCGGTGAAGCTCTGGCAGAAGTCCTACTTTTACGTGAAGAACGTCGCCCCGGAAGGCGACTACGTCAACCTGCCGGCTTACGTAGCCGGCCCGCCGGCTGGGAGGCAACCTTCGTGGAGCTACCGGGTGAGGTCACTGTCTCAGGCCGGGAACGCAGTCGTCTCCCGGCTCCGGGTGATGATCCAGTCAGAGGGCCTGACTGGAGCCGACTTGGTGGCCGCCTTCGTGGAGTGCTGGGTACTTCCGCTCCAAGGCCGGCCTCACATGATTTGCCAGATGAGCGCCCGCTTCAACCCATGCCGGCTGAGCACCAGGGAGATGCCTCATGCAGAGGTGTCTTACATGGTGAACTACATCTCCAACTGCAAGGTCGCCGAGGACTGGCGATATGGCAAGGAGCCGTATTCTCGCGCCAACCCTCCGCCTGCCGCAAGTTTTTCTTCTTTCCTTCCTTTTTGTAGACGGCCTCATGATAGCCGACCTCTGATCAGTTGGTTTGCCTTTAGCAGAACCCTCTTCTTCCACCGACAGCCGGGGCCGCAGGGGTAGAGCGCCAACTCCTCCCCGACCGCACGGTGGATGAAGCCGACGATCCGGACCTAGGAGCGGCCGCCATGGAAGACGCCATTGTGGGGGAAGGCAACGAGGCCGGAGGCGCGGGGCTTGGGGCCGGCTTCGAGGACTGGCCGGACGACGATGAGGTCGAAGCCGCCCCGCACCGCCAGCTGGCGCTTGATCATCAAGGCACAGGCCCGTCTGCTGCGCCGGCTGCCCGTGGTGGCGCGCAGAAGCGCTGGGCCGCGTCGACCTTCTTCGGCAGCCGGCCGAAGAAATCCAAGGCTTCTACGGCGGCGACCAAGCGGGATGAGGCGGTCGTGAAGGAGGCTCGCTTCCGCAAGGCGGTGAAACAGCCGCAGGCGATCTCGACGTAAGTCGTCGAACGTCTTGTGTATATATATTTTTTGTTGCCCTTTTCGATTGAAGCTCTTCTAAACCTTTCTTTGCTCGCCGGACAGGGCACCGCTTTCCCTTGAGCGGGGTCCTGGCGGCTCCGTAGTCGGGCCGACTGGAGGGTCTTCAGGCTCCCGCCGTGTGGATCCCTGCGCCGACCTTAGGGAGGCCACGGAGTGGAACGCTCGGGAGGCGCGGGAGGAGCGGGAGGCGGCGGAGCGAAGGACCGCCCAGGCGGCGAAGGAGCAGGCCGACGCGGCGGCCAAGGCTCGGGTGGAGGCGGCAGCCGCGGAGACGGAGGCGGAGGCCTCGCACAACCAGCCTCCGCTGCTCGTCGTTCCCCTCCGCGCCGTGGCCCCCGACATCCCCGTGCCCCCGTCGGAGGAGGTCGACCAAGACCCGCCGGTGATGGAGAGGAGGGAGGACCATGTGATCTTCATGGAGGGGGCACCGCAGGCGGCGCCGACTGGAGCGGGCCAAAGTGGCCAATCAGCCGCGGCGCCAGAGCAGGCGGCCGGGGGCGAGCCAGAGGCAGGGGCCGGCCTCGTGGTGCAGCCGGCATTGCGCCGGCACGCAGGGGGAGGCACCTCCGCACCGGAGCCCCACCGAGCTGCGGGCTCCAGCCAGACAATGGAGGCCCTGGAGGCGGCCAACGTCAGCACGTCCGAGTGGACTCCCAGCGGGGGGGCGGGCGAGCTGAATGCGGCGGCCCAGGAGGTCCGGAACCGGCTTCAAGCCCAAGCCGCCTCACTGCAGCGATACACCCAAGAGTTCCTCGCGACGCGGGCTGTCATCCGGGTGAGTCTTCTGGCCTTGGTTGTTTTACTCTTTTGATTTCTTCCGTAGGGGCGCGTCAGCGCACCCACTGGGTGTAGTCTCCGAGTTCCGAGTCGGCTGCTGCGCAGGCAGCTTGGAACTTACTAATTCCTGACAACTATCTTATTCTCGCCTCCTGTCTGATCTCCCAGGAGTATCATAACCTCCGCGCTGCCGCCTTCAACTCCCAGGCTTAGGAGCTGGGCCGGAGAACCGAACACCTGACCAGCAGCCGGAGTGCGTGCTTTGTTTCATTCATCTCCTGTGGGGGCGCGTCAGCGCACCCACTGGGTGTAGTCCCCGAGATTCGGGCCGACTGCTGAGCAGTCGGGTCGGATCTTCCTTGGTGACTTCTTCCTTATTGATTTTCCTTTGTCTTCATGCTTGCAGGGGCCAATGCCGACTTGAGGGGGTAGCTTAGCGGGGCCCAGGCCGCCCTTCGCGCCAAGGAAGCCGAGTACAATGCCTTGGTCCTGGAGCGTGACCGCCTAGCCAAGAAGTTGGCCGACCAGGAGGAGAGCCACAAGGCGGCCCTGAAGAAGGCGCAAGACAGCGAGGACGCCCTGAAGGCCGAGTTCGAGACCGAAGCGGCGGGCTGGGCTGAGGCGAAGCAAGCGCTGAGCAAGGGCTTCGGTCGTATCGAGGATCTGATCGACGGTAAGCCACCTTCCTCACTCCTTGCTTGCCCCTCGCCCCCTGATTTGTGTTCTGATTTGTGCTGCTTTTTGTTCTCTGTGCAGACTACTTTCCCGGCTACTCCGTCTTCGCCACCCAAACCATCGAGGCCCATCGTGAGGTGCGCCGGCAGGCGGGGGCTGAAATCGCGCCGGACGCGAGCCGGGCGCTTGAGGAGTAACTCTTGGCGGTCCAAGCCCGGCTGCAGCCGGCTCACTGTATGCTCCACCGCCTCCAGCGCGCCGGGGCGCAGGTGTTGGCCGCCCTCTGGCCAGGCGAGACGGTTCCCCGCACCCCGAGTCAGACTGCCGACTGGCTGGAGGTTGTGGTTGGCCGCTTCGAAGCCTGGAAGGCATCGGCAGCCCGGCTTGGAGCTGGGCGGGCGCTGGAGTTCGTCCGAGCCTGGTATCCCGGGCTGAACCTAGACCAGCTGCGCACCTGGTGGCTGGAGGCCGACGAGGAGATGGAGGAGGTGCGGCCGGCTATCGCTCAGCGTGCCTTGACGATCGCCGAGTGCACTGACATCAGCGTCTTCGCTCCTGAAATAAATGACGACGGCGTTGCCCAGCCGGAGGAGTGGTTCGGGCTGGACCCGGCAGCGGGTGAGGACTCGGCAGAGGAGATCACCTCCAGTGATGAAGGCGAAGACGACGAAGGAGAGGAAGGCGAAGACGTTGAGGCGGCCGGTGAAGCGGCCAGCCAGCCTCAGCCTGACCGTGCTTCCAGCAACGAGGCGCGTGCTAGCGCGCCCTCTGCGGGAGGCAGTGATCATGCCGAGGTTCATCAGCCGGCCACTCCTTCAGCCGGTACTGCCGTCTCCACCGACCTGCCCGACTCGCCAGTCGCTCCCCTGGCTTAATTTGCCGTCCTTGTTTTTCCTGCTTGTTATCCTTTGAACAATTTTTATTAAACTTGCGCAGTTCCACCCACTGGGGGTGTATTCGGATTATGTTGAATGCTGGCCTTTTGAAGGTCTTTTGTGTAAATATGATCGTGTGCGTGTTTGGTTTCCATTCGTGTATGCTTTTTATCCTTAGGCTGTTTCCTTTGCCGCCTGCCCCTTTTGGGAAGGCAAGTACTCGAGCTTTCTTAGATTGAAGCGAGGCGAATGGAAGCCGGCCGGCCGGCTACTCTGGTAGTCGGTTGGCGGTGGGAGAAAAACCGGCTTTTGTTATATTAGTCCGTTAGTCCCTAGCCGTTTTTCGTGTGGGCGTCCTTTCCTGCCTTTAACTCTTGCCAGCCGGACAGCCGGTTCTTCGAACTGCGACTTTTGGCAAGAGAAGGCTTGGGTGCCGGCACACTACTTGTTTGGCCGCGGGTAGGAATTTTAATTTAACTCTAGGCGGCCAGTCCCCGGGCCGACTAGTCGAACCCGGTGCCGGACGAAAAAAAGTGAATGTAATGACAAGGTCATAAGCATGATATTCTTCATTCATAGATAAAAGATGGCAGTCCCCGAGCTCTCCTCGGGGGGCCTATTGTCTCATACTGAGTACAAAAGTTAGCATGATACATACTGTGTTTCAACTGTAAAATCTTCGGAGGAGGTTGGCGTTCCATGGTTGTTCCGACTCCTTGCCGGAGTCGTCTCTCTTTCGTGCCTTCGGCTTCTGCGCGTCGATCAGGTAGTAGGAGTCATTGCCTAAAGCTCTGCTGATGACGAAGGGGCCCTCCCAAGGGGCCGAGAGCTTGTGCTGGCCGGCTGTTCGCTGGATCAGCCGGAGCACAAGATCGCCCTCTTGGAAGGATCTTGGCTTGACCTTCCGGCTGTGGTAGCAGCGCAGGCCCTGCTGATAGATGGCGGACCGACTGAGGGCTAACATCCGGCCTTCTTCCAGCATGTCGATGCTGTCTTCTCGTGCTTCCTTGGCCTCCGCCTCCATGTACATGGTTACCTGAGGCGAGTCAAACTTGATGTCAGTTGGGATGACCGCCTTGGCACCATACACGAGGAAGAAAGGAGTGAAGCCGGTTGACTTGTTTGGGGTAGTGCGCAGACTCCAGAGGACGGCCGGCAACTCATCGAGCCAACAGCCAGCTGAACGCTCCAATGGTACGACCAGTCGGGGCTTGATGCCGGAAAGGATGAGGCCGTTGGCTCGCTCGACCTGGCCATTTGACTGCGGGTGGGCAACGGACACTAAGTCCAACCGGATGCCTTGCGTCGCGTAGAAACATTCGAAGGCTCCCTTGGTGAAATTCATGCCATTGTCGGTGATGATGCTGTGTGGCACGCCATACCGAGTTGTTATTTCTGCGATAAATGTCACGACAGTCGGCCCATTCAGCTTCTTGATCGGCTTTGCCTCAATCCATTTGGTGAATTTGTCCACAGCGACAAGCAGATGTGTCATGCCGCCGCACGCCGTCTTGAATGGGCCCACCATGTCCAGTCCCCAAACGGCGAAGGGCCAAGTGAGGGGAATGGTCTTGAGTGCTAAAGCCGGCATGTGTTGCTTGGAGCTGAAGAGTTGGCACCCTTTGCAATGTTTAACTAACTCCTTGGCATCATCCAAAGCAGTCGGCCAAAAGAAACCATGGCGGAAAGCTTTGGCGACGAGTGATCTCGAGGCTGCATGGTGGCCGCATTCTCCTTGGTGGATGTCTCTGAGGATTGCAATGCCCTTCTCTTGCTCGATGCATCGCTGGAGGACTCCAGTGACACTGTGCTTGACGAGCTCTCTGTTGACGATTGTGTATGCTCCAGCTCGGCGTTGGACTTGCCTTGCCTCTGTTTCGTCAGCTGACAGATCTTGGTTTATTAGGAAGTTGAGGATGGACTGAGCCGATGATGGAGTTGCGACTTCTTCTATTGCCAACACGGCTACTGCGACCAGGGCGGGCGGGCTGGGTGGTGAAATGCTGGAGTCGGCCGCCGCCTGCTGTGTTAGTGCAGCCTCCGGGCCGACTACTGCAGTCCCCGAGCCGGGTGTGGCAGTCCCCGGGTCGGGCGTAACTACGTAAGTCCCCGAGCCACCTGCTGATGTCCCCGGGCCGACTATCGAAGTTCCCGGGTCACCCACTTGGTTCTTCGAGCCGGACCCGGCTGTATCAGGGTCAGGCGGCACGAAGATGGAATCGGACTCTGGAGACGGCTTGATAGACGGCTTGAGGAGGCGTTGTAGAGAGACACCGGTTGGTATTGCTTGCCGAGTGGAGCCTATTCGAGCCAGGGCATCAGCTAGCTCGTTGTTGGCTCGCGGTACATGGAGGAACTCGCATCCTTCAAAGTACCCACTGATCTGCTAAACGAGGAAGCGGTAGCTTTCCATATTTGCGTCCTTGGCATCCCAGTCACCGGATGATTGCTGGACCACCAAGTCCGAGTCGCCATAACATAGGATCCGGCGAATGCCGAGCTCTTTGGCAAGCCGGAGCCCGTGTATGAGCGCCTCGTACTCGGCCACGTTGTTGGAGGTGGCAAAGTGAATTTGCAGCGTGTATCTGAGCTTGTCGCCTTTGGGAGAGGTGAGGATGACGCCGGCTCCCAAGCCGGTGCGCATCTTGGACCCATTGAAGTGCATACGCCAATGAGTGGAGTCGGGAGCTGGCGGCAGGTACTGGGTCTCGGCCCAGTCGATGAGGAAGTCGGCCAATGCTTGGGACTTGATGGCGGTGCGAGGCTGGTAGAAAATCGTGTACGGGGCCAGCTCGATGGCCCATTTCGCCACCCGGCCGGATGCATCCCGGCTGCCTATGATATCGGCCAGCGGGGCGATGCATACAACCGTGATGGGATGCTCTTGGAAGTAGGGCTTCAGCTTCTTGGTGGAGAAGTACATGCCGTAGCACATCTTCTGGTAGTGCGGGTAGTTCTGCTTCGAGGTAGACAGCACCTCGCTCAATTAGTACACCGGCCTCTGGACTGGCTGGGCTCGGCCCTCTTCTAGGCGTTGGACTATGATGACGGTGCTGACCACCCGGCTAGTTGCGGCAATGTAGAGGAGCATGGGCTCTTTCTCAGTCGGTGCCGCCAGGATAGGCGGCGTGGCCAGCATCTTCTTCAGCTCGTGAAAAGCTTGGTTGGCTTGGACATTCCACTCGAAGTGAGTGGTCTTCTTCATGAGGCGGTAGAGGGGGAGAGCTTTCTCTCCGAGCCGGCTGATGAAGCGGTTTAGGGATGCCAAGCATCCGGTGAACTTCTAGACGTCTCGAAGTTTGGTGGGAATCGCCATTCTCTCAATGGCCTTGCTCTTTACTGGGTTGCATTCGATGCCGCGTTCGGAAACCAGGAAGCCTAGGAGTTGGCCGGCTGGCACTCCGAACACGCATTTCTCGGGGTTGAGCTTGATTTGGAACCGGCATAGGTTCTCAAATGTTTCCTTGAGATCTTCCAGCAAGGTGCCGCGCTTCTCCGTCTTCACCACAATGTCGTCTACGTCGACGTGGGCATTTCTGCCGAGCTGCTTGAGGAGGCACTTCTGCATGCAACACTGAAAAGTGGCGCCGGCATTTCTCAAGCCGACTGTCATAGTCAGGTAGCAGAAGGCTCCGAATGGCGTGATGAAGGCGGTCTTCAGACGGTCTGCCGAATCTAACTTTATCTGGTGGTATCCTGAGTAAGCATCCAAGAAACTCAACAGCTCGCATCCGGCCGTGGAGTCTATCACTTGATCAATCCTTGGCAGGGCAAAGGGATCTTTGGGGCAGGCCTTGTTGAGGCTCGTGTAGTCTATGCACATGCGCCACTTGTTGTTCTTCTTTAGCACGAGGACCGAGTTGGCGAGCCATTCTGGAAAGAAAACTTCCATAATGAAGCCGGCTTCCAGAAGCCGGGTTATCTCTTCTCCTACAATCCTTCTTTTCTCCTCTGACAGTTGGCGGAGGGGTTGTTTGACTGGTTTTGCGTCTTCTCGGACGTGTAGCTTGTGCTCGGCGAATTCCTTCGGAATGCCCGGCATGTCCTTTGGGGGACCATGCAAAGATGTCCCGATTCTCACGGAGGAAATCGGCGAGCTCGCCTTCCTATTTGCTGTTTAGGTTTGCCCCGATGACGGCAAACCTCTCTGGGTGCTCGGGGTCAAGAGGTATCTTCTTCGTCTCCTTGGCCGGCTGAAAAGATCCTTGGGCATCATACTCCTTGGGATCGGGGGACAAGGCCGACTGTTTGCCGGCCATGGCCACGACTCGGTCCAACATCTTCTTTTCTTCGGCAATCACAAGGGACTCGGCCAGCCGGCTGCTGGCTGCTGCGCACTCGGAAGATTTCTTGTAATCTCCGGCTATGGTGATGATGCCTTTGGTGCTCGGCATCTTCATCTTGAGGTAAGCATAGTGGGGAACAACCATGAACCTGGCCAAGGCAGGTCGGCCAAGCAATGCATGGTAGGGGCTCTCCAGGTCCACCACTTCAAACCAGATCGCCTCCCAGCGGAAATGCTCCTTGTCCCCAAAGAGTACATCAATCTTGATCTTGCCAATGGGGGCGCAGGACAGGCCGGGTACGATGCCATGGAACACAGTCCGAGTAGGCATGAGTTGCTTCATCTTGACGTTTAGCTTCTCCAGGGTGTCACGGTACAGGATGTTGATGCTGCTCCCGCTGTCTATCAGCACGCGGGAGAAACGGGCGGTGCGTCTATCCGTTGCAAGGGTGGCATCCAGAACCAACGCATAAGAGCCGGGAGATGGCATCACCTCTGGGTGGTCGGCCCGGCTCCAGCTGATAGATTTTTCTGACCAGTGCATGTGCTCGGCAGGGTTGGCAGCGACCATGCTGACCTCCTAGTGCTCTCGGCGTCTGCCACGCCGGTCTTCGGGCTGGCTTGTAAAGACGACTTTAGTGGCATGCTCATCGGGGAACTCATCATGCACGGCTCCGACTGCAGGCCGAGCGGTCGGCGGCTGCGGAGCCGGAGGCGGCGGACCGGCAGGCGGCGGCGGCGCGAGCCCTTCACCTTTGGAGATTCGGGTGAGCCAGTGGCACTTCCGGGTTGTGTGGTTGGACGGCTCCGCGCCGCTGTGGAAATTGCATGGGGCCTCGAGAGTTTGCTCGTAGGAGAAGGCCGGCTGCCAAGCTGGCTTGCCGCCCCTCTGCTTCTTGGGTGCGGGCCGCCCTTCGGACTGCTCGTCTTCGACTGTGGCCACCTGCCGACTGGTGGAGGGCGGCACGGGGCCTTTGCGCTTGTGGTCGTTCTGGTGTGGGCGTCGGCCGAAATCCCCAGCCGGCGTCTTGGGCGCCGGGTTGAGTACTTTCTCGGACGCGTCTACCCAGAGCTCGGTCTTCATTGAGGAGTCGGTGGTGGCGTACTTGTCCGCTATGTCCAGAAGCTCGTTGAGGGTAGTCGGCTCGTCGCAGAGCAGCTTGTGCTTGAGGAGGGTGCCTTCTCGGCACCCGACAGTGAAGTATTCTATGGCTTGCACCTCGTGCACCCCTTCGCAAGAGTTGCAGAGCTCGGCCCAATGCATGAGGTAGTCGCGAGTGGACTCGGCGGGGCCTTGTACACACAAGGAGAGCTGTCTGGGCTTGGGAGCCCGCTTGTAGGTGCTGGTGAAATTGCGGACGAAGGTTTCTGTGAAGTCTAGCCAGCTTTGATGCTGTATGGCTTGAGGCTGTTGAGCCAGGTCCGCACCGTGCCTAGCAGCATGAGGGGCACGTACTGCATGGCAACACGCCTGTTGCCGTTTGCTATGCTAACCGCCGTGGAGTAGTCGATCAACCAATCTTCCGGCTTCACGGAGCCGTTGTACTTGGGCGTGTCTCTTGGGAGCGAGAACCCTTTGGGGAAAGGCTCGTCGCGGATGCGGGGGCCGAAGCAAGGCAGGCCGACATCATATTCTTCTTCCAGCGCCAAGGATCGCGCTAGGCGGTCGATTCGATGGCGGGCGTCGTTCTCGCCGACTCCTTCGCAGCGACCTAGTCGGTCGCTGAGAGTCGGATGCGCAACAAGCGATGGGGTGGGATATCTCTCCCCACGGGGCCGAGGCAGAAGCGGGTTGCCCCGCCACTCCACGGCCCGGGGATGGCCTTCTGCGTCTCGTTCGATGGAGATTTGGGTTCGGCTTCGGCTGGCAGCCGGCTCTTTCTCGTGCCGCGCGTGGATTTTGCCCGCAGTCGGTGTCCAGGACATCGCGCCGTGATCTCGATGCGGGGGAGGGCTTTCCGCGCGGGCGTCGGCTTTGTGCCGCTGCGTGGCCGCATCAATTAGCTGCTGGATGCGTCTGGTCATGTGGGGGAGTTCTTCGGCCCCCAATCGTCTAGCTCTTCTACGGTCGCCTGGGCGGCACGCAGGTTCTTGAATGGAGTGGCGTAGACTGGGCGGTCGACTCCTAGTGTGTCGGCGACGACAGCGCCGCGCTGCCTGACAACGCCGGCCCGGCTGGGCCCGCCTGGGGGCGGCGTGCCAAAGGCGGCGCGGTCGGCTTCGCGCCGGTGGGCCTCAGTGAGGCGTCTCATGGAAGCCAACTTCCGGCCCACCGCGAGGAGGGCGAGGCGGCGAGCCTCCAGTGCTTCGGCATCGGCATCGGCCGGGAGGGGGATGGTCAAGTCGTGGACTGCCGCATGCGGGGCGTCGTGGGCGCTCTCGTCAGAAGTGTCGCCGTGGCCGATGACCATCACCTCGGTGGTGACTGCGTCGCAGCCATCGGCCCGAGGAAGCGGGTCGTTGTAGATCATGACATCGGTGGGGAAAGTGTCGAGTGAGGCCGTGTCGGAGTCGACAGGCATCGGATCGGTGGAGCCGACCGACTCCAAGTCCACAGCAGGCTCGCCGGAGACGTGGAGCTGGCCGAGGAGGTTGAAGAGGTGGTCAGTGCCCGCGTCGGAGGCGAGCTCGTCGGAGATGAGGGTCTTGTCAAGGAGATCGGCGAGGCCGCTCGCTGCACAGACGTTGGTGACGCCTTGCAGCGCGTCGTGGCAAGCGCCATTGGGCGTGCCGGGCTGGCTACGCTCGCTGGGGAGGAAGAGGGTTCCCGTCCAGAACATGTCTCCGGGCGACGGTGCACCTGGCCCCATGGTGGGCGCCAAATGTCGGGTGGTAGGTGCGACATATGCCAACGGGTGGCTTATCATTATGGGAACCAGTAAGACGTCGCCGGTGCCTGGAAGCGGGATGAGGCGAAGGCATGCATGCCGGTGAATCTTACCCAGCTTCGGGGCTCTCCATGGAGATACCACCCCTACTGGTGCTTTGCGGGGTCTCCGCATGATCGCTAGATGAACAAGTAGCTACACGATGCTCCTTGAGCTGTTTTGTGAGGAGAAGAAGTAGAGCACGGCTAGCCCTCCTCCCCTCTCTATGTGGTGTCTAGAACTAGCTTGGATCAACCCTTTGCATGGGTGTCCCGGGGGGTTTATATAGGCCTACCCCCCGGGGGTACAATGGTAATCCGGCTGGGCATGGGGCCCAGCCGTCTTTGGTACACTTGCCGGCTTCTGCGCTGGCTGCTGGGGCCCGACGACTGGTGGGTCCCACCGGCTGCTGGCTCCTTGGTCGACAGGCAGGCCCCACTGTCCAGGGCCTTGTCGGTGGCTGGTTACTATTGCTCAATCCTGGTGACGAGGGCTTCGCCGAGGTGGGCGTGGCTACAGTGCCGCCGTCCGGCGGGTGATCGCTGTAGCCTCACTGCATCTTGTCTCCTTAATGGGGCGTCTCCTTCGAGGGAGGTGGCAAGCCGGCTGTGGAGAGCCGGCTCTGTCTTGGGCCGACTGGGGGAGGCCTGGCCGCCTTTGGGTGTCTCTCTGCCTGAAGAGGCCCACCGCCCGTGGGCCACACTGGTAGCCCGTCATGGATGACATCAGGGTCAACGTGGCAACAGTGCCGCGCCGGACGGGTCATGGCCACCCGTACGGCGCACTATGCCAGGCGTGCTCCGGGATTCGGGGGTGGCAGGCTTTACTGTAGCCACGCCCCGTTACATCGCCGTTATGTGGATGCAGAATTCGAGGGTACGATCCTGACCGCTTTGTGGGTGCCGGCTTCTTGGAGTCGGCCTTCTTGCGGCCGGCTTCTCGGAGCCGGCCCTCTCGCGGCTTTCTTCATGAGGGCTAAAGTCGGGTCGCCTTCCGATAGCCGGCCTGGGAGATAGCCGGCAGGGGGAAGGCGGTCCCATGTCTTGGATTCTTGAGGGCCGGATCGACTCGTAATTTTTTCAGAAGGGCCAGGGGGAGCCGGCTAAGCTACCCGTGGTCATTTACTTCGACATCCTGTTTTATACTCTTCTCTCATATATCATGTGCTTAGAATTGTTGGACTATAAAATATAGGGGAGTGTTGATCCGGATGTGTGTGTCTTGCTTTCCGAATGCTCCTCTAACTAGGTGCACACATTCTGGGGGAGCCCGTCTACGTTTATAGTTCTTAGTTTTCTTACATTTATTTCTTTTCCTTGCACAAATCCCTAGTTGTCATCAATCCACCAAAAAGGGGGAGATTGTTACGGCATATCTCTCTCAAGGTAGTTTTGGTGATTGATGACAACATGTTTGCAGACTAATCATGTGCTTTGAATAGTTCACAGATTCACCCCTGGCACGAGACATTTTCTTCCCTTCGGAGTGTCTTTCAAGACGGTGTAGCTATTTCGTTTCTCTCTCGGTGGACTAGTTGCGTAGAGGGCACCGTACTATCAAGAGGGGGTCCGCTGGGGTATTGCATGGGTGGAATCAACACGTACACATCAGCTTCTCACCCTCCGAGCTTTTCCAGTCCATTGAAGAGATCTCTTCGCTTTTCTTTGTCCTGTCTGGGTCCCAGCGGTAGTACCGCGCAACCCAGCCGTAGTACCGCTGACGAGCCACAAGCGGCAGTACCGCTCCACAGCGGTAGTACTGCCCGTGACTCCACAACAGTAGTACCGTTGGGGTGCCTGGCACCACCGCCTCGTCCTCAGCCTCTTTTGAGAGATTCTCTCTCTCTCTCTCCAGTGTCCCAGCGGTAGTACCGCACTACCAGCGGTGGTATGGCCGAAGGGTCACAAGCGGCAGTTCCGCTCCACAGCGGTAGTACCACCCGTGACCCCGCTGCCGTAGTACCGCTAGGCTGTCTGGCTCCTACCGCCTCGACTCGAGGGGTCTTTTTCTCGTGTCGGGTTTTGCGGCACTAGTTGCGGTTGTAGAGGCGGTAGTACCGTTTCAGGAGCGGTAGTACCGCCCCTACCACCGCGGTAGTACCGCGTTGGGTCCTATTCCCTACTAGTCTCCTCTGCGCGGCAGTGCCGCTGGCTGGTGCGGCAGTACCGCTGACCTAGCGGTAGTACCGCCCCCTCTTAGCGGTAGTACCGCCCTGTGCGGGGCTGGTTGGTGAGGGGCAACGGTTGGATTGTTGCCCCCACTATAAAAAGGGGTCCCCTTCTTCCCTTTGACCTACCTCTTCCCCCTCAAGCTCCATTTGTTGCTCAAGCTCCATTAAATGCTCCAAGCTCCATTTTCGCCCGATCTATCTCTTTAGCCAATCAAACTTGTTGATTTGCTCGGGAGTGGTTGAGAAGGCCCCGATCTACACTTCCACCAAGGGATTTTTGATTCCCCCACTCATCCCTAGCGGATCTTGTTACTCTTGGGTGTTTGAGCACCCTAGACGGTTGAGGTCACCATGGAGCCATAGTCCATTATGGTGAAGCTTTGTGGTTTTGTTGGGAGCCTCCGATTAAGTTGTGGAGATTGCCCCAACCTTGTTTGTAAAGGTTCGGTTGCCACCTTCAAGGGCACCAATAGTGGAATCACGACATCTCGCATTGTGTGAGGGCGTGAGGAGAATACGGTGGCCCTAGTGGCTTCTTGGGGAGCATTGTGCCTCCACACCGCTCTAACGGAGACGTACTTCCCCTCAAAAGGAAGGAACTTCGGTAACACATCCTCGTCTTCACCGGATCCACTCTTGGTTATCTCTTACCTTTACTTGTGCAAGCTCTTTAGTGTTACTTCTCTTGCTTGCTTGTATGCTTGTTGTTATTGCATCATATAGGTTGCTCACCTAGTTGCACATCTAGACAACCTACTTTGATGCAAAGTTTAATTTGGTAAAGAAAAGTAAAAATTGGCAGTTGCCTATTCACCCCCCTCTAGTCAACCATATCGATCCTTTCATCGTGTCACTCACAGGCATCACCTGCTTGATGGTCGCAGACGAGGGAAGGGCAGCAACATTTGAAACACCACGCTCCATGACACCAAGAGGTAGGCTGCCTGACGCTTGACACCCAATGGACTTAGGCGAGCGAGAGACAACAACATCCAAATCACCACACTCCTCGGCATCAAGTATTTGGCTAGACTCCCAAGGTGATGCAAGCAATAAATCCGCAATCAAGATCGCTGGAGGGGCCACCTTCAGTTGTTTGACGGACAGAGGCGAAACCGGAGCCCCACACAGGTTCTGAAGCTCAGGCATGATCACGCCTGTGCTTACCTCTAAGAGCACATCGAAAGACTAGACCGACAAATCTTGAGATTGATGAGATCACCACATGCATCATTTTTGAAGTTATACTTTACATGCCTTCTCCGCCTCGTCGAAAAAGATAATGAACAAATCCTAAGGAAAAATGACGAGAAACTCATGTCCACTTTTTCACCGAGCTTTCTGTCTCCACTATATATAGTCAAATAATGAGAAAAACTAGATTCAGTTATCAACCGGTCCTATCAAAAGTAGGATGAACTATGGATTAGAGACATCGCATATGATTTCATAAAATTTATACACATTTTTCCGTTCTAAATCGAGTGGATTTCCAAGAAGATGTTGTTCAACATGTTCTATTCAATACTGGTAGGACTAGTCCAACACAAGGCGCCACTAGTGATTCTATGATCTGATATGGTAGGGTGATAATGTGTATGAACATGTGCTTATGTTGTACTCATTGTTACTATTTTTTTTAATTAAAATAAATATTGTGTCAAATTTTTTGCCTGGTACAAGACATTATAATAGTAAGTGCAAGACAACATGGTATAACAACCGCAAATTGAGTCTAAGTAGTTAATCATTATATGTTGAATTGTGAACCAACATATACTTGGATGGTTGTACCCCTCGTCAATCATAAAATCCGCCGGCTCAGTTTCTCGAAGATGCTCGTAGGGATAGATTGTGCGTGCATCTATTGATAAGGGTGAGTGTATGTGCATGTATGTGTACTGTCTTATAAAAAATATTATATGTTATATTTGATTAGTATCTGTTGTATATATTGAGTAAGGCATGCAATTTTTAGGATGACATAGGGCATCGTGGTGAAGGACGTACAAAGCTGAAATCAATTATTGTTGTTTGGTTTTCGACACGGTTTCCCTCATAAACCAGGTCAACTTGTTAAGGTTTTCGATCCGGTTTTCCTTATAAACTGGATCTCTCCCTGGCATATTGCCCACTTTGAGTAATATATTCAGGTAGGGAGGCTCCCCCCCGGGCCGGGTGATTCTTAATTTTTTGTTGTTGTTTTGATTACTTTATGTCTGTTAAAGTAAACCTGCACCAGGAGCCAACCTTAAATAGAACATCATATAGAAAAAAGCTAACTTTGGAACAACCCCATAGCAACACTTGTTGAGGCAAAATCCTAACATGGAGACATAATTAGGAAGGAGGGTGAAAAATAGAGATATATTTTTATCTTAATCTAGATACAACTTTTCTTTCGTTGCATATGTGCTTAAATGGGATGCTAAGTGCATGAAAGGGCTAAACGACCAAATTCCTCAATGCAAAGATGTTTAGCTTCTTGTAGCTAAGCTTTTTTATTTAATTGTTTAGCATCCAGACTCTCTATATAGTTTTTTTTGCATAGATCCACATACCTGATGTCATTTCTTCTCGGGATCACCAAAATGCTCTTGCTCCTCCTTAATTAGTTTGCCGCAACATTTTTAGCATTTGTACAAGGTGGAGCGCTAGGAAGGGCCTTTTGTGAGTCTCTAGGTAATTGCACTGTTTTGTCTTAAGAATGTACTAAATGACTTGAGAGTATAACCTAATATAAAAGCAATCGTATGAGTTGTGTCCAAATGCACATTTGATGTGTAAGGTGCAACTTAAGATGTAATGATATCATTTTATTTGGACAAAAAATGTCCATACTACTAGTATAAACACCACTAAATTGTTTGCATAAAAATTCCTAGGACCGACCATCTTCATCCTCTCAAATGAGGGGATGCTGCACGGCCACATGCTTCTCCAATGGTGAAGCCAACCTGTCGATGTTTATTTGCAGATGAGAAGTCATTAAGACCATAGCCTGTCGGGCCAACGCCCTGAAGAAGAAGTCGTCACTATGGAAAGAGCCACAAACCCAAGTGCCAAACCTCCATTATTTTGCATGGACCTCACGATGGCACCGGAGGCCACATTGACATGTTGAGGCCGGAGGACGAAGCTAGAAAGGGCCATCATCGCCACGCCAGCAAAACCCGCAAATAACCAGCAGAAAAATACGTGACCAAGCCACATACGACAAAGAATGGGGTGCCTCGAGGAACCTTATTCGCCAAACGACGGTGCCGCCAACATCAAAGATGTGTTGTCCGGGATACTTTATTGCATGCATTAGCACAATTATTGAATGGGTGAAAGCCATGAACAACGAAAATCTACATAAAACCCCATAACGAGAAAAGGTACAACTCAATCCAATAGATCGGCACCTTTCAAACTCCCACGCGAACACCAACTATATCAATATCCTATATGGCAGGGAAATATTCAGCTGATATTACATCATTGTACATACTTGGAGACGAATAAGCGTTAAGAGCGTTCCTTGCTTTAAAAAAGAAGAACAACTTTCTTTTGCGAAAATAATTTGAATTTGTTATAAAAGTTCACCGAAAACACAAAGCACTCCAAACATAATAAAAATACATCAAGATTCCTAGACCAACAAATGACCACCACTACCGCAGAACAAACCGCTGGCGCGCTGCTGTCGTCACTCAATAATCAGAGCGGGCTTTCATCTTGTCAATGACAATACTGAAGTGTTCATGCATGTATCCATGAGAACCATCACCCTGGAGCTGGAGTTGTTGCCATTGAACACTTGAATAGATCTAAAGCATCTAACACCAAATCTCGCCATCGCACACGCATGACGAGAAACTCTTGCCTCGCCATCCCAAAGAGAAGACATGAATCTATACCGGAGCTCAGTCGACTACGTCCAGACGGATGAACTAAAATACTAGCCAAAGCAGAAGCGTCGTACTTGTGTGAGTAAAAAACCATAACGTAAACTACTAGCCAACGCAGAGGCACCAGAATTCCCTCCCCACCACCGGCCGCTGGAGCGATAGGCAGAGGGAAGGCAAATCCACGTGCTCGCCGGCGAAGCTTGGAGGAAAGAGTTTGCTATAACCGCAAAGAGAAGGGGGACAAAACACTTCATGGGTAACCACACACAAAATAAGTAGAACAACCTGTATGCATCTGTATTTGGAGTAGCATTTTGTTCTAGTTTTTTCCCACCATTTTATAACTCTGCACTACATTGAACAATCTAGAAAATGCTACATTGACAAATGGCCAATTTCGGTGCAACGGACGTGCCTTCATTGTCTGCTGGCGGTTGTCAGAGGTGCCAGTGTGTCGCTCTTAAGCACCATGTGGTATGTTAATTACCAAATGTACCCCACTTGATCCAGACTACTAAGCTGTGCTTTAGGTGAGTCCAGACTTTGGGAGAAAAGGGACCGATTCGATCCTGTGGAACACGCTTCTCATTTTCAAGTTGCAAATGGCGGAAAAATAAAAAGCGCAGAATGTCAAGTGCTAACTTTTTTGAAGTGCTATAGACTATTTTAGTTTCTTTGCGAGTGTGTGCTTTATAGTTTTGGCGTGACATCGAATCCAGATCAGTCGTTCACTCGTCTTGGCATCTCTACAAGCCTTCTATCGCCTTTGCTTAATTTAGGCGACACCCCATTTGCTAACGTCATCTAATATACTTCACCTTTGCGTTGCACGTTAATAAATTCCAAATCCCACATGTCACGTCTTCCATATCACACTTTATCTCCACACCATTAAGCACGTTTTTTTTTCAATATCAACAGTCGTTTATATTTCATAATAATAGAGTTATAATCAAGATGCAAGAGATCCTCGATATATGTAGTTCTCTGTCAAGCTGATTATAGCTTGCCATGTGGAATAAACACTCTACCATCCCTAAGACTAGCCATAGTGGAGAGTAGCTTAGAGCATGGTTAATAGTACAACCAGCTGCTGGCTATACGATGTTGTCATGTCAACTATAGCCAAGCTTATAGCCGGCAAGTATAATAGTTAGATGTAAAAAAGTACAACTTCATTAATACATGACCCACTTTCCTTTCTCACTAAGTCTCTAAGAGCACGTGTTGCAGCCGGATGTTAGTTTGTAGCCCGCTTGTCTTTTCTCTCCTCTTATCTCTCTTTCAACTTAGCAAACATATACTATTTTAAGTCTTACAGCCCGCCGACGTCACTTTATTATACTTGCTCTTGAGGCCAAGGAAACCCTGTTCATGAAACGATGGCTCTCCTCTCCTCTCCCCTCCTCCCCCCTGGTGGTCGCGGCGGTGGCCGGCGTCGACCTTCCTCCCTCCCCCTCCCTGTCCCTTCCCTCATGGTCGACCCACCCTCTCCCGCCTCCCCCTCGCCCCGCTACGTTCGGGCCCTCCTTCCTCCAGTAATCGGGCGTTTCTCCCTCTGCCAATAGGTTTTGGGCACTCGATGGGAGGATTCGGAGTCCGATGTAACACCCCGGATGTAACTTTACCAATTTGTACTCCAACTCTTGCCGTTTCTGGCGTTAAGTTATTTTATTTTCTCGGGATCGGGTCTTTGTCTCTGTGTATTGTTTTCATTGTCATGCATCTCATATCATGTCATCATGTGCATTGCATTTGCATACGTGTTCATCGCATGCATTCGAGCATTTTCCCCGTTGTCCGTTTTGCATTCCGGCGCTTCATTCTCCTCCGGTGGTCATTGCTACCTTTCTTTCGTGTGTGGGGATTAAACATTTCCGGATTGGACCGAGACTTGCCAAGCAGCCTTGGTTTACTACCGGTAGACCGCCTGTCAAGTTTCGTACCATTTGGACTTCGTTTGATACTTCAATGGTTAACCGAGGGACCGAAAAGGCCTCGTGTGTTTTGCAGCCCAACACCCCTCCAAGTTGGCCCAAAACCCACCAAAACCCTCTTCATCATCTAGAGCGTTCGATCACGATCGCGTGGCCGAAAACCGCACCTCATTCTGAGTCTTCTAGCTCCCTCTACCTATAAATAAGTGCCTCCCCGTCCAAATCCGGACGAAACCCTAGATCCCTCCTTCTCCTCGCGCGCCGGAGAAAAACCTGCCGACGGACATGTCCAACCTCCCCGCGCCGCCGCCACGTGTCGGCTCCTGATTGGCCGAGCCGCCGCGCCCACATCGTCGCGCCGCCACCCGCGCGCGCGGCCCGTCCGGCCCACTCGGGGCCCCCGCAGCCCGCTTCCTCCCGCCTCCTCACACCCGTGAGCCGCCGCCGCCCTCCTCGGGTCCGGCCGCCCGAAGCGACCGGCGCCGCCACCCGCCCGTCGCCGGTCTTCGCCTCCTCGCCGCCCCGACGCAGCTCGCCGCCCCGGCCTCTCCATCGACCCGAGTCGGCGCCGCTCCGCTCCTCCGCCGGCCTCGTCGCGCCCGGCCACCTCCGACGCCGCCCTCCGACGAGCTAGATCCGGCAAGTCCCCTCGCGCCGGCGAGCTTCTTCAAACTCCGGCGACCTCAAGCTCCTGTTCCGGCGTTCCTCGTTAAGCGTGCACGATTCGGATCCAGATCTGAAACCCTAGGGTTGGCCTTGATTTCATCGTGCCGTAACCTTGCATCCGTAGCTCCGTTTTGGGCATATAGCATATCAAAATGTTCGTCTCAGAGATTACATCATTTCATTCCATTGCATCATTTTCATTTGAGTTCGTCTTGATGCCCGAAATAATGTTAGAAGGAGGCTACTTGAGATATTTGTCAGATCTGCTACTCCATTTAGAGATTTGTCATTTTTGCCATGATTATTGTGTGCATGATATGCCCATGAGCTCTACATATGTTTTGTTAAGGGTGTTGCCATCTTTCCAGAGGTGCAACCCATGTATTTTTGTGATGTGTGTGGTGACTAGCACAAGCTTGCAAAGTGAGGCACTTGGTAATGCTGATTTCAGGGACTTAGTAATTCCACTAAGTCCTTGAGCTGTTTATCTCATATGGCCATATGTTCATGTTGTTTCCTAGTGATCCGTGCCTCTTTTGAGGATGATCAGTAAGGATGTTTTGTTAATCTTGTAGTGCTCTATCCATTCATGTCTGTTTTTGCAATTATGGAGCACCCTAGCTTGAGTCAATCGAGCTCTACTTTTGCTACTTTGTGAATCTGGGCAGATTGTCTATTTGTTAGCGATTTTGCCGAGGATGTTGTAGTTGATCCGTGCATGCTATGCTATTGGTCTTGCCATTTCTATCTTGCATTTTGTGTATTCTTGATCGGTGTATGCTTAGATTATCATGACTTGCTCCGTAGTGAGTGCATCGAGCTCGTAAACATGCCTACTTGATATCTGTTTTCAGCATGCTCCAGTTTTCACTAAGTCTGAGAACTGATTATGTTTTTGCCATGTTCTCATGCTTGCAATTGTATTTTCTGATCCCTTTTGGCTCAAGGTCACTAAGGGACTTTTGTTAAGATCTTTGAGTAGCTCCATGCCATAATTTACTTTGCCATGTTCAGGTCCTATAGCATGTAGTTTTGTTGCTCCGAAGAGTGCTATCTGATCTGAAAATCCAGACAAGTGTTAATTTCACTAAGTCTGAAATCTGTTTGCCATATGCATTTTTGCCATGCTTGTTTGAACCTGTTAATGGATGAATTGGCCGTAGCTCAGTGCTAGACTTTTGTTAAGCATCATGAATGCATCCCTACCATGTATTTTGTTGTCATGTTTGGGTGCTGTAGCTTGTTCATCTCTTTGCATTTAGATGGCTACTTGCTGTAAATCGCAGACCGGTGTCATTTTTGAAACGCTTGCCATTTCCAAACCGTAACTCCGATTCCGGCGTTCTTTATATTGTTTTCAAGCGATTTCATCTCATCTTTCCAGTGGCATACTTGGATTTCCAAGTTGATGCCAGGTTCTTGCATTCCTTGTCACATCTTGCATATGCATCCCGCATCGCATCCCGCATAGCATACCATCCTTGCATCATATTGTTTGATCCTTGCACGTGGTTGATTGTGTCCTTGTTGCTCGTTTGTCTTGTTTGGGTAGAGCCGGGAGACGAGTTCGCTAACGAGGAGCCCGTTGAGTTTGCTTCCGAGGATCCAGTCAACTCTGACAACTTTGCAGGCAAGATGATCATACCCTCGAAATCACTACTATCTTTGCTTTGCTAGATGCTTGCTCTTTTGCTATGCCAATGCTACGATGCCTACCACTTGCTTTAAAGCCTCCCAAATTGCCATGTCAAACCTCTAACCCACCTTGTCCTAGCAAACCGTTGATTGGCTATGTTACCGCTTTGCTCAGCCCCTCTTATAGCGTTGCTAGTTGTAGGTGAAGATTGGAGACCGTTCCTTGTTGGAACATTTATTTACTTGTTGGGATATCATTATATTGCCACATTATCTTAATGCATCTATATACTTGGTAAAGGGTGGAAGGCTCGGCCTCTCGCCTAGTGTTTTGTTCCACTCTTGCCGCCTTAGTTTCCGTCATATCGGTGTTATGTTCCCGGATTTTGCGGTCCTTACGTGGTTGGGTTATAATGGGAACCCCTTGATAGTTCACCTTGATTAAAGCTTTTCCAGCAATGCCCAGCCTTGGTTTTACCATTTGCCACCTAGCCTCTTTTTCCCTTGGGTTTCCGGAGCCCGAGGGTCATCTTATTTTAGCCCCCCCTGGGCCAGTGCTCCTCTGAGTGTTGGTCCGACCGAGTAGACTGTGGGGCCACCTCGGGACAACTTGAGGGTTGGTTTTACTCGTAGGATGTCTCATCCGAGTGTGCCCTGAGAACGAGATAAGTGCAGCTCCTATCGGGATTTGTCAGCACATTCGGGCGGTGTTGCTGGTCTTGTTTTAACCTGTCGAAGTGTCTTGAAGAACCGAGGTACCGAGTCTGATCGGAACGTCTCGGGAGGAGGTCTATTCCTTCGTTGACCATGAGAGCTTGTCATGGGCTAAGTTGGGACTCCCCTGCAGGGATTTGAACTTTCGAAAACCGTGCCCGCGGTTATGGGCAGATGGGAATTTGTTAATGTCCGGTTGTAGATAACTTGAACCTTAACTTAATTAAAATGAATCAACTGAGTGTGTTACCATGATGGCCTCTTCTCGGCGGAGTCCGGGAAGTGGACACGGTGTTGGAGTAATGCTTGCGCAGGTTGCTCTCTAGTTTCTCGCTCGCGCTTTGCCTCCTCTTCTCGCTCTCTTTTGCGAACAGGATAGCCACCATATATCCTAGTCGCTTGCTGCAGCTCCACATATATTTTGCCTTGCCTTACCTATAAGCTTAAATAGTCTTGATCGTGAGGGTGCGAGATTGCTGAGTCCCTGTGGCTCACATATTACTATTACACCAGATGTAGGGCCTGATGATTCCGCTCCAGGTGACGCGCTTGAGCTCAAGTGGGAGTTCGACGAGGACTCTCAATGATACTATGTTTCCTTTCCTGATGATCAGTAGTGGTGCCCAGTTGGGGGTGATCGGGACCGTGTCGCATGTTGGGTTATCTTTTATTTTGGCGCCGTAGTCGGGCCATGAGTGTTTGAATGATGTGATGTTATTTATGTACTTGATTGACGTGGCGAGTGTAAGCCAACTATGTTACCTCCCCTTTTACTATCTATATTACATGGGATGTTGTGAAGATTGCCTAACTTGCGACATATGCCTTCAATGCGATTATGCCTCTAAGTCGTGCCTCGATACGTGGGAGATATAGTTGCATTGAGGGTGTTACATCCGAGGACGATGTTGGTGTCGCGTCGGCCTTCCCCACCCTCATCGTCGATCTGGGTGAGGAGTTCGCTCCGGGTGACCACGGGCGGGCGGCGTCGTCGCCTACGTCGGAGCTCGGCTGGCATGTGGTGAGGCGTCATGACCACAAATATGGTAATTTTGGTAGGTTTCTGTAGGATCGAAAGTAGGTCTAGAGGGGGTGGGGGTGATTAGACTACTTGACCAAATAAAAATCTAGCATTTTCCCAATTTCAAGTCTTGGCATATTTTAACAACTTAACACAAGTCAAGTGATCAACCTACACATACAATTCTAAAAGTATAGCAGCGGAATGTAAAACATTGCATATGAAGGTAAAGGAAAGGGTTTGGAGAAGGCAAACGCAATGTAGACACGGAGATTTGTGGTGTGGTTCCAATAGGTGATGCTATTGTACATCCACATTGATGGAGACTTCAAGCCACGAAGGGTAACGGTTGCACGAGTCAACGGAGGGCTCCACCCACGAAGGGTCCACGAAGAAGCAACCTTGTCTATCCCACCATGGCCATCGCCCACGAAGAACTTGCCTCACTTGGATAGATCTTCAAGAAGTAGGCGATCTCCTTGCCCTTACAAACTCCTTAGTTCAACTCCACAATCTTGACGGAGGCTCCCAAGTGACACCTAACCAATCTAGAAGACACCACTCTCCAAAAGGTAATAGATGGTGTGTTGATGATGAAATCCTTGCTCTTGTGCTTCAAATGATAGTCTCCCCAACACTCAACTCTCTCTCACAGATTTGGCTATGGTGGAAAGATGATTTGAGAGGAAAGCAACTTAGGGAAGGCTAGAGATCAAGATTCTTGTGGTAGGATTGGAATATCTTGGTCTCAACACATGAGTAGGTGGTTCTCCCTCAGAAAATGAATGCTGGAAGTGTATGCACGTTCTGATGACTCTCTCACGAATGGAGAGGAGAAAGGAGGGGTATATATAGCCTCCACATAAAATCTAACCATTACACACAAAAGAGCCAACTCGGCCAGACCGAATGTGTGAACTAGGTGAGACCGATTCAGTTCAAAATGTGAACGTTAGGATTTTTGGTGGGACCGACATGATCAACTCGGTGGAACCGATGAGCTAGGGTTAGGGCAAAACTTGATCTCAGTTTGACCAATTACTTCAACTCGGTGAGACCAATTTCAGTAACAAGCAAACAGAGAGTTGGTCAGGCAAACTCGGTGGGACCGATCGCTCCTTTCGGTGATACCGAAACGTTACGTAAGAGAAATAGAGAGTTTGCGCTGTGAACTCGGTGGGACCGATCGCTCATTTTGGTGAGACCGCAACGTTACGAAGGGAAGCAGAGAGTTTGCAGTCCCATCTCGGCGAGACGGAACTGATTAAGGTTTCTGGCTATGGTTATGTCAAGTGAACTCGATGGCGCCGGATGAATCAAATCGGTGGGGCCGAGTTTGACTTTTAGGTTTAGGACATGTTTTGATTTGAGAAGATGGTTGAGGGCTTTGGAGCATATCACTAAGCATTTTGAGCAAGTAGAACATTAAGCAACACCTTATCCCTATTAATATTATTGGCTTTCCTATGGACTCAATGTGATCTTGGATCACTAAAATAGAAATGAAGAGTCTTGAGCTTTTGCCAATATTTGTCCTTAGCATTTTGAGGGGTCCACGTCTCTAGTCCATGCCATGCCAATTATTGAACTTTCTGAAATAATCATCTTGAAAGTATATTAGTTTAATGAGCTATATGTTGTTATAAATTACCAAAACCACCCAGGGATTAGTTGCACTTTCAATCTCCCCATTTTTGGCAATTGATGACAACATATAGATCAAAGCTTCGACAAATGATAATAAGAATGAAATATATCGTCGCTTTGATAAGTATGTGATAAGAAAGATCTCCCCCTAAATTTGTCCATTATTTATGATTTTCTTTTGAATGCAAATGCACAATGAATTAGGCTCATGGGTTACTCTTCCATGTCACATACATCTTGATGGAGCACTCAAAATGACAGAATAAAAATAACATGCATTCATCATCAAGACAAATATGATTGATCATATACAAATGATAATATAGAATCATTCAAGCATATATAATAGAGCATAATATGATCAACCACATGATCATAAGAGTATCTCACACACAAGCAGAAATATTGTAGAAAACACAAGAAAATAAGTAGCAAGAGAGACAAATAAGAAGCAAAACACACACTCTCTCGAAGCCTATGATCTATGCACTTTCTCCCCCTTTGGCAACAATTTACCAAAAAGCTCAAAAATGCATAGTGCTATACGACACTCTAAGGAAGATCTCCGGGAGCTCCGGAGTGCTGAGATGGCGAGGAGAGAACAGCATCTGCAAAGACTTCGGCTGATGTATGAGGAACTGGAGGGGTTGCCACTGAGGGGCAACTGAGGCTGTGGCTGTAGGAGCTGAAGTTGTGGCCCTAGTGTCACTGACTAGCACTGCTACAGACCTTTGTGCTCTAGGTATCCTTTGATAATCATCTGTAGTAGATCGTCCTCTCCTCTCATTTGCTTCCTCTTGGAGTTGCTCAGCTGCAATCTGAATCTTGGTGACCTTTAAGTCAAGATCATAAAACTTTGTTTCAATGATTCTCTCAAGACTCTCTTGGTTTTGAGTTAGGGTAGCTAGTCTTTCTCAATTCTCACTGTGGCTTCAAGCAGATAGCTGAGCTGATCCTGCTTGGTCTTGAGATGTGCAGCTGAGGTATCTGGAATCTTTGAATCCTTTTCTGCATTAGCCTCCTCTCTCTCTTAACTTGAGCCTCAATAGAAGTAGGATGTGAAGCATCCATAACAATTATGTTATCCTCAAATTCTGGCCTCAATGGAAGGTGCTCTCTATCTAGTATATATGTGCATGTGCTCATCTTGGAGTTGATGAGCATCTGAATGTGTGGAGCATAGCCACATGATCTCTCCTGATCAGCTGCAGTCATCTTCACTGTCTCAACTATCGAGCTCATTACTTTGAATTTCCGAGGCACATCAAACATTTGAAGCAAGTTGATGGAGTGGCCTCTGATCATCGTATGATCTCCTGATTTGGGCAACAATGTGTGCCTCAATATGGTGTTCATGGTGGCCAATCCAGACAACAAATAGTACACGGAGCCAAGCTTGTGAGTCTCCAAGGCTTTGTGAGGTATCTCCTTGTACATACTTGCCATGGAGTTGTGGTCTTTCCTGGGCTTTGCATAGACATTAATGTCATCCTCAGCCTCTTCAGGAGCATTGATCAGCTCAGCCCACTCATCAATAGGAGATTGGTACCTAGTACCCTCAGTCATCCAGACAATCTTGCCATATGGGTAAAAATGGGTTGTAGAGTAGAACTGCATTATCATCTCATCATTCCATTTGGTCAATTTCTGACCCACAAACTTGTCAACTCCATTCAGTTTGAACCTCTCATGCACTCCAGGGAAATAGTCTTCATTGTCATCAATGTAGCTCCAGTCGACCCATCTCATATCACAAACAATTGGCTTCTTGTCCAGAAGGACTGTCTCATAGAAGTCCTGCTCTTCCTTAGTGTGGAACCTGTAATCCACAATAGTCCTTCTTCTTGTAGCATATGGATCTGACTGTCTCCACAATCTGAGACCTGCATCTTTCCTCTCTTTCATATTTTCAGCAACTCGATGATTGTCATCATGATCAGGTATCTTTGGCATGAGCTTTCTGAGCACTTGGGCCTCATCATCTTCCTAAACCTCATGCACTGGGGTCTTATTCTTTTCTGCAGCAGGAATGTTTCTTGGGAGCAGTCTTGGGCTTAGGAGGAGCAGCCCCTGACTTGATTGCATCTCCCATCAACTTTTGCGCTTTGGGAGTTGGTGCAACAACTTCTTTTTCATCCTCATCCTCATCTTCACCCGGGTCTTTAATCATTGAGGATATGCCAATCACTCTGGCAATGGTCTTCTTGACCCTTTGCTTTCTCTTCTTGCCTCCAGCAGCTTATTCTTTTCTTGGTTCAAGAGAGAATTCCATGGTTTCCTGAGTTGAAGCTCTAACTTTTGACATAGGCTTCCTCTAAGCAGGAGCCTTCTTCTTCATCCCTGGCTTAATGCCAACGGCAGCAGCAACAGCTTGCTCTTTCTTGATCAACTTCTTCTTGGAAGTGACCTCCTCATCAGCAATATAATCCTCATCTTCAGATTCTGAGGTTCTCTTCTTCCTGTGCCTAGTAGCAGCCTTAGGCAGATTGCTGGGTGTGCTTCTGCTTCCATCATCTGAGCTACTTGAGGGACTAGTGCTCTCACTGAGGTTTTGGTGCTCCTCTGAGCTGTTTTGCCTGTCACTCTGGTCTAACATTGCTGAAACTGACCCTGTGAACAGATGGGTATAGGTAGAGTAGATGAGCATCACAAAGTACAACTGTTTTGGCAAAAGAAATGACTCAAAAACTTAATTTTAGTTTTCTGTGGGAACCATTTCGGAGCGTACGTTTAGACGAACTCGGTGACACCGAAGCAACTTTAGAGTCTAAACATGTGAAATCGGTCAGACCGAGACACAATTCGGTGACTCCGAGATGCTAGGGTTTCACTGAGAAAGTAAACTCGGTCACACCGATTCGTACACTTCGATCAGACCGAGTAGTACATGTGCAATGGCGTGGGCCAAATCGGTGAGACCGAATCTTTCAAATTGGTCGGTCCGAGATGAGTTCCGCGGAAACCTAACCCTATGTTTTTGGATCAAAACTATTCTAAAGGAAGTTTTAATTGGATAAGACTGTTTCCATCGTGGCAAGAATCATGGCATTGTCTTTGTGCTAAGAATTGGAGTGAAGAAAGCACAGAGGGTCGAGTTCATACCCTAGCTTGGTGATGAACCCGCTACGGCGACAACCGCGGCGAATATTTCCGTTGACGGCGGAGGACACCAGTGACAGGAGGTCGCGGGTGATGAGGAGACGATCCGGAGACCATGAGTCGGCATAGCTGGATAGGTGCGGGCGAAGGGTTTGGAGAAATTTCCAAATTTTCAGCCGGGTATATATATCCAGACACTGTCGGTGTGACCGAGTGGAACTACTCGGTGGGACAGAGATGCAGAGTCGCAAGCGGTTGCTACAACTCGGTGTGACCGAAGGGTTCAAATCGGTTGCACTGAGATTAAAATAGCTAGATCAACTTAATGAACTCGGGATGACCGAATGGAATGGATCAGTCAGACCGAAATGCACAAAGAGGTTTTGGAAGTTAAGCCCTTGACGGATCGGTGACTCTGAGTGCTCCTCACCAGGAGGGTCCGAATTCGACTTGTTTAAACTTTGTGATGTAGCATGGATAGATAGAGGGAGTTCTTGGGCATTCTTGTCCATCCATTTGGCAAAAAGATAAAGCCAAACAACCAAAGCAACAAATGGATGTCCTCGAATGAGAAAAATATGCAACCAACATGCTCACACACAATATAGTAAATAAAATATGTGGCAAAGCATGCACAAACATTCTAGCATCTATCAAGCAATTGGCGATGACTAGGTCATCTATATATGAGTGTATTGACTAAGGAGTCAAATGAGAACATTTGATTGTAGGTCATACTCATCGTTTAAGCACAAGTGGGGTTACCACTTTTACATAAAGCATTGTTGTGTTCACACCATTAGAGTTGCTTTAGCTCAATTCTTAGAGCAAAGCTCCCCCTAGATGTGATATCCCCCCTTAGAGGGATGAACTAACCTTGGGTTTTATCGATGATGACTTCATGTAGGTGTTAAAGATGTAGATGCTCAATGTTGATGTAGATAATTTGGAGCAATCCGTTGGAGTGAGTTGCACTTTCAATACCTACATGGGTTAGTCCCACAAGGAACATACAAGGATATCCATATACATAGAGTCAAATTCACACATGATGTTGTCCATGAAAGCGTTAGGTTACCTTGTCCCTTGTCTTACCAACAAGAGGGTTTGTGACTCCTTGAAGTCATGCAAGATGTGAAAGTTGATTGCACTTGTCCTTGCCAAATGAATATGAGTGAAGTATGTTGGCGGAGTCACCCTCAAGAACTTTCTAGTTCTTCTTCTTCGGGATCCACATCATCTTGATGGGAATCATTGGAGTTGTAGTCATACTAGATGAAGTAGAACTTGATATAGTCTTGGGAACCCACTTAACCAAGGCCTTAGGAGCTTCTTCAAATGCATCAATCTACTCTTGAAGCTTGTCCTTGCCTTTTAGCTTGTGGTATTGTGGTGGAATATCATTGAGGGAGTCCTGGATTAAGGGGTCTCCAGACAGCCGGACTATATCCTTTGGCCGGACTGTTGGACTATGAAGGTACGAGATTGAAGATTCGTCCCATGTCCAGATGGGACTCTACTTGGCGCAGAAGGAAAGCTAGGCAATACGGATATGTATATCTTCTCCTTTGTAACCGACCTTGTGTAACCCTAGCCCCCTCCGCTGTCTATATAAACCGAAGGGTTTTAGTCCGTAGGACAACGTACAATCATACCATAGGCTAGCTTCTAGGGTTTAGCCTCTCCGGTCTCGTGATAGATCAACTCTTGTACTACTCATATTATCAAGAATAAATCAAGCAGGACATAGGGTTTTACCTCCATCAAGAGGGCCCGAACCTGGGTAAAACATCGTGTCCCCTGCCTCCTGTTACCATCTGCCTTAGACGCACAGTTCGGGACCCCCTACCCGAGATCCGCCGGTTTTGACACCGACATTGGTGCTTTCATTGAGAGTTCCTCTGTGTCGTCGCCATTAGGCTTGATGGCTCCTTCGATCATCGATAGCGATGCAGTCCAGGGTGAGACCTTTCTCCCCGGACAGATCTTTGTATTCGGCGGCTTCGCACTGCGGGCCAACTCGCTTGGCTATCTGCAGCAGATCGAGAGTTACGCCCCTGGCCACCAGGTCAGGTTTGGAAGCTTAAACTACATGGCCGATATCCATGGAGACTTGATCTTCGACGGATTCGAGCCCCCGCTTAGTGCGCCACACAGTCACGATGAGCATGATTTAGCTCTGCCATCGGACAGTGTCCAGGCAATCGCTCCGACCCTCAATTCGGAGCCAGTTGCTCCATCCATGGACGGGTGGATAGATCCCGCCATGGAGGCCGTATCCTCAGCGGTGATTGAGCCGAATATCGACCTTACCCTTCACGAGAGCCGTGATGCCAAACTGTCGGGTCCTTCTCCGGCCACGGACTCCGAACCGCCTGCGCCCGTGCCTATCGAATCCGACTGGGCACCGATCATGGAGTTTACCTCCGCGGATATCTTTTAGCACTCGCCCTTCAGCGACATACTGAACTCATTAAGCTCTCTCTCCTTGTCAGGAGAGTCTTGGCCGAACTATGTCCGGCAGGATTGGGATGCGAATGACGAAGAAATTCGCCGCCCACCCACCACCCACTTAGTAGACACTGTCGAAGACTTAACCGACATGCTCGACTTCGACTCCGAAGACATCAACGGTATGGACGACGATGCGGGAGACGAAGAGGAACCACTACCCACAGGGCACTGGACAGCCACCTCATCATATGACATATATATGGTGGACACACCCAAAGAAGGCAATGGCGACAAGACAACGGAGGATGACCCCTCCAAGAAGCAACCCAAGCGCCGACGTCAGCGGCGCCGCTCTAAGTCTCACCAAAGCAAAAGCGGTGACACCGGCACAGGAGATAATAGCACTCCGGACAATGCCGAAGACGACAACATCCCCTCCAGCAAGATTTAGAGCAGGAGGATGGAGAAGCCATCTTCCTGAGAGAGCGGCAGATGGAGAGGCGGAGGATGATAATTACATGCCTTCCTTTGAAGACGAGGCAAGCCTCAACGATGACGAATTTGTCGTGCCTGAGGATCCCGTCGAACAAGAGCGCTTCAAGCGCCGGCTTATAGCCACGGCAAATAGCCTTAAGAAAAAGCAACAGCAGCTTCAAGCTGATCAAGATTTGCTAGCCGACAGATGGACCGAAGTCCTTGCGGCAGAGGAATATAAACTCGAACGCCCCTCCAAGAGTTACCCAAAGCATAGGTTGCTACCCCGACTGGAGGAGGAAGCATTCAAACCTACATCTCCAGCGTATGACGTGGCTGACCGGCCACCTCATGGCCGCGACAAAGAGGCATTCTAGCCAAAAGTTCAGCCAGCACCCCGACGCCACTCAAATAAAAATGTCAAGACATGGGGAAATACGCCAGACCTACGAGACGTATTGGAGGACAAAGCAAAACACGCAAGATGGATCTACGGATCGCGAGGGCGTGCCAGTATGCGAGACGATAATCGTCACGCTGGATACAGTAAAAGTAAGTCCGGCCGGGCCGAACACAGTGGACAAGACTCACTTGAGCTACGTCTCAATATAGCCCAGTACAGGGGCGCCACACACCCCCTATGCTTCACAGACGAAGTAATGGATCATCAAATCCCAGAGGGTTTCAAACCCGTAAATATAGAATCATACGACGGCACAACAGATCCTGCGGTATGGATCGAGGACTTCCTCCTGCACGTCCACATGGCCCGCGGTGATGATCTACACACCATCAAATACCTCCCACTCAAGCTCAAAGGACCAGCTCGGCATTGGCTCAACAGCCTTCCAGCAGAATCCATTAGCTGTTGGGAAGATCTGGAAGCCGCATTCCTTGACAACTTCCAGGGCACTTATGTGCGACCACCAGATGCCGATGACTTGAGCCACATAATTTAGTAGCCAGAGGAATCGGCCAAGCAATTCTGGACACGGTTCCTAACAAAGAAAAATCAAATCATCGACTGTCCGGATGCAGAGGCCCTAGCAGCTTTTAAGCACAACATTCGCGACGAGTGGCTCGCCCGGCACCTTGGCTAGGAAAAACCGAAATCTATGTCAGCCCTCACGACACTCATGACCCGCTTTTGCGCGGGAGAAGACAGCTGGCTGGCTCGCAGCAATAACATATCAAAGAACCATGGTACTTCGGATACCAAGGATGGCAATGGCAGGTCACGTCGCAACAAACATAAGCACCGCATTAACATCGACAATACCGAGGATACGGTAGTCAATGTTGGATTCAGTGGCTCTAAACCCGGTCAGCGGAAAAAGCCATTCAAAAGAAGCATTCCGGGCTCGTCCAGTTTGGACCGTATACTCGATCGCTCGTGTCAAATACATGGCACCCCCGACAAGCCAGCCAACCACACCAACAGGGATTGTTGGGTGTTCAAGCAGGCCGGCAAGTTAAATGCCGAAAACAAAGATAAGGGGTCACATAGCGATGACGAGGAGGAGCCCCGGCAGCCGAACACCGGAGGACAGAAGAGTTTCCCCCACAAGTGCGGATGGTGAACATGATATACGCAACCCACATCCCCAAGAGGGAGCGGAAGCGTGCCCTAAGGGACGTATATGCGCTGGAGCCAGTCGCCCCAAAGTTCAGCCCATGGTCCTCCTATCCGATTACCTTTGATCGTAGGGACCACCCCACTAGTATCTGTCATGGCGGATTCGCCACACTGGTCTTAGACCCAATCATCGATGGATTTCACCTCACTCAAGTCCTTATGGACGATGGCAGCAGCCTAAACCTGCTTTATTAGGACACAATGCGCAAAATGGGCATAGACCCCTAAAGGATCAAACCCACAAAAACAACCTTTAAAGGCGTCATACCAGGTGTAGAGGCCCATTGCACGGGCTCAGTCATGCTGGAAGTGGTCTTTGGATCCCCGGATAACTTCCGAAGCGAGGAGTTAATCTTCGATATAGTCCCGTTCCGCAGTGGCTATCATGCACTGCTCGGGCGAACCGCATTTGCGAGATTCAATGCGGTACCGCATTATGCATACCTCAAGCTCAAGATGCCAGGACCTCGGGGGGTCATTGCAGTCAATGGAAACACAGAGCGCTCTCTCCACACGGAGGAGCACACTGCGGCCCTCGCAGTAGAAGCGCAAAGCAGCCTCTTAAGGTAATCCGCCAGTTCGGCGATTAAAGACCCGGACTCCTTCAAGCGCGCCCGGAGTCGGCAGCAAGACCGCCTGGCACGTTCCGAGCTCACATAGCAATGCGGCCCCCACCCTAGTCCCAGCCAAACGACAAAATTCGTGCCCCGCGTACATAATTACGCATTGAAAAATACCATGGGCACAGGTGGGGAGGGGGCACGACTAGGGCACGCCCTAAGACGCGGCTCAACCGCACTAGGGGCTTCCCGCATTATTATTTTTTCTCTCTTTCAGGACTTTAATCTCTGGAAACCCCGTCCGGCAGTACGATTGCCGGACACACGATGCAACAACCAAGGAGGTAGAAAGCTACGTCGCACCACGGAACTCCCAGGTGGTCTCTGACAATGATTGAAATACCTGCTTTACATGCCATTCCTCAGCTTGCCCTTGGAGGGGACATGTCAAATAGTCCTACTTTTTGCTTATCGCACTACTTGTATCATTCTGCTTTAACGGACCTTTTTGAATAAACAATGCATAGCGCTAGACTATTATCGCATTCTCTATTCTTATATATATATATGTTCATTCATGACATTCAGCACCCGTACACTCTGGTACGGCCAATACGCCAAGGGCTTAAGCATACCCCATAATACGGCGTGAGAAGTCCGAACACTTTCGACAGTGCGGCACCCCAAACTTATAACATTATATGCATCAGCTCCGAATCATGTCTTGGGTCAATAGTTGGGTTTGCCCGGCTCTCATGTTTTGGTACCTTACGTTCCGCTATATTGGCTAAGCTAGCACTGGGAGAACTAATGTGATTGTGCCCCGGTTCAGCTGGGATAAGCACCTCAGTAGAGAAAGCTAAAACTGACTATCATGATAAGGCGAGAGACTGGTCGCTGTTCAAGAGGTTTCGAGTCCCTAAAGACTTATGCCCCTTAGAAGGAGGAGTAGGCTTTGTCCGGCTTAAGGCGTGTATAGCGCCCCAAATTCGGCCTTCCGAATACTAGGGGCTTCGCCAAAATTTAAAATTATAGAATTCTATGGCTAAGTGGGAGTGATAAAGCATTATAGTCCGATTGCCTTGTTCGTTGTGCTGAGCACCTCCCTCGAAGGACCCAAAAATGGGAAAAAGAGTGCTCAGGTTTATCCCGAACACCCCAGCACTCGTGGCATGGGGGCAGAAGCCGATGACTAGCCATCTCTCAGATTTGATAAACAGCCGAACATAAGGTAATATTTTAAATTCAAACAAGTGTTGCATAGCGCATATGAACAAGTTTTCATACTACAGGATCACACGAGCAAGTTCATTCAAATATTACATCTTTCGCACACTCGTCCGCTACAAGACGGGCACCCTTCAGGACACCCTCATAATACATCTCGGGGTGGTGATGCTCCTTGCCCTGCGGCGACCCCTCCTTCACCAGCTTCTCAGCGTCCATCTTGGCCCAGTGCACCTTCGCACGGGCAAAGGCCCGGCGTGCACCCTCGATGCAGACGGACCGCTTTATGGCCTCCAGCCGTGGGCATGCATCCATAAGCCGCCTCACCAGGCCAAAGTAGCTGTTGGGAAGGGTGTCGCAGGCCACACCCAGACTATAAGGCCCCTCATGGCCTGTACGGCCGCCTTGTGCAGCTCGACCAGTTGCTTCAGCTGGTCGCTCATAGGCATCGGGTGTTCGGTCCCAGTATACTGAGACCAAAACAGCTTCTCCGTCGAGCTTCCCTCCTCGGCCTGGTAAAAACTTTGCGACATTCGACACGCTGTGGGGCAAATCTGCGAATGCTCCTAGAGAGCTCCGGACTCGGGTAAGTAACAAGTAATTTACTTTCACATGCTTTCTTTGCATATTGATGCCTTACCCGCAGCTATCTTCCTCATCACCTCAATCTCCTAGAGGGCCTTTTAGGCTTCAGCCTTGGCATTCTTTGTTCTCTCAAGGGCCGAGGCAAGCTCAGACTCTCGCGTCTTCGAGTCAAGCTCCAATGCCTCATGCTTCGTCACGAGAGCTTGGAGCTCTTGCTGCACCTCGCCCACCCGTACCTCTTGCTTTTCCCACTCGGTGCGCTCCAGGGCCGCTTTGTTTTCGGCCTTGGACATCGCTTGCTTCAGGGTCGCCACTTCGGTTGTTGCCCCTTGCAAATTCATGATGATCCTGTCATTTTGCAATCGCATCTTTTGTATATATATATATATATATATATATATATATATATATATATATATATATATATATATATATCTATCTGTAGACAAGATATTACTTACCTTTGTTCTCCTCGAGCTGCCTCTTGGCAAGGCCGAGCTCTTTCTCGGACCCCTTGAGGTCCTGCTTCAGTGCGGCGACCTCCGCAATCAGTGCAGCACAGGTCAGCAGCGAAGCCTGCATACGCATATAGACATACTTATATCAGACTCTTGTAGATATTATTTGATCCTCTATTCGGCTTTTCTTTGTGAACACCAAACAGAGCATCAGGGGCTACTGTCTATGCGGTAATATTTTTCCTATTTTCTAAATACTTACCTCAAAGCCTGTTAGAAGGCTGGCACAGGCTTGAGTCAGTCTGCTCTTGGCGGACTGAACCTTCTTGATCACCGCACTCATAATAGTGCGGTGCTCTTCGTCGATGGAAGCACCGTGAAGGGCTCCGAGTAGGTTGTCCGGTGCCTCTGGATGGACAGGGGTCACCGGCATGGGCGTCTTGCCCCTTTTGGAAGGGAGCCGCCTGCCCGAGTACAGAACCACTGGAGGTTCCGGCGTGGTGTTTGGTTGAGAGCCGAACTTAGATCCCCCGGGAGCCTTGCTCCCTTTGCTCCTAGAGTCCGAAAGGTCGCCTTGAGGTGCCTCCGGGACTGTCTGCCCCCGGCTCGGTGCCCCTTGAGACAATACCTTGGCATTGTCCGTAGGGAAAGGCGAGGAGGGGGTCGGAAGTGGATCGCTATCCATATCCGACGAGTCCAAGTAACCGTCCGACGAGGATACGTCGATACGGGCTTGGGGCGGTCTGCATAATCATATTCGGCATTAGGAGAAGTAGTGCGACAACGGTATGCTATGAGTTACTCTGATATTCGAATACTTACGAGTTTGCCAGGGGCTTGGCCCTGAGCAGCCACTCGTCTTCGCCGTCGGCAGCGGTGGTGGAGCAGTCCGGAAGGAGAGTTCTTCCCTTCTTGGAGCCTTTGGCCTCCCCGGTTGGGGCGGCCTTCCTTTTCTTGTCTCCCCCGGCTAGAGGGGGAGAATCCTCATCTTCCTTCTCCCCGTTTTCATGGGAGGAGTGCATCTCAGAGTTATCGGACGATGAGTCCGATACCACCTGGCGTCGGGAACTCTTTCAGGTTCCCTTGGCCTTCCTCTTGGTCTTGTCCGACACCTCATAAGGAGCCGGAGGCCGCATCTCCATCAGGAGAGCGTCCGCAGTGTCTTCGGGCAGAGGGACCGGACAGTCAATCTGCTCCGATGCCTCCACCCAGTCCTGTTAAAGGCATGGGAGCTTAGACCCCGCACATGGTTAAGCTATGGGAAATAAATATTCTACCAGATGTACATAACTTACTGGATTCGTAGGGCGCTTCACGCTTAGCCCGCGGTCCTCAGTGAGAGATGGAGGGACCTCGGCGCCCCTGAACATCACCCTCCAGACGTCTTTGTGCGTCGTGTCGAAGAGCTCGCTTAGAGTCTTGTGCCGGGCCGGGTCGAACTCCCATAAGTTGAAATCCCGTTGTTGACACGGGAGGATCCGGCGGAAGAGCATGACCTGGACTATGTTGACAAGCTTAAGTTTCTTGCTTGTCATGTTCCGGATACACTTCTGGAGTCCGTCCAGCTCCACCGATGAGGATTCCGGATCAAAACTCGGGGCCGCCACCCAGTTGGTGTCGCGCGGCTCGGTGATGTAGAACCACCCCGATTGCCACCCTTTACGATCTCCACGAAGGAGCCCTCGAGCCATGCAACATTGGGCATTTTGCCCACCATGGCTCCGCCGCATTCCGCTTGTTGGCCGCCTACAACCTTCATCTTGATATTGAAGGTCTTTAGCCATAGGCCGAAGTGGGGCCGGATGTGAAGGAAAGCCTCGCACATGACGATGAACGCCGAGATGTTGAGGATGAAATTCGGGGCCAGATCATGAAAGTCCAGCCCATAGTAGAACATGAGGCCGCGGACGAATGGATGGAGGGGAAACCCCAGTCCGCGGACGAAGTGGGTGAGAAAAACCACCCTTTCATGAGGTTCCGGGGTAGGGACGACCTGCCCCGCGGCTGGCAGCCGGTGCGCGATGTCCGCGGCTAAGTATGCGACTCCATGTAACTTTTTGATGTGCCCCTCCATGACGGAGGAGGCCATCCACTGGCCTCCTGCTCCGGACATGTTTGGAGAGAGTTGAGGAGGAGGATGTGGACTTGGGCGCTGGAGCTCGAGTGCGCGAGAATGGATGATCAAGGAGGAAGAAGGCATGGGTAGAAAAAGGTGAGATCTTATCCCTTTATAAGGGCGAACTAAACTATGCGCCCCCACTAGCCTGGTAAAACTCGCTTATCCCCCAAGCGCCGTAATTGATGGCGCGGTTGGGTTACCCACGTCCGTATTGATGAGAATCCCGTAATAAGGCGAACACGATCTCTGCTTTGACAAGACATGTGAAGAAACCGCCTCGCGTTATGTGCGGGGGCTGGTTAAAGAAAAACGGTTCAAATAATTACCGAGCCATGGTGTGATGTCATGCTGCCAAAACGTGTCAGCAGATTAGATTTGTGGTAATATTATTCTCTCTACGGTGGTATGTGGAACTTATTTTGTAGGGTCGGACACTATCCTTGTATTCAAATTCTTCTGTGGTGTATTCGGAGGAGGAACCCTCCTTGCAATGCCGAAGACAACACTGCGCGCCGGACTCATCATCATTGAAGCCTGGTTCAGGGGCTACTAAGGGAGTCATAGATTAAGGGGTCTCCGGACAGCCGGACTATATCCTTTGGCTGGACTGTTGGACTATGAATATACGAGATTGAAGACTTCGTCTCGTGTCCGGATGGGACTCTACTTGGCGTGGAAGGCAAGATAGGCAATACGGATATGTATATCTCCTCCTTTGTAACTGACCTTGTGTAACCCTAGCCCCCTCCGGTGTCTATATAAACCGGAGGGTTTTAGTCCGTTGGACAACATACAATCATACCATAGGCTAGCTTCTAGGGTTTAGCCTCTCCGATCTCGTGGTAGATCAACTCTTGTACTACTCATATTATCAAGAATAAATCAAGCAGGACATAGGGTTTTACCTCCATCAAGAGGTCCCGAACCTGGGTAAAACATCATGTCCCCTGCCTCCTGTTACCATCTGCCTTAGACGCACAGTTCGGGACCCCCTACCCGAGATCCGCCGGTTTTGACACCGACAATCATCTTGCGCTTGTGTTCCTTTGAAAGAAGTGGGATCATACTTCTCTTGTTGAGGAACAAACTTTGTCTTGGGGTATTGACATTCTTCCCACTCAACTCCATTAGCATTGAACTTGCGTTCAAAACCAACACCTTGATTCTTTCGGTGCCTTCCTTGCTTGCGTACAATTTCCTCAAATTGCTTACTCCCGGCAAGGCTCTTGTAAACACATTTATCTATAATTCCCTTCAATAAGCTATTTTCTTCCTCAAGTGTAACTTGGCTAAGAGAATCATTAGTGGAATCAAGAGAACTACTAGAAGCAACAATATTGGATTTAACATGACTATTGTTACTACTAGAAGAAGAATCTTTCTTACTCTTGTTGCTGAATTTTACTTATGGCATGTAAGTAGACAAGAGTAAACGCTTGGCAATATAAGAATAACTTTTCTTACGAAGATCATCATTGATTGCTTTTAAGAACCCATGCTCTTGCTCTAGATTGAGCTTTTCAAAGCGTAGCTTCTCATGAGTCTTTAAAAGCTCTTGATGATTTTCTAAGGTAGTTTCATCAGCTAACTTAAGAGTGTTTAGTTCTTTAGTTAGATGCTCAATCTCCTTCTTATCATCTTCATTCATTTTATCTTGATTAGCAGGATTAATAGCAAGTTTATCATAGTCTTCTTGTCAACAAGTAGATCATCATCACCTAGCAAATCATCTTCATCACTATTGAAATCAATATACTCGAGGTGTGATACCTTTGGGCCTTTAGCCATGAAGCATCTTCCAATCCCTTCATTTGGTGAATCAAATATGTCGTAGGAGTTGGATGACACAAGTGCGAGACCGGCAACACCTTCATCTTGAGTATATTTAGAGTCAGAGTGATAGCTTCTCTCGGAGTGGTTGTCAGAGTCGAAACCGGATACCCATTCACCAACATGAGCTTGATGTCTTCGTCTTGTCTAGCTCTTTGATGACTTGTCCTTCCTTTCCGAATCCTTGCATCCACGAGAGGATCTTCGTTCATAACGATCATCTCTACTCCTTATTTCTCTTGGCGGTGATTCTTCTCTTTTGCTTCTCCTTTTAGGTGAGTCCTCTCTTCTTTTGTAGGGACCGTACACTCACTTGAGTAGTGTCCGGGTCTTCCACAATTGTAGCAATTGCGATCATGACTAGAAGATCTTTTGTTATTGTAGGACCTTGACTTGGAACTTCTTTCTTTGCTTCTACTCTTGTAAAACTTGTTGAAGTTCTTCACCATTAGGCTTAATTCTCCATTGAAGACCTGTTTCTCACTTGATGATGTAGGAGCATCACATGAAGCTTTGTAAGCACCATTAGACTTGTTGTGAAGCTCTTCTTTATCCTCGAGTGACATCTAATGAGCAACAATTCTACCAATGACTTTCGTTGGCTTGAGATCTTTGTAATTGGGCATCATTTGGATCAATGTGCACACGATATCATATTTTCCACACAAGGCTCTTAGGATCTTCTTGATGATGAATCTGTCGGTCATCTCTTCACTTCCTAAGCCGGCAGTCTCATTTGTGATGAGAGCAAGCCTAGAGTACATTTCAGCGACACCTTCACCATCCTTCATTTGGAACTTGTCAAGCTGACTTTGAAGCACATCCAATTTGGATTCCTTGACGGATTCGGTACCTTCATGCATATCAATCAAAGTATCCCAAATTTCCTTTGCATTCTCAAGACAGCTAATTTTGTTGAATTCTTTGGGGCATAATCCGTTGAAGAAGATATCGCAAGCTTGAGCATTGTATTGCAACATCTTCAGTTCTTCTGCGGTTGCTTCACGATTCGGTTCCCTTCCATCGAAGAATTCACCTTTCAAGCAAATGCACACAATAGCCCAAACGACGGGGTTATGTCCAAGAATATGCATTTTCATCTTATTCTTCCAACTAGCAAAATTAGTACCATCAAAGTAAGGACCTCTATGGTGGTAATTTCCCTCATAGACACCATACTCTCATAGGTTGTGAAACCAAAGCTATGATCACCAAAACTATGGAAATCAAGGCAACTGGAGACCAAGGCTCTGATACCACTTGTAGGATCGAAAGTAGGCCTAGAGGGGGGGGGGTGATTAGACTACTTGACAAAATAAAAGTCTAGCCCTTTTCCAATTTTAAGTCTTGGCAGATTTTAACAACTTAACACAAGTCAAGCGATTAAACTACACATGCAATTCTGAGAGTATAGAAGTGGAATGTAAAACATTGCATATGAAGGTAAATGGAAGGGTTTGGAGAAGGCAAACACAATGTAAACACAGAGATTTTTGGCATGGTTCCGATAGGTGGTGCTATCGTACATCCACGTTGATGTACACTACAACCCACGAAGGGTAACTACGCGAGTCCACGGAGGGCTCCACCATTGAAGGGTCCACGAAGAAGCAACCTTGTCTATCCCACCATGGCCATCGCCCATGAAGAACTTGCCTCACTTGGGTAGATCTTCACGAAGTAGGCGATCTCCTTGCCCTTACAAACTCCTTAGTTCAACTCCACAATCTTGACGGAAGCTCCCAAGTGACATCAAACCAATCTAGGAGACACCACTCTCCAAAAGGTAATAGATGGTGTGTTGACGATGAAGTCCTTGCTCTTGTACTTCAAATGATAGTCTCCCCAATACTCAACTCTCTCTGACAGATTTGGCTATGGTGGAAAGATGATTGGAGTGGAAAGCAACTTAGGGAAGGCTACAGATCAAGATTCTTGTGGTTGGACTGGAATATCTTGGTCTCAACACATGAGTAGGTGGTTCTCCCTCATAAAATGAATGCTGGAAGTGTAGGCACATTTTGATGGCTCTCTCACGAATGGAGAGGAGGGTGGAGGGGTATATATAGCCTCCACATAAAATCTAACCGTTACACACAAAAGAGCCAACTCAGTTAGACTGAATGTGTGAACTCGGTGAGACCGATTCAGTTCAAAATGTGAACGTTAGGATTTTCAGTGGGACCGACATGATCAACTCGGTGGAACCGATAAGCTAGGGTTAGGGCAAAACTTGATCTCGGTTTGACCGATTACTTCAACTTGGTGAGACCGATTTCAGTAACAAGCAAACATAGAGTTGGTCAGGCAAACTCGGTGGGACCGATCGCTCCTTTTGGTGATACTGAAACATTACGAAAGAGAAACAGAGAGTTTGCACTGCAAACTCAGTGGGACCGATCACTCATTTTGGTGAAACTGAAATGTTACGAATGGAAACAGAGAGTTTGCAGTCCCATCTTGGTGAGACCGAGATCCCTATCGGTGAGACTGAACTAATTAGGGTTTCTGGCTATGGCTATGTCAAGTGAACTCGGTGGTGCCAGATGAATAGAATTGGTGGGGCCGAGTTTGACTTTTAGGTTTCGGACATGTTTGGATTTGAGAAGATGGTTGAGGACTTTGGAGCATATCAATAAGCATTTTGAGCAAGTAGACCATTAAGCAACACCTCATCCCCTTTTAATAGTATTGACTTTCCTATGGACTCAATGTGATCTTGGATCACTAAAATAGAAATGAAGAGCCTTGAGCTTTTGCCAATATTTGTCCTTAGCATTTTGAGGGGTCCACATCTCTAGTCCATGCCATGCCAATCATTGAACTTTCTAGAATACTCATCTTGAAAGGATATTAGTTCAATGAGCTATATGTTGTTATGAATTACCAAAACCACCCAGGGATTAGTTGCACTTTCAATTTCCCGTGTCCTTTCCTATAGTGGCTGGCCCTAGTTCTCCTATGTTGGGTCCGGTGAACCTTGCCCTTGTCTATGGTTGATCTTCCTCCCCGAATCTGCCGTTGGGGCAGCAACCTGGGGCTCCGGCTGTTGTGGCACCATCGTCGGGCAGTGGTGGCTTGTCAGTGGCACCGCGGTCCGTGGTTGGTGAAACCCTAGGGAAATTTTCCTCCATGGTGCGGGATGAGGGGTCGGGACGGATCGGGGCCCTTGTTTCTCTTGGGCCTAATTTTGGGCCGCCCGTGGCTTTGTCTCAGCGTCTGACTTCCCTCCGCTTGGTTCTCATGTGCCTATTATGTTGGGTGAGGGTTGTGTTGGGCCTGTCTGTCAGCCCATACCGGTTTGGTCTGGTGGCCCACGAGTAGCGGGGTTTATATGGATCGGGAAGGGATCCCTCGACCTCAACCTAGGTTTCCGGCTCCCCATTCTGATGTGCGTCGTTACCCCTTCCGCATCTATCGGCTTGTGAGATCTCAACCACCTCTCCTCTCTCGATTTCCTTTGTTGCGGCTCTCTCCATGGGTAAGTCTAGGGCTTCTTCCTCTGAGGCCCTGTCTGGTGGCAAGCGCGGCCGCGACACTACAAAAAGTACACTTCCATGATGATACATGTTTGTCATAGTAGGTCACATTTTCTGTCATGAATGTACATCCATGACGATTTTATGACAGAATCAAGATAGTCATACCTGTCCTGTTGTAGAAGTGTTACATGACATTACAAAAATTATCATCACAAAAGTGTCCACTTCTATGATGATAAATCGCACGTCATAGAAGTGCTTTCGTCAAGGGTAACTGACATGTGGCATCCATCGTAACGGGTCGCCGTTAAGCTATTGGGTTCCGGTTTGGATCCGATAACCCGTTAACAGCGCTGACCAATGGGGATTTTCCATGTGTAAAATTTTCATTCACCGACAGATCCACATGTCGGCCCGGCGTTCGCACAATTGTCATCCAACGAATGGACAGAGTGGGCCTATGATATGCCGACACGTGTCTTGGCCCAACAGTGGCCCAATTAGGTTAAAAGGTCAGGCCTGTCAAAATAAGCGGGCCGGCCCATTAGCAGCCTACTTGAGTCAGGCCCATTCACAAGCACGACCCATACAAGTTACACATAATCGGCCCATCAAAGGCCCATTCTAGATTTGACAGTCTCCAGCCCATTGTCAGTTTCAGCCCGTTAACGGCCCACTACGTCCTTGGGCCCAATTATAGCCCGAGCTTCTTTCGGCTTGTTAGTAGCCCATCGTCAGTTCCAGCCCGTTAACGGCCCGGAACGTCTTTCGGCCTTTTCTCGGCCCATTCTGCAGTTGGGCCAATTCTAGCCCATTGTGACTTTACGCCTGTCCTCGGCCCATTCGGTAAATGGGCCAATTCCTAGCCCATTTTGTCTTTCGACCTGTTAACAGCCCACACAACAGTTGGGCCTTTGACTTCGGGTCCATTAGGGGCCCATGTTCCGCAGGGAAAAATTTCAGCCCGGCATGACTTTCGGCCTGTTAAAAGCCTAGTTTGCAAATTGGGCCTCCTCTAGCCCATAACACTTTTGGCCTCTTACTGGCCCATAAAGTAAAAGGGCCGAGACAAAATTGACATTTATTTCGGCCTGCTAGAGGCCCGCGGGCCATTTCCATTTATACGGACCTATCAAGCTTTTGGCCTATTAACGACCTGCTAAGAGCCGTTGTTATGGTGGGCCACATCATTTGGGAACCACTAAATATTATTTTGACCAGCCCAATTAAGGCCCGCTTTGACTACACATGTTTGTTCGTTTGTATGGTGTCCAGAAAATGTTTGGGCATGTTAGCCCCCATTTCAACGATATAGCATATTCAAGAATTATCCTACTCTATCCTATCGCCTCTAAAAACATACACTATACAATAAAAAGACTAAGGCATAGAAACGTAGAATAATCCTACACTATACAATAAAGAAATCATAGTCGAATATACCCACTGGGCATTATAGTTTGGCACCAGTGATAATAAAGCGTACACAAACAACAAATTACATACACTGGACAAATAAAGCTCATACATCATGGACACGCATCAACAGAACTTACCATTTGAACTATAATCTCTTCAGAAAATAGGATTGGCCAGATTTAGATAGCACAAATTTCAGTCTGCATAATCTCCAATTCCTTCGTGGTTACCTCAGTGTCTCATTTCATTTTTTGACTCCTGCATCTAATACCTGCAAGTCCAGTCTCAACTTGTTGATTGTACGTTGAGAATCATGTACACGTTGTCTTGCCACCTCTAGTTGATGCTCGAGAACATCAACACATTCCAATTCCAATCGATAATCATTTGGTAACAGCCATGCCGCACTGCTCGCAGATCTTTGTGTTGATGTCACTTCATCCTGAAATGTTTTTGTAAGTACACATGACTAGGGCAAAAATATATTTACAACAGTGAAGCGAGCAAGACAAACTATTTTGTACATGGCAAAACAGGACTAACAATAATGTTACACATCATGAAACATAAGCAGGCGATATTTTAAAAATTACAAAAATGGTAGTTTGTGCAGCCCGCATATAGAAATCTCTCTTAGCTCGCTAGAGGAGCATGATGTTGGGGCCAAATCGAAAACACAGACAAGTTACAAATTTAGACAGCGCATTGCGTATAAGCAAGCAAGCAGTTGGCCATTCTGTAGCTCAATTAAAGTCTTAGGGAGCATAATGAATAGCAAAGGGATTCATACAAACCTACTACAACAAGCAAAACTATGCAATCATTAGCCCAGTATAAACTAGATTGTGAGCCTCATGCAGTAATAGTTAGTTAATAGACTTCAAAGCTTTAGGCACACTTCGCGAGAGTAATTAAATGGTAAGGCCTTTAATTATGTCAACTAATAGTTATACAAGTACCCAACATCAGGCTTCATTGTTTGGGAATCTCATTAACGGAGGACAAATAAAGCAATTGAAAAGAGCAAATTAACTATGCCTGGAACAAACAAGCAATTGAACTGTTGAGTTGGATACAGCGACTTACCTTAACTGGTTGAACAGGCTCAGTGCTCCTCCTCCTTCTCTTGCAAGGCTCCTTCCTAACATATTGTACTTGGAAATCCTCAATCTTATCTTCATTTCACCCCCTCTGCAAGGTGACACAAACTAGTTACTCGTCTCCTTGGAAGATAAATATGCATACTTTCCAGTCTGTGAACAACACAAAAGGACGAGATTATAACAAAAAACACCACATAATGAAACATGCTACATCTCTTGGACTTGCACACAATGAAATGAGGATTTACTATGTGTGCACTATGTAAAAACTAGGCATACCTTCGAACTGGATCTCCAGGTACTCTTGGAGAGCCTACTTTAGTGTACAGCCAAACCTTTATGTCACCTATGAGTTAGACAAGCCCTCACTACATCAGCCCTTAGTGTTTAAATCGTTGACAAACTCTGTTAGAGTGTTAGGTCAAGAACAACAAGTAATCAAAGCAAATAGTCCTAGTATGGCTGACTGATACAAACAAGCAATTGAACAGATGTGTGAGTAAATCTTACATATCAAGAAAAGAAGCAAAGAAGGAGGCTTAAGGACCATCACTTGACTGACCAGATTTAAGGGGCATTTAAACATCATGTGAAACGTATGAACTAACATAAGCATTGCATATTCCAGATTCTACAATGGAATGCACATGTATTAGGTTCTACCATGTATGATAATGCCTAAATGTACACTATAGCAGGCAGGAGTGATTCATCATTGCACGCACAATTGAATTGAAGGTTAAGGGCCAGTTCTATTCTGCCTTTTCAGAGCTTATTGTCAAAATAAGCCATAAAAGTTGTAAAGAAGTCATTTTTGAGTTATGGGCTTGGGCATAACTTATTTCGCTTTGGAGGGGGGTGTTTCGGGTAGAAGCTCACTAAAAATTGAAGGGAAGGGAAATAGTGAAATGACTCTGTTGTCTGCCTATATTACACTCGAAATGCCACTGCTCACGCCCACATCACACCTGACCCTCAAGTAAAAACAAACACGCAAGTGTTCATTGCCCGGCCCATTTGCATCTCCTCTCCCCTTTCTCTCTACCTCAAACCCCTGCGTGCAGCGCTAGGGTTCCCCCAGCGAGCCGTCACCACTGGTCCCTGATATGTCTCCAATGTATCTATAATTTTTTATTGTTCCGTGCTATTATATTACCAATCTTGGATGTTTTATATGCATTTTTATGCTATTTTATATGATTTTTTGGACTAACCTATTAACGTAGAGCCCAGTGCCAGTTTCTGTTTTTTCCCTTGTTTTTGAGTATTGCAGAAAAGGAAAACCAAACGGAGTCCAATTGACCTAAAAATTCACGGAGATAATTTTTGGACCAGAAGACGCCCACGGAGTACCGGAGATGGGCCAGAAGAGTCCCGAGGAACCCACGAGGGTGGGGGCGCGCCCCCTACCCCATGGCCTCCTCGGGGACCCCTTGACTTTTTGCCGACTCCAACACCTCTTATATATACCCAAACTTCAAGAAAGAAACCTACATTGGGAGTTCCACCGCCGCAAGCCTCTATAGCCACCGAAAACCAATATAGACCCGTTCTGGCACCCTGTCGGAGGGGGGAATCCCTCTCCGGTGGCCATCTTCATCATCCCGGCGCTCTCCATGACGAGGAGGGAGTAGTTAACCCTCGGGGCTGAGGGTATGTACCAGTAGCTATGTGTTTGATCTCTCTCTCTCTCTCTCTCTTGTGTTCTTAATTTGGCACGATCTTGATGTATCGTGAGCTTTGCTATTATAGTTGGATCTTATGATGTTTCTCCCCCTCTACTCTCATGTGATGAATTGAGTTTTCCCTTTGAAGTTTTCTTATCGGATTGAGTCTTTAAGGATTTGAGAACACTTGATGTATGTCTTGCATGTGCTTATCTGTGGTGACAATGGGATATTGATACGTCTCCATCGTATCTACTTTTCCAAACACTTTTGACCTTGTTTTGGACTCTAACTTGCATGATTTGAATGGAACTAATCCGGACTGACGCTGTTTTCAGTAGAATTGCCATGGTGTTATTTTTGTGCAGAAATAAAATTCCTCGGAATGACCTGAAACTTCACGGAGAATATTTTTGAAATATATAAAAAATACTGGCGAAAGAATCTACGTCAGGGGCCCACACCTTGTCCACGAGGGTGGAGGGCGCGCTCTGATGACCCACAAGTGTAGGGGATCTATCGTAGCCTTTTTGATAAGTAAGAGTGTCGAACCCAACGAGGAGCAGAAGGAAATGATAAGCGGTTTTCAGCAAGGTATTTTCTGCAAGTACTGAAATTATCGGTAACAAATAGTTTTGTGATAAGGTAATTGGTAACAGGTAACAAGTAATAAAAGTAAATAAGGTGCAGCAAGATGGCCCAATCCTTTTTGTAGCAAAGGACAAGCCTCGACAAAGTCTTATATAAAGGAAATCGCTCCCGAGGACACATGGGAATTATCGTCAAGCTAGTTTTCATCACGTTCATATGATTCGCGTTCGGTACTTTGATAATTTGATATGTGGGTGGACCGGTGCTTGGGTACTGTCCTTCCTTGGACAAGCATCCCACTTATGATTAATCCCTATTGCAAGCATCCTCAACTACAACAGAAGTATTAAGGTAAACCTAACTATTGCATGAAACATATGGATCCAAATCAGCCCCTTACGAAGCAACACATAAACTAGGGTTTAAGCTTCTGTCACTCTAGCAACCCATCAAATACTTATTACTTCCTAATGCCTTCCTCTAGGCCCAAACAATGGTGAAGTGTCATGTAGTTGACGTTCACGTGACACCACTAGAGGAGAGACAACATACATCTCATCAAAATATCAAATGAATACCAAATTCACATGACTACTTATAGCAAGACTTCTCCCATGTCCTCAGGAACAAACGTAACTACTCACAAATCATATTCATGTTCATAATCAGAGGGGTATTAATATGCATAATGGATCTGAACATATGATCTTCCACCAAGTAAACCAACTAGCATCAACTACAAGGAGTAATCAACACTATACTAGCAACCCACAGGTACCAATCTGAGGCTTTGGGACAAAGATTGGATACAAGAGATGAACTAGGGTTTGAGATGAGATGGTGCTGGTGAAGATGTTGATGGAGATTGACCCCCTCTCGATGAGAGGATCATTGGTGATGACGATGGTGATGATTTCCCCCTCCCGGAGGGAAGTTTCCCCGGCAGAACTGCTCCGCCGGAGCCCTAGATTGGTTCCGCCAAGGTTCCGCCTCGTGGCGGCGGAGTTTCTTCCCGTGAGCTTGCTTATTATTATTTTTCGATGAAAGACTCCATATAGCCAAAGATGGGCATCAGAGGGCTGCCAGGGGGCCACGAGGGAGGGGGGCGCACCCAGGGGGGCAGGGCACGCCCCCACCCTCGTGGACGGCGGGTGTTGTTGGGAAACGTTGTAATTTCAAAAAAATTCCCACGCACATGCAGGATCATGGTGATGCATAGCAACGAGAGGGGAGAGTGTCGTCCACGTACCCTCGTAGACCGTTAAGCGGAAGCATTATGAAAACGCAGTCAGCACACGTTCAGCTCGATGACGTCCCGCGAACTCCGATCCAGCAGAGCTTCACGGGAGAGTTCCGTCAGCACGGCGGCGTGATGACGGTGATGATGTTGCTACCGACACAGGGCTTCGCCTAAGCACCGCTACGATATGACCGAGGTGGAATATGGTGGAGGGGGCACCGCACACGGCTGGGAGAGATCAACAAATCAACTTGTGTGTCTAGAGGTGCCCCCGCCCCCGTATATAAAGGATGGAGAAGGGGAGTCCGGCCAGCCCCTAGGGCGCTCCAGAAGTGTGGAGTCCTACTAGGACTCCCTAGTCCTAGTAGGATTCCTCCTCCCACATGGAATAGGAAGAAGGGAAGGGAAAAGGAGAAGGAAGGAAGGGGACGCCCCCTCCCTAGTCCAATTCGGACCAGACCATGGGGAGGGGTGCGGCTACCTTTTGAGGCCTTTCTCTCCTTTCCCGTATGGCCCATTAAGGCCCAATACGAATTCCCGTAACTCTCCGGTACTCCGAAAAATACCCGAATCACTCGGAACCTTTCCGATGTTCGAATATAGTCGTCCAATATATCGATCTTTACATCTCGACCATTTTGAGACTCCTCGTCATGTCCCTGATCTCATCCGGGACTCCAAACTACCTTCGGTACATCAAATCACATAACTCATAATACAAATCGTCACCGAATGTTAAGCGTGCGGACCCTACGGGTTCGAGAACTATGTAGACATGACCGAGACACATCTCCAGTCAATAACCAATAGCGGAACCTAGATGCTCATATTGGCTCCTACATATTCTACCAAGATCTTTATCGGTCAAACCGCATAACAACATACGTTGTTCCCTTTGTCATCGGTATGTTACTTGCCCGAGATTCGATCGTCGGTATCTCAATACCTAGTTCAATCTCGTTACCAGCAAGTCTCTTTACTCATTCCATAATACATCATCCCGCAACTAACTCATTAGTTACAATGCTTGCAAGGCTTATAGTGATGTGTATTATCGAGTGGGCCCAGAGATACCTCTCCGACAATCGGAGTGAAAAATCCTAATCTCGAAATACGCCAACTCAACAAGTACCTTTGGAGACACCTGTAGAGCACCTTTATAATCACCCAGTTACGTTGTGATGTTTGGTAGCACACAAAGTGTTCCTCCGGTAAACGGGAGTTGCATAATCTCGTAGTCATAGGAACATGTATAAGTCATGAAGAAAGCAATAGCAACATACTAAGCGATCAAGTGCTAAGCTAATGGAATGGGTCAAGTCAATCACATCATTCTCTAATGATGTGATCCTGTTAATCAAATGACAACTCGTGTCTATGGCTAGGAAACTTAACCATCTTTGATTCAACGAGCTAGTCAAGTAGAGGCATACTAGTGACACTCTGTTTGTCTATGTATTCACACATGTATTATGTTTCCGGTTAATACAATTCTAGCATGAATAATAAATATTTATCATGAAATAAGGAAATAAATAATAACTTTATTATTGCCTTTAGGGCATATTTCCTTCAGTCTCCCACTTGCACTAGAGTCAATAATCTAGTTCACATCGCCATGTGATTTAATATCAATAGTTCAGATCACCATGTGATTAACACCCATAGTTCGCTTCGTCATGTGACCAACACCCAAAGGGTTTACTAGAGTCAATAATCTAGTTCACATCACTATGTGATTAATACCCAAAGAGTACTAAGGTGTGATCATGTTTTGCTTGTGAGGGAAGTTTAGTCAACGGGTCTGCCACATTCAGATCCGTATGTATTTTGCAAATTTCCATGTCAACAATGCTCTGCACGGAGCTAATCTAGCTAATTGCTCCCACTTTCAATATGTATCCAGATTGAGACTTAGAGTCATCTGGATCAGTGTCAAAACTTGCATCGACGTAACCCTTTACGACGAACCTTTTGTCACCTCCATAATCGAGAAACATATCCTTATTCCACTTAGGATAATTTTGACCAATGTCCAGTGATCTACTCCTAGATCACTATTGTACTCCCTTGCCAAACTCAGGGCAGGGTATACAATAGGTCTGGTACACAACATGGCGTACTTTATAGAACCTATGGCTGAGGCATAGGGAACGACTTTCATTCTCTCTCTATCTTCTGCCGTGGTCGGGTTTTGAGTCTTACTCAACTTCACACCTTGCACCACAGGCAAGAACTCCTTCTTTGACTATTCCATTTTGAACTACTTCAAAATCTTGTCAAGGTATGTACTCATTGAAAAAACTTATCAAGTGTCTTGATCTATCTCTATAGATCTTGATGTAAGTAGCTTCACCGAGGTCTTTCTTTGAAAAACTTTTATTCAAGTATCCTTCTATGCTATCCAGAAATTCTATATCATTTCCAATCAGCAATATGTCATCCACATATAATATCAGAAATGCTACAGAGCTCCCACTCACTTTCTTGTAAATACATGCTTCTCCAAAAGTCTGTATAAAACCATATGCTTTGATCACATTATCAAAGCGTTAATTCCAACTCCGAGATGCTTGCACCAGTCCATAAATGGATCGCTGGAGCTTGCACACTTTGTTAGCTCCCTTTGGATCGATAAAACCTTCAGGTTGCATCATATACAACTCTTCTTCCAGAAATCCATTCAGGAATGCAGTCTTTACATCCATTTGCCAAATTTCATAATCATAAAATGCGGCAATTGCTAACATGATTCAGACGGACTTAAGCATCGCTACAGGTGAGAAGGTCTCATCGTAGTCAACTCCTTAAACTTGTCGAAAACCTTTTGCAACAAGTCAAGCTTTGTAGACAGTAATATTACCATCATCATCTGTCTTCTCTTCTTGAAGATCCATTTGTTCTCGATGACTTGTCGATCATCGGGCAAGTCAACCAAAGTCCACACTCCATTCTCATACATGGATCCCATCTCAGACTTCATGGCCTCAGGCCATTTTGCGGAATCTGGGCTCATCATCGCTTCTTCATAGTTCGTAGGTTCGTCATGGTCAAGTAACATGACCTCCAGAACTGGATTACCGTACCACTCTAGCGTGGATCTTGCTCTGTTTGACCTACGAGGTTCGGTAGTAACTTGATCTGAAGTTCCATGATCATCATCACTAATCTTCCTCACTAATTGGTGTAGGCATCACTGGAATTGATTTCAGTGATGTACTATTTTCCAATTCGGGAGAAGGTACTATTACCTCATCAAGTTCTACTTTCCTCCCACTCACTTCTTTCGAGAGAAACTTCTTCTCTAGAAAGGATCCATTCATAGCAACGAATATTTTGCCTTCGGATATGTGATTAGAAGGTGTACCCAACAGTCTCCTTTGGGTATCCTATGAAGACGCATTTCTCTGATTTGTGTTCGAGCTTATCAGGTTGAAACTTTTTCACATAAGCATCACAACTCCAAACTTTAAGAAACAACAACTTTGGTTTCTTGCCAAACCACAGTTCATATTGTGTCATCTCAATGGATTTAGATGGTGCCCTATTTAACGTGAATGCAGTTGTCTCTAATGCATAGCCCCAAAACGATAGTGGTAAATCGGTAAGAGATATCATAGATTGCACCATATCTAATATAGTACGGTTACAATGTTCGTACACACCATTACTCTATGGTGTTCCAGATGGCGTGAGTTGCGAAACTATTCCACATTGTTTCAAATGAAGACCAAACTCATAACTCAAATATTCTCCTCCACGATCAGATCGTATAAACTTTATTTTCTTGTTACGATGATTTTCCACTTCACTCTGAAATTATATGAACTTTTCAAATGTTTCAGACTTATGTTTCATTAAGTAGATATACCCATATCTGCTCAAATCATCTGTGAAGGTCAGAAAATAATGATACCCGCTGCGAGCCTCAACCATCATCAGACTGCATACATCAGTATGTATTATTTCCAACAAGTCTGTTGCTCACTCCATTTTTCCGGAGAACGGAGCCTTAGTCATCTTACCCATGAGGCATGGTTCACAAGCATCAACTGATTCATAATTGTGACGCCCCCGATTTGAACGTACACTAATCATACACGCAAACATGTACGATCAAGACCATGGAATCACGGGGAGATATCACAACACAACTCTACAAATAAAATAAGTCATACAAGCTTCATATTACAAGCCAGGGTCCTCGAGGGCTCAAATACAAGAGCTCGATCATAGATGAGTCAGCGGAAGCAACAATATCTGAGTACAGACATAAGTTAAACAAGTTGCCATAAGATGGCTAGCACAAACTGGGGAAACAGATCAAAAGAGGCGCAAACCTCCTACCTGGGATCCTCCTAAACTACTCCTAGTCGTCGTCAGCGTGCTGCACATAGTAGTAGGCACCTCCAGTGTAGTAGGAGTCGTTGTCGACGGTGGCGTCTGGCTCCTGGGCTCCACCATCTAGTTGCAGAAATCACGTATAGAAAGGGAGAAAAGAGGGAGCAAAGCAACCGTGAGTACTCATCCAAAGTACTCGCAAGCAAGGAGCTACACTACATATGTATGCATTGGTATCAAATGGAATAAGGCTATCATATGTGGACTGAACTACAGAATGCCGGAATAAGAGGGGGATAGCTAGTCCTATCGAAGAGTATGCTTCTGGCCAGCTCCATCTTGCAACATGTAGAAGAGAGCAGAAGGCAAGTCCACCAAGTAGCATCATGTAGCATAATCCTACCTGGCGATCCTCTCCTCGTCGCCCTGTTAGAGAGCGATCACCGGGTTGTATCTGCACTTGAAAAGGGTGTGCTTTATTAAGTATCCGGTTCTAGTTGTCATAAGCTCAAGGTACAACTCCGGGCCGTCCTTTTACCGAGGAACACAGCTATTCGAATAGATTAACTTCCCTGCAGGGGTGCACCACATTTCCCAACATGCTCGATCCCTTTTGTTCGGACACACTTTTCTGGGTCATGCCCGGCCTCGAAAGATCAACACGTCGCAGCGCTACCTAGGCACAACAGAGAGGTCAACACGCCGGTCTAAATCCTATGGCGTAGGGGTCTGGGCCCATCGCCCATTGCACACCTGCACGTTGCATACGCGGTCGGAGAGCAGACCTAGCAACCTCCATTACAAAGGAAGTTGCGTTACGCGGTCCAACCCGGCACGCGCCGCTCAGTCGCTGACGTCACGAAGGCTTTGCCTGATACCACAACATCGAGTGCCCATAACTATTCCCGCGTAGTTGGTTAGTGTGTATAGGCCAGTGGCCAGACTCAGATCAAATACCAAGGTCTCGTTAAGCGTGTTAATTGAAGTATCCGCGGACGCCGACCAGGGCCAGGCCCACCTCTCTCCTAGGTGGTCTCAACCTGCCATGTCGCTCCGCCACAGTGTAACAGTCGGTGGCCTTCGGGAACTCAGGCCCACCTCTACCGGGATGGAGCCACCTGCCCCTTCAGCCCCCAACATCGGAATCAGTCGCGGGTACTCCTACGAGCCGACCCGACTTTAGTCACCACATATATCATGTAAAGTATATAAATATATACCCGTGATTACCACCCGAATGATCACGGCCTGATAGTATAGCATGGCAGACTGACAAGAATGTAGGGCCACTGATGATAAACTAGCATCCTATACTAAGCATTTAGGATTGCAGGTAAGGTATCAACAGTTGTAGCAACAATGACATGCTATGTATCAGAGTAGGATTAACGGAAAGCAGTAACATGCTACACTACTCTAATGCAAGCAATAGAGAGAAGAGTAGGCGATATCTGGTGATCAAAGGGGGGGGGGCTTGCCTGGTTGCTCTGGCAAGAGAGAGGGGTCGTCAACACCGTAGTCGTACTGGGTAGCAGCGGCTTCGGTCTTGGTGTCTAGCGAGGGAAGAGGGGGAAGAAACAATAAATATTAAGCAAACAGATGCATAGCGATGCATGACATGACAAGTAGCGATGCTAGGGGTGCCCTAATGCGGTATGAGGTGGTACCAGTGAAGGGGGGAAACATCCGAGAAAATATCCCCGGTGTTTCGCGTTTTCGGACAGATGAACCGGAGGGGGAAAGTTGCGTGTTTGCTATGCTAGGGATGCGTGGCGGACGAACGGGTTGCGTATCCGGATTCGTCTCGTCGTTCGCAACTTTCATGTACAAAGTACTTTCATCCGAGCTACGGATGAATTTCTAGGAACTTTCGAAGATTTAAACAGCTATTTGGAATACCTGAAAATTGGCTAAGTCTGAGAATGTTCAGTTTTTAAACTTCACTTAGCTGTTTTCCAAAGGCTACAACTATTGTTCTGCCCACCCTATGGATTAGTGTCTTATATCAATATGGACCACTATCCTGTGATCTACAAGAAGGTATCAATTGCGTCACTATTAGAGTTCATTTGCTTAATCGAAACTTTGCTTAAAAAGTGACACTTGTTGTTAATTCTAGAAATTGTTAAAATATACGAACATAGGATTTTGTGATTTTCACAGGATTTAATTCATGCCTTATTTGAATTTGGTACAATGGGGTAACTTGGAGTTTGTCAAGTGTACTACCCACCCATATTTTTGTTGGACCTGTTAACAATTATTTAGTCGTTGTTTAGGAGCTGTACAAAGGGCTAATCAATGCAATATTCATAAAGCTAGCCATAGCTACAGTACTCATGAGTATTAGTAGCGGTGGCGGCTAGAAGCACGCAAGCAGCAGCAGAGTAGCGACCGTAAGCAGTAACTACAGCAGTGGCAGTAGCAACGCAACAGGGTCACGGGCGACAGAGGGCACAGCGAGAGTGCGATGCAGCGACGGGAGTAGTACCAGGCAGCAGCGAAGCAGTCGTGACAAGCGGGCGCGCTGGAGAGCATAAGGCGGGCACGGCAGGTGGCAGCAACCGGCGAAGCAGCAGTAGGTAGCGCTAGCAGAGGCCGCAGGCGCGCAAGCGGCCTGGGAGCAGCAGAGGGCGGCTGTAGGCGACGACGAGCGCTGCGGGGGCACGTCCATGCGCAGGCGGGTGCGGGGCTGCGCGGTGCATCGGTCCAGGGCGCTGGCGTGGACGGCGGTGGCCAAGAACGACGACGACGTCAGCGGCAGAGCGGCAACAGCGGCAGCGCTTGACGGGATCGTGCTCGAGCCCATGGGCTCGGATTCGACGAACCGAGAGACTAGGCGGCATCTACGCAGCTCCTGGAGCACGCACGCATCGACAGAGGGAGCTAGGGGACACGACAACGATGAGCCCGCCGACCGTGGCGGACGGCCAAGCTGGAACTCGCGGGGATGAGTGCTAGGCGACAAGATCGATGGCGAAAACAGAGTGGAAACCACGTGGTGCTCACATCGGTGACGAGGAGCAACTTGGTGTAGTCGGAGCGGGTCGAACGGCAGCGGATCGAAGGGACGATGAGCGGTGGCCGGAGCCTGAAGAAGGAGTTGATGTAGGCGATGCAGGGTCCCGGCTTGATCCAGTGGGCGGGGAAGACGTAGCAGACGACGGCGGGGCTCCAAGACTCAGTCCCACGGCGCGTGGATGACGGGGAGCGTGCGAACGACAGTGGCCATGGCGGGGAGCTTCGGGCGATGCGCGTGGGAGAGGGAAACGACGCGAGGAAGGTGGGGAATGGGGCTAGG